>NW_027411755.1:29429383-29671221 GCF_047663935.1 Musca autumnalis
TTCAAAACTATTTTTTATCAATTCGTGGATTTTTTAAAAATAATTTTTTTAACAATCTGTGGATTTTTAAAAATAATTTTTTTAACAATCTGTGGATTTTTAAAAAATATTTTTCAATAATTCGTAGATTTTTTAAAAAAAATATTTGTCAATAACTCGTGGATTTTGTAAGAAAATATTTGTCAATAACTCGTGGATTTTTAAAAAAATATTTGTCAATAACTCGTAGATTTTTAAAAAAAAATATTTCTAAATAATTCGTGGATTTTTAAAAAAAAAATATTTGTCAATAACTCGAGGATTTTTTAAAAAAATATTTGTCAATAATTGGTGGATTTAAAAAAAAATAAAAAAAATATTTTTCACTTATTCGTGAGTTTTTAAAAATATTTTTTCTTAATTACTTTATTTAAACATCTACAGACCAAAACCCCATTTTTCCGTTACCCATATCTTCCTCATGCCTTTAAACACACATTTCAATTTAAATTCAATTCAATGCCCCTAGCATGAATCTCTGGCCCCACTCCCCAAAATTGCAAATCCTGCAATTGATGTAATTAAATATGCATGCATTTCGGCATTTACATCTGTTGTGTAAATACATTTCACAAGAACAACAACAAAAACACAAAACAAAACAGGAACAGGATGCAGGACTACACAGAACAATGCCTGAATAGTTGAATATTTATTTAAATTCAAATGTGATTGTGTGCGGCTGTGTGTGTGTGTGTTTGCATCTGTTTTTACAAATATGCAAGAATGTGTAACATCTTTCACAACAAATCCCTAAACTATGTTCTGCTACGCCCCGCCACTTCCCTACTCCACAACATTCCCTTCAGCTGCTTTGTTGTCACAACATGAATAGTGATGAAATTTAACACTAACGTATGCATGAGTGACACCCATGACACTCACACTCCTCCTCCAATTGGATTATGTCACTATGGTGATGATGGCAAGAACCAACAATAACAACACCAAAAGATATGGCAACAATGAACGGCGATGACGACAGCAACCAGCAAAAATTCTTACAATTTTCCTAATTAAAAACAAATTTAAACCCCGAAAGCTTCCTCCGTTGTACGGGTAGTATATCGACTACACTACACTTGTAATACACTTAGATGCCAGAAACGTCTCTCTGTGTGTGTAAATACTAAACACACAAATAATATACACCCACTTGCATCCACCTCATCTCCTCATGTAGTAGCAATATCCTTGGCTTGGGGGATCGATATAAAGAGGAAATACAAATCTATGTGAACTTTTACATTCATTTCAAGTTGTTCGCTTTTTGTTGTTTATTTGTTGTACACACAATTTGCCACTAATTACTGCCACAAGTAGAAATAGTGGCACGTTGCTGTGGCAGCGACATTGGCAAACAACAACAGCAACAATAACAGGGCTTGCAGCATCGATATGAACAAGAACAGCAGCAGTCGCAGTTAAAGGTTTCGCTTTGTATTTGCTTAGCATTGAATATTCATTATTTGCGAATTGTTATTTGCTTGGGTATATATGGTGAAAATTACGAGGGTTGGATGGAAATTTATTGAAAACAGACATTCTTCCAAAAAATCACTATTTAAAAATATTCTTGAGAAAAAATAGAAATTTAGAAAAATAATAAAAAAATTTTCTTGCTAAATAAACTATTCAGATTTCTGCTGTACATAGAAGACCTCTATTCTATACAGAAATCGACCTGAGTTACACTGTTATACAGAGAAGACGTTGTGAGGACTTCTGTTATACAGAGAAGACTTTGCGTGGTTTTTGCTACACAGAGAAGACCCCCTAAGGTCATCTGCTTTACAGAGAAGACCTGAGGTATTCTGCTATACAGAAAAGACCACCTGAGGTCTTCTGCTATATTGAGAAGACCTTCTGAGGTCTTCTGAAATATAGAGAAGACCTCCCGAGACCTTCTTCTACACAGAAAAGACCTCCAGAGGTCTTCCGCTATACAGAGAAAACCTCCTGAGGTCTTCTGCTATACAGAGAAGACCTTCTGAGGTCTTCTGCTATACAGAGAAGACCTTCTGAGATCTTCCGCTATACAGAGAAGACCCCCTGAGGTCTTCTGCTGTACAGAGAAGACTTCCTTAGGTCTTCTGCTATACAGAGAAGACCTCCTGAGGTCTTCTGCTATACAGAGAAGACCTTCTGAAGTCTCCTGCTATACAGAGAAGACCTCGTGAGGTCTTCTGCTATACAGAGAAGACTTCCTAAGGTCTTCTGCTATACAGAGAATACCTCCTAAGGTCTTCTGCTATACAGAGAAGACCTCCTAAGGTCTTCTGCTATACAGAGTAGACATCCTGAGGTCTACTGCTATACAGAGATGACCTCCTTATGTCATCTGTTATACAGAAAATACCTCCTGTTGTCTTCTGGTATACAGAGAAGACCTCCTGTAGTCATCTGCTATGCAGAGGAAACCTCCTGGCTTCTTCTGCTATATACAGAAGACCTTCAGAAGTCTTCTGCTATACAGAGAAAGCCTCCTGAGGTCTTCTGCTATACAGAGAAGACTTCCTTAGGTCTTCTGCTATACAGAGAAGACCTCCTGATTTTTTGCTATACAGAGAAGACCTCTTGAGGTCTTCTGCTATACAGAGAAGACCTTCTGAAGTCTTCTGCTATACAGACAAGACCTCCTAAGGTTTTCTGCTATACCGAGAAGACCTCCTAAGTTCTTCTGCTATACAGAGAAGACCTTCTTAGGTTTTCTACTATACAGAGAAGACATCATGAGGTCTTCCGTTATACAGAGAAGACCTTCTGAGATCATCTGCTACACAGAGAAGGCCTCCTGGGGGGTCTTCTGCTATACAGAGAAGACCCCCCTGAGGTCTTCTGCTATACAGAGAAGACTTCCTTAGGTCTGCTGCTATACAGAGAAGACCTCCTGAGGTCTTCTGCTATACAGAGAAGACTTCCTAAGGTCTTCTGCTATACAGAGAAGACCTCCTAAGTTTTTCTGCTATACAGGGAAGACCTCCTAAGGTCTTCTGCTATACAGAGAAGACCTCCTAAGGTCTTCTGCTATACAGAGAAGTCCTCCTGAGGTCTTCTGCTATACAGAGAAGACCCCCTGAGGTCTTCTGTTATAAAGAGTAGACAGCCTGCGGTCTACTGCTATACAGAAATGACCTCCTGATGTCATCTGCTATACAGAGAAGACCCATGTGGTCTTCTGTTATACAGAAAATACCTCCTGGGGTCTTCTGGTATACAGAGAAGACCTCCTGTAGTCATACCTCAGGAAACCTCCTGGGTTCTTCTGCTATATACAGAAGACCTTCTGAGGTGCTCTGCTAAACAGGAAGACCTTCTGAGGTCTTCTGCTATACAGAGAAGGCCTCCTGAGGTTTTCTGTTATACAGAGAAGGCCTCCTGAGGTTTTCTGCTTAACAGGGAAGGCCTCCTAAGGTTTTCTGCTTTACAGAGAGGACCTCCTGAGGTCTTCTGCTATACAGAGAAGAATTTTGAGGTCTTCCGTTATACAGAGAAGACCTTCTGAGGTCTTCTGCTATACAGAGAAGGCTTCCTGGGGTCTTCTGCTGTGCAGAGAAGACCTCCTAAGGTCTTCTGCTATACAGAGAAGACCTCCTAAGGTCTTCTGCTATACAGGGAAGACCTCCTAAGGTCTTCTGCTGTACAGAGAAGACCTCCTAAGGTCTTCTGCTATACAGAGAAGACCTCCTAGGGTCTTCTGCTTTACAGAGAAGACCTCCTATGGTCTTCTGCTATACAGAGAAGTCCTCCTGAGGTCTTCTGCTATACAGGGAAGACCCCCTGAGGTCTTCTGTTATACAGAGTAGACAGCCTGCGGTCTACTGCTATACAGAAATGACCTCCTGATGTCATCTGCTATACAGAGAAGACCCATGTGGTCGTCTGTTATATAGAAAATATCTCCTGGGGTCTTCTGGTATACAGAGAAGACCTCCTGTAGTCATCTGCTATGCAGAGGAAACCTCCTGGGTTCTTCTGCTATATACAGAAGACCTTCTGAGGTGTTCTGCTAAACAGAGAAGACCTTCTGAGGTCTTCTGCTATACAGAGAAGGCCTCCTGAGGTTTTCTGCTATACAGAGAATGCCTCCTGAAGTTTTCTGCTTAACAGAGAAGACCTCCTGAGGTTTTCTGCTTTACAGAGAGGACCTCCTGAGGTCTTCTGCTATACAGAGTAGAATTTTGAGGTCTTCCGTTATACAGAGAAGACCTTCTGAGGTCTTCTGCTATACAGAGAAGGCTTCCTGGGGTCTTCTGCTATACAGAGAAGACTTCCTGATGTCTTCTGTTATACAGAGAAAACCTCCTGAGGTTTTCTACCTATACAGAGAAGACCTCCTGGGGTCTTCCGTTATACAGAGAAGACCTTCTGAGATCATCTGCTATACAGAGAAGGCCACCTGGAGGGGGGGGGGGGGGGGGGTCTTCTGCTATACAGAGAAGACCTCCTGAGGTCTTCTGCTATACAGAGAAGACTTCCTTAGGTCTCCTGCTATACAGAGAAGACCTCCTGAGGTCTTCCGTTATACAGAGAAGACCTTCTGAGGTCTTCTGCTATACAGAGAAGGCTTCCTGGGGTCTTCTGCTATACAAAGAAGACTTCCTGAGGTCTTCTGCTATACAGAGAAAACCTCCTGGGGTCATCCGCTATACAGAGAAGACTTCCTGAAGTCTTCCGCTATGTACAGAAGACCTCCTGAGAAACTCCTGGGTTCTTCTGCTGTATACAGAAGATCTTCTGAGGTCTTCTGCTATACAGAGAAGGCCTCCTGAGGTTTTCTGCTATACAGAGAAGGCCTCCTGAAGTTTTCTGCTATACAGAGAAGGCCTCTTGAGGTCTTCTGCTATACAGAGAAGTCCTTCTGATGTTTTCTACTATACAGAGAAGACCTCCTGAGGTCTTCCGTTATACAGAGAAGACCTTCTGAGATCATCTGCTATACAGAGAAGGCCTCCTGGGGGGTCTTCTGCTATACAGAGAAGATCTCCTGAGGTCTTCTGCTATACAGAGAAGACTTCCTTAGGTCTTCCGCTATACAGAGAAGAGTGGTCTTTTGTTGTCTCCTGTAAACGGAACACCTACTGACGTCTTCTGCTATATGGAGTAGACAGCCTGCGGTCTACTGCTATACAGAGATGACCTCCTGATGTCATCTGCTATACAGAGACGACCCATGTGGTCTTCTGTTATAGAGAAAATACCTCCTGAGGTCTTCTGGTATACAGAGAAGACCTCCTGTAGTCATCTGCTATGCAGAGGAAACCTCCTGGGTTCTTCTGCTATATACAGAAGACCTTCTGAGGTGTTCTGCTAAACAGAGAAGACCTTCTGAGGTTTTCTGCTATACAGAGAAGACCTCCTGAGGTCTTCTGCTATACAGAGAAGACTTCCTTAGGTCTCCTGCTATACAGAGAAGACCTCCTGAGGTCTTCCGTTATACAGAGAAGACCTTCTGAGGTCTTCTGCTATACAGAGAAGGCTTCCTGGGGTCTTCTGCTATACAAAGAAGACTTCCTGAGGTCTTCTGCTATACAGAGAAAACCTCCTGGGGTCATCCGCTATACAGAAAACTTCCTGAAGTCTTCCGCTATGTACAGAAGACCTCCTGAGAAACTCCTGGGTTCTTCTGCTGTATACAGAAGACCTTCTGAGGTCTTCTGCTATACAGAGAAGGCCTCCTGAGGTTTTCTGCTATACAGAGAAGGCCTCCTGAAGTTTTCTGCTATACAGAGAAGGCCTCTTGAGGTCTTCTGCTATACAGAGAAGTCCTTCTGATGTTTTCTACTATACAGAGAAGACCTCCTGAGGTCTTCCGTTATACAGAGAAGACCTCCTGAGGTCTTCCGTTATACAGAGAAGACCTTCTGAGATCATCTGCTATACAGAGAAGGCCTCCTGGGGGGTCTTCTGCTATACAGAGAAGACCTCCTGAGGTCTTCTGCTATACAGAGAAGACTTCCTTAGGTCTTCCGCTATACAGAGAAGAGCGGTCTTTTGTTGTCTCCTGTAAACGGAACACCTACTGACGTCTTCTGCTATATGGAGTAGACAGCCTGCGGTCTACTGCTATACAGAGATGACCTCCTGATGTCATCTGCTATACAGAGACGACCCATGTGGTCTTCTGTTATAGAGAAAATACCTCCTGAGGTCTTCTGGTATACAGAGAAGACCTCCTGTAGTCATCTGCTATGCAGAGGAAACCTCCTGGGTTCTTCTGCTATATACAGAAGACCTTCTGAGGTGTTCTGCTAAACAGAGAAGACCTTCTGAGGTTTTCTGCTATACAGAGAAGGCATCCTGTGGTTTTCTGCTTTACAGAGAGGACCTCCTGAGGTCTTCTGCTATACAGAGAAGGCCTCCTGAGGTTGTCTGCTATACAGAGAAGGCCTCCTGAAGTTGTCTGCTATACAGAGAAGGCTTCCTGGGGTCTTCCGCTATACAGAGAAGACCTCCTGAGGTCTTCTACTATTTGCAGAAGACATCCTGAAGTCTTCTGTTATGTACAGAAGACCTTCTGATGTCTTCTGCTATACAGAGAAGGCTACCTGAGGTCTTCTGCTATACAGAGAAGACCCCTTGAAGACTTCTGCTATACAGAGAAGACCTCCTGAGGTCTTCTGCTATACAGAGAAGACCTCCTGAGGTCTACTGGTGCAGAGATGACCTCCTGATGTCATCTGCTATACAGAGAAGACCCATGTGGTCTTCTGTTATACAGAAAATACCTTCTGAGGTCTTCTGCTATACAGAGAAGACCCCCTGAAGTCTTCTGCTATATACAGAAGACCTTCTGAGGTGTTCTGCTAAACAGAGAAGACCTTCTGAGGTTTTCTGCTATACAGAGAAGGCTACCTGAGGTCTTCTGCTATACAGAGAAGACCCCTTGAAGACTTCTGCTATACAGAGAAGACCTCCTGAGGTCTTCTGCTATACAGAGAAGACCTCCTGAGGTCTACTGGTGCAGAGATGACCTCCTGATGTCATCTGCTATACAGAGAAGACCCATGTGGTCTTCTGTTATACAGAAAATACCTTCTGAGGTCTTCTGCTATACAGAGAAGACCCCCTGAAGTCTTCTGCTATACAGAGAAGACCTCCTGAGGTCTTCTGCTATACAGAGAAGACCTCCTGAGGTCTACTGGTACACAGAGAAGACCTCCTGAGGTCTTCTACTATGCAGAGAAGACATCCTGAAGTCTTCTGCTATACAGAGATTACCTCCTATTGTGATCTTCTGTTATACAGAAAATACCTCCTGTTGTCTTCTGGTATACAGAAAATACCTCCTATAGTCGTCTGCTATGCAGAGGAAACCTCCTGGGTTCTTCTGCTATACAGAGAAGATCTCCTGAGGTCTTCTGCTATATAGAGAAGACCTTCTGAGGTCTTCTGCTATACAGAGAAGGCCTCCTGAGGTCTTCTGCTATACAGAGAAGACCTCCTGATGTCTTCTGCTATACAGAGAAGACTTCCAGAGTAGAGCTGGCAAACTATCGATAGTCCGAATATCGTTTAGATCTCTATCGTAAAACTTTCTTCATATCGGACTCCAAAGCAATTATTTTTTAAATAATTCGAGACATAAAGTTTGTTTATCGACAACAAACATAACGATAGTCCGAGTAGCTATAGCTTGCCAGCTCTACTCCAGAATACTTATGCTATACAAAGAAGACCCCTGAGGTATTTTTCTATACAAAGAAATTCTCCTGAGGTCTTCTGCTTCACAGAGAAGAACTCCTCAGATCTTCAGCTATACAGATAAGACTTCACCTCGTCTTATAAATTACGTAAACTGGTAACCTGTATTTTCTCTTGGGTCAGACCATCTTCCTATAATTGTCTCCGCTCATCACCTTTGAACGCAGCACTTTCATATATCTTGGGAATCTTATTGTCCTAGCTTCAGAGAGTTTACCAGTCGCCGCTTCAGAGAAATGCAGAGAGGATATTCAGGTACATCATCACCACTGCTTCCGTTCACGTATAGCTGCTGTTTGATTATCCGAAGAGAGCAAAACTTTCCCAGGAGAGGCGGCGGGACTTCTAAATAAACGTCATGTGCTTTGTCGAGGCAATCCTAATGACCTCAAAGGACTTGACACAGAAAAGTAATAGGTTGGTCTCTGGGCACAAGTGGAATAAGTGACTAGATCATCCGAAGAGTTGCAACATTGCAACCGGAATGAGTGAATTGTGGGCAACGGTTAGGTTACTCTCAGACCCTGGAAAGAAGGAAGATACATTTTTAATACGTTTGGCAACGTTACACTTACTGAGGACTTTACTGAAACCAGAGCACAGTGTTGGTGGCGCCCAACCACAAATAGGTTGGCCCCTGAGCACAAGTGGAATAAGTGGCTAGATCATGTGAAGAGTTGCAACATTGCAACCGGAATGAGTAAATTGTGGGCAACGGTTAGGATACTCTCAGACTTTGGAAAGAAGGAAGATAAATTTTAAGTACGTTTGGCAACGTTACACTGACTGAGTACTCTACCTAAACAATAGCACAGTGTTGGTGGCGCCCAACCCTGTTTGATGACATCGAACAAGCTACCCTCCGGACAAGTTTTAAACGTTTGGTAATCAATTATATGTGTGGACGCCAGTCGTACGTGAAATTCAGTAACAGGTGGAATTACATCTCCGGATCTCTTTTGCCTTTACATTTTCTGTATTACTCCCCTTTCGTAATGCATTGAAGTCATTACGAATGTAGAATATTGTACGGTCTTGGCGTCGCGTGCCTTCCTTAATGTCATTTATGAAAGACTGAACTCATATTTAGCCGATACAATATTCCGCGCGAAGAGTATGCAACTATCCGCCACTAAATCGACGGCCACTGTGTTCACCACATGCACTGCAGAGATGAGCACAGAGTTTACTGCTATGGTCGGTCGATCGTAGCAGAATTCCGAACACAAACTACTCCAAGATTCAAGAGTAACATATGACAATATGTTCACGCCGTCCGAACATACCACATCTATCTTCGACAAGCTGATATTTAGGAACAAGGTCCTCAAGTCCCTAGCCGGCAGCACTTGGGACGCAGTAAAGAAACGTTGCTGACCACATATAACGCGAAAAGTCGGTCTGTGGCATGCGGCAGAAGGTTGGTTCGAGAATATACATGCAACGCGATGGATAAATATTCAGGTCTGCCAGAACGCCGCCCATAGAACTGCAACAGATTGCCTCCTCCTGGATAGGACCCCCCACCCTGGCATGTCAGGACAGATGTCCATGATCTAAAAAGAGAGGTCCATGATATAAGAGAGAAACCCTAGATCAGCAAACCTATCAAGTAGGCTTGGATAGTATTCACACAGATGCAGTCACACATAACATAAACAATTATCGTGTGAATTCGGTCCTCGGAGTATATCCCCTTCTGTCGCAGCTGAAGAGCGTCAACTGTCACGGAAAACCATATAGGTTTTGGCTCAACTATGTACGTTGAGGATGGTGCAGCCGACCCCTTTTTATACCCACCTCGTTTTCCACCAATATAATGTACTGTGTACATTCGTTTCCTTCGGGATCAATGCATTTTATGCTCTAAAACACAAGTAGAGACCTGGGCCTGCCGGTTGCGGCGGGACAATTGGGAGTAATATTTTAGAATTGTTATTTGTTCTTGGTGCTGTTGTTGTTCCTATTGTTGTTGTATGACAACAACAATATGCCCAACATGCAACAAGCAACCCGGCCAACATTCAGAGAAATTGTAACAATTCTTGTTTGTCCTGCTGTTGCTAACATTTTAATGTTGCTGGCTGGCTCGTTCCTTGTTCTTTTGGCCACCATTGGAGTAGGCAGTGTGTTGTGTTCTGTTCAGATATGGATGAAATAGCATGTGTACTTTGCTACTCTCATTTTATATGTATGTATGCAAAAATGTGGATAGCTGGATGGCTGTAAGACTGGCTAAATGATGGTTGCTGGTAGCAGGTTGTTGCATATCGCCGAACAACGTTGCTCTCTTGCATAAAATTTGGTTATGTTGTTCATTTCTTGACTAGCCTACAATATATCGCGTGTTTATTTAAATTAATTTGCGTTTTGAAGGTGAGTGCGTTTTGAAGTTTAAGGGGTTTTGAAAAGGAAAAGATTTTCGGAAAAAAAATATTTAAGTGACGAATGGATTTATTTATTGAATTAAGGGACATTTGGAAGATAATTTATAAAAGGGAAATTGCGTGTTTTTCTACAGCTTTGGCTTGTATCACCCATTTAAAGTTGTAGCTTAATTTAATGGAATATTTATTTTTTGAATTATTATTCAATTTTTCCCTTACCTTAGGTCTACCTTTCTGCTCGAAATCCCAAATTGAAAAATGTTCCAATCAGTTTTTATTAAATCCTTTGCCTTAAAGAACTCTCCATAGACTTGAATTTGTTATTTTCATTTATTCACAAACATTACCATCTCCCCCTCCTCCATTTTCTAAACATTTATCAATACCTCCTCAGTTTTGTATTAGATTTATTGTCGTTGCTTCACAGTTTCAATGCCATTTATGACAAATTTTATGGCAACAATTTTATGTTGTCGTGTTGTTCATGTTTTTTCATTGTACTTTTCTTATACATATATTTTTGGCCGGTCCTTTTGTTGTGTGCGTGGGTGTGTTTTCCGACTAAACTCATTCATTGTTGACATCAAAAGCCACTGTTGAGTAAATAAAAATAAAATAATGTTCAAAATTCAATACACCAGAGAGAGATCAAACAAACCGTCGTCATACAATGCAAAAACCACATTCAATGAACAACGGGGAAAGAAAATAATTTTTCAATATTTTTCTGTGTGCGGTTCTTTTTAAGTTACACATCGAATGCAATAATAACAAGAAATGAATAAATGTTTCTCATTTTTTCTTTGAAGGGTAAATTTTGCCTTAAGGAAAAAAGTTTAATTTTAAAGCAAGGCAATTTAAGAAAATGCTGGGAAATAACTTCAACTTTATTCATTCTTTTATTATTTAGCATCTATTCAGGACCACCGATATGAAGTGGAAAAGTTGGAGACTCGGACCGCATGTCATTCACTGGTTATATGTAACCGCACTTCTGCCCATTCTATCTTATGGTGGCTCAAGTGTGCAACAGACTGCGTCAATTCTGATCACCAGAGCCAATCAAAGCTTTTCAAGGCAGCTTTGATTGTGATCATAGATTTCTGATCTTTATATATCCCAGTTCAATTAGAATCTGCGAGGACGCTTTTAGGCTTAGGGAGTCGGAAACGTGGCGAGTTTCACACTTTGGACATATACAGGTCTCGAACGTAATTGTTAGTCATTATTAGTAATCACATAGGTGATTATACGTAAACCTCTTTCAGGTCTGAGTCATCTTAAGTATACATATTTTATACCCTCAGCATTTATGCTAACGAGGGTATATGAAGAAAAGACAAAATTTTTTAGTTTTCCATAAAAAAAAAAATTAAAAATTTTTTTTAAGCTACATGAAAGATTTTTGGTACATAGATTGGGAAAAAAATCCCATTCTTAAATCTGTTCGAGATACTAATTTTGGTTGTTGCGCGCAAAAGTTATGGCGGTTTCAATTCTGATAAAAAGAAAAAAATCTTTAAAAGACTCTAATCATTATATTGAGAAACTCTCTAAATTAGGGGCTCCCTACGTAATATATGATTACTGAGGCCCCATAACATTAGTGAAAAAGTTTTAAGTTTTCGCGGAAATTGAGAAAGAGTTAAAAAAATTGGTACTTTGCAACTTGTTTTAATAAAATTCAAGCTGTTTACGCATCCTACAAATATTTAAAAAAATATATTCGTAATCTAAACATCGCGAAGATTCAAATGAAACCAAAACTATACAAATCCGTTTAGCGGTTTGCATATTATAGCAAAAAACAAAAAATATATTGAGGAAATTTATAAAATTTTTGTAAGAGAAAATATTTATTAAAATTTATTTTATGAGTTAGTTGAACAAAATGTAAGAAAAATAGGTCGGAGTTTTTCTTCTATTTTAGTTAAATTTCACGCAATAAATCACATTTTTTATTCTAATCACTTCTCGAAAACACGCTAACATCTAGCAGAAGATATGGATATCTTTCAAATAAATGTTGGGTTCCTTTAAATGGGGTATAATCTTGAAATAAAATTGTATCGGGTAATGTTCAATTTGAAATGTGTGTAAATCGCGAAATCCTCAAAATCACTTGATGCGCATGCGGTTTACCAATACAGCGAATTCTTCTCTTTTAATTTGTACACATTTGCCAGGATTTACTTTGGCCGCTAAGATGTAGCATCGTCTGCAGTTTAGTGTGCAACAAACTGTATAACGCTTATATTTTGCACAAAGTGCATACACTTTTTATGCGCATCCGATTTCACTATCAAGCGTGAAAAAATACATCGATCTAAACATATTTTAATAAAATCCATCAAGAACCGTGGATGTAGCATCACACAGTATTTTTTGGATAAATCGGATACAGCTCCCATGCCACTAAATTTTTCAAACCGCTGTTTTCGCACAAACGCGAGTGATGATTCACTTTCTTCATTGAAATGGAAACGATCCACATAAAACGCGAATTAGTCAGCTATATTTTGAAAAACATTTTTCGCAAATTATTCAATTTTTGCAGTAGCCATTTCCGCCGTTCTAGTAGATGGATTTTTACGATCTGTGATTCATATGATCCGGATCGTCGAAAAACTAAAATATCGCGGGGTACCAGCACACTCAAAACGATATTGTAAATACTGTACCCAAAAAATAGGTTTTTTAGAAAAAATATCGACCTAAATTTTGGCCTTTGGCAGTAGATTACTCTGCTGCTGTGTGGGCTACATACTCAATATACATATCAGATTATGCGAAATCGCGAGTTCTTTAATCCTATAATTGGTTTTTCGAAATATACGAATGCGCGTCCCAGTTACATAAAAAATACAAAAAACACCTGAAATCCGGCTTCAAAATGTCAGCATCCGTAAAAGGTGGATGCAGTGGAAATTTTGGAAAGTGATACATTAGAAGTGTAAAGTTCATTTTGTATTCTCCTACTTTTACTTTGGACAGATGTCCGTCATTTGAATGGTTTAATCAGAAATCGAATAGCAATGTAAAAAACCTGTTTAGCTTCAACGTTTTTTTACCTATGTTTTTTCCTTTAAGCGGTCGTAACTACTACGTAAATTAAATTTTTTTGCTAAATTTTTGAGCTTTGTACAAAAACATCTAAATTAATCCAGCAATAGTCATAGTTACTGGTAAACTACAATAGTTCGCGTATTATAATAGTGCAAACCTTGGCTTCATGGAAACTAAAAAATTTTGACTTTTCCTCATATACACTTTCATACGGGCAAAATTTGACTCATCGAAATAATGGTTTTAGACCCCAAGTATGTTTGGACGAAATCCGTTTCAGACAATTTGTAGTTGATTTAGCAATGTCCGTCCGTCTGTCCATCTGTCTGGATAAACCGATTTGGTAAAAAATTTGGCTCTCGTAATATTTTGTCTAAACTTATATTAAGTTCGAAGATGGGTTATATTGGTCCACTCCTTCCGGTACCTCCCTCACAAAAGTTCCAAAATGTTCGGAAAATTTGGGCGCACGACAACTCTTGAAGGGATTAACCGATTTGGTCCATATTTTTCACATCGTGGAATTTCTACCAGACTTAGGTGAAATTCTAGTGTGGACTCAATCGGCACACTCCTTCGGGTACCTCCCACACAAAGTTTCGGAAAAGTTCAGTTTAGGAGCTGTTCTCGAATCTCTTTGATGTTTGTTGTAACACCTTGTATTCACTCCCCCTCATACGACGGTAGAAGTTTCATCAGGGCAAGTTCATACTTCCCGAGAAAATAGCCTAAAAGGTGGAAAAACCCCCTATGACACCGTGTGTAGTGGTTTGAGCGCAAGATAATTCTCGAACGGATCTGCCGATTTGCTCCAAAATTTGGCATTCGTAATATTTTGTTCAAACTTAGTTTAAGATTGAAGGAAAGCCATATCGGTCCACTTTTTCAGGTACCTCCACCAAATGTTTGGAAAAATTGTGCGCACGATAACTCTTGAAGGGACTGAACGATTTGGTCGATACTTTGAACATCCTTATATATCTATATATAGATCAGTTTCGAATATGGACTTTTGTCCACTCCTTCGAGTACCTCCCACACAATATTTCGGATAAATTCACTTTAAGACCTCTTCTCGAATCAATTTGATTTTTGTTGAACAACTTGCATTCGCTGCCTTAATTACGACAGTAAAAGTTTTTTCAGGGGCAAGTCCATACTTCTGAGAAAACAGCCTGAAACGTGTAAAAAATCCCTATACCACCATATGTAGTGGCTGGAGAGCTCGAACCGAATACTTCGTTCGTCTACACTTTGTATATTGTATTATTTCTTCAAATATTAGATGAAATTCGAGGGTGGTGTTTATAGGCCCACTCCTTCCGTTACCTCTCCACAAAAGTTCGAAAATATGCGCAAAAATAGTAAGCGCGATATCTCATAAACGCAGCAACCGTTTTGGTTCAAACTTTGGATCTCTAAATACTGTCGAAACTTAGTTTATGTTAAAAAATGACCCTTTCTGTCCAATCCTTGGGGTACCACCCACACAAATGATCAACATTTTTGTGTGGTTAAAGGTCTGTTCGAGGATCCTTTGGACATTTCTACCGAAGGTTTTCCTAGTTGTCCTGTTTACTGCGGTATTATGTTTTTGGTAGGCTAGAGTGATAAAAAAGCTCTATCTATCGGTATCCCCGCAAATTTTTGAGCTTTAATGCTATCCATACTTTTGTCGGTTCATACGCCCAAAATTTTGAAAACCCCCATAAATACATAAGTTTTTTTGGGAAAAAAGTATTTCAATCTCTGTCGGCAAAGCCGACTGATACTATTTTACATGTTACAAAAGAAAACATTAAGAAACAAGTGAGCCATGGCTATAGTCGCGTCGGGGCCGACTATGTAATACCCTACACCACTACCGCTGTGCATAAGCTTTTGACTGGTAAAATTCAAAATATTAAAATTGGCATAGCTTAGCGCCTTTGCACTGAATGTCTTCATTAATACAGGTCAATTTTGTTGAAACGCATTTAAGTGCATCGTCAGTACAACTCAACTAAAATAATGAAAAAGTGGGATGTACGCCAACCATCAATAGGCTTCTTCCTCTGTGAGACCCCCATCAACCCCCAAAATTTCGTGAGTATCCGATCAAAATTCCGATTGTACAAAAAATTAAAAAGGGTTGCATTACCGACCATTGCGATATCACTGTGGTTTGACCTTCTATGACAACCTACTTCACATCGTTGTAAAGGGGATATTTTCTACTTTCCTTGCCAGGTTTTGCTTTCGATGTACCTCTTACAGAAGAGACTATTCGGTTTGAAATAAAACGTAGTCCTTTTCTCCAAATAAGTTTTTTTTTTCACATTCCGACACATGAATAATATCCCTTACCAAAATCAATAGATTTTTTCCTCTGTGGGGCCCCCATTAACCCCCAAAATTTCGTGACGATCCGATCAAAATTGCGAACTATAGCGTGATTACAAAAACATGGAAAAATGGGATGTATTACCGACTATTGCGATAACTCCGTCAGTTGGCCACCTACGCCAACCTACTTTGCATCATTGTAAAGACGGAATCTTCTACTTTCATAGGCAGGCTTTGCTTTTGGAAAGTCAGCAACCAAAGCTGTGATATTCGTCATTATAATTAAAATCGCAAAAATGAAAATTTGGGGTTTATTTGCGACTATTGTGATATCTTCGTTGTTTGATCACATACGAGAACTTTACATCATTAGAAAGGTGATACTTTCTACTTTCATTGTCAGGTTTTACTTTTGGTATACCCCATACAGAAGCTGAGATATTCGCTTTGGAAAAAACGTTGTCTTTTTATCCACATAAGCTTTTTGCCCATTCAGACCCCTAAATATTATCTGACCATCACCAAAATCAATAGGCTTCTTCCCCTCCGGGACCCCCATGAACATCCAAAATTTCGTGACGATCCGATCAAAATTGCGCCCTGTGGCGTGATTACAATGTTTAGATGGACAGACGGACGGACACACATAGATCGACTTAGCTCGTCGAGACATTCATTTTGGTATATATAAGTATGGGTCTACGACCATTATTTCAATACGTTACAAACTTTTTGCCCAAAACCAACTTATAATACCCTCCCCACATAGTGGTGTAGGGTATAAAAAATCCACGTTTTTTGATCTGACGATCGGCGAAAAAATAATCTTAAAAACCATACTTATTGGTCTGATGTTCGGTAAAAAAATGTTCTTAAAAAATGCATGTTTATTGGTCTTATGGTCGATGAAAATATTCTTGAAAAATCCACCTTTATTGGTCTGATGGTTGGTGAAAAATACACGTTTATTGGTCTGATGGTCGGTGGAAAAATATTCTTAAAAAAAATCCACCTTTATTGGTCTGATGGTCGGTAAAAAAAATATTCTTAAAAAATCCACGTTTATTGGTCTGATGGGCGGTGATAAAATATTCTTAAAAAATCCACGTTTATTGGTCTGATGGTCGGTGAAAAAATATTCTTAAAAAATCCTCGTTTATTGGTCTGATGGTCGGTAAAAAAATATTCTTAAAAAATCCACGTTTATTGGTCTGATGGTCGGTGAAAAAATATTCTTAAAAAATTCACGTTTATTGGTCTGATGGTCGGTGAAAAAATATTCTTAAAAAATCCACGTTTATTGGTCTGATGGTCGGTAAAAATACTCTTAAAAAATGTACGTTTATGGGTCTGATAGTCGGTGAAAAAATATTCTTAAAAATCCACGTTTATTAGTCTGATGGCCGTAAAAAATATTTTTGAAAAATCCACGGTAATTGGTCTACTAGTCGGTGAAAAAATATTTCTAACAAGTAAAAAAGTATCAGTCGGTTTTGCCGACAGAGATATAACCTCAGCCTATGTGAATTGAAATATTAATCTACGGACAGATCGAATGTATTTCGGGTCTTTTCAGAATTTTGTGGCCATTTTGCATCTTTGAACTTGCCGACGATAATGAGGATTAGGATTAAAGTTTTGCGGATGGGCTACTTAAAGGAATAGCCGACATAGGAAGTGGATCTGATTTTGAGAGTCATATATTTTTGATAAATATTGGGCACACTAGTCTTTTTAGTGGGTCATCTTATAACTTTTGGACCAGTATGCCAGGAAGCATGGACTTGTCCACGGAAAACATAATATGACTGTAAACAGCAAGACCACAATGAACAGCATCGGCATTCATTTCCAAAGCATCTTCGAAGGGACCCTAAACTGCATATCGACACGAATGTTGAACTTTTGTGGGAGAGGTACCCTAAGGGGAAGTAGAAGTTCTCGTGCTCTCCAGCGACTACATATAGGGGTTTGTACACCTTTCGGCCAGTTTCCTTAAGAAGTACGGACTTGCCCCTGAAAAAAAAACATTTATCGCCGTAATTCAGGTAGCGAATGCAAGTTGTTTTAACAGAAATCAAAGTGTCTCGAGAGCAGGTCTGCAAGTGAACCTATCCGAAATTTGGTGTAGGAGATACCCGAGGGGTTGGACCAATATAGTCCATATTTAAACCTGATCTATATCTGGTAGATGTATTAAGATGTGTAAAGTATGGACCAAATCGTTCACTCTTTCCAAGGGTTATCGTGCGCACAATTTTTCCGAACATTTTTGAACTTTTGTGGGGGAGGTACCGCAAGGAATGGACCGATTTGGATTATTTTCGAACGTAAACTATTTTTCGACAAAATATTACGAAAGTCAAATTTTGGACTGAATCGGCAGATCCGTTCGAGTGTTATTTGCGCTCAAACCATTACATACGGTGTGATAGGGGTTATTTGCACCTTTCAGGTTATTTTCTCAGGAAATATTGACTTCCCCCAGATGAAACTTGCACCCTCGTATAGAGGGCGCTGAATATAAGTTGCTACAACCAAAACCAAAGCGATTCGAGACCAGACCCTAAACCGAACTTTTCCGAAATTTTGTGTGGGAGGTACCCGAAGGAGTGGACCTATTGAGACCATATTGGAACCTCATATTACTCTGGTAGAAAGTTTACGCTCTACAAAGTATGGACCAAATCGGTCACTCCCCTCAAGAGTTATGGTGCGCACAAACTTTTGGGCAAAATATTACGAAAGCCAACATTTGAACCGAATCGGTTCATCCGTTCGAAAGTTATCGTGCGCTCCAGCCACAGGACAGACAGACGGACGGACATGGCTAGATCGACTCCAAATTGTCTGAAACACATTTCGTCCAAACATACTTGGGGACTAAAACCATTATTTCGATGAGGCACATTTTCATCGTATCAAAGTGTATATACCCTCTCTAGCCTAAAGGCTGAGGGTATAAAAAATCCCCGTTTATTGGTCCGATGGTCGGTGAAAAACATTCTTAAAAGATAAACGTTTATTGGTCTAATGGTCGATGAAAATATTCTTAAAAAAATCCAATTTTTTGGTCCACGTTTATTAGTCTGAAGGTCGGTGAACAAATATTCTTAAAAAATCCGCGTTTATTGGTCTGATGTTTGGTAAAGAAAATTTTCTTAAAAAATCCATATCTTTTGGTCTGGTGGTCGATAAAAAATATTCTTAAAAATCCACGTTTATTGGTCTGATGATATTCTTAAAAAATCCGTATTTTTTGGTCGATAAAAAATATTCTTAAAAACAACACGTTTATTGGTCTGATGATATTCTTAAAAAATCCATATTTTTTGGTTTGATGTTCAATAAAAAATATTTTTAAAAATCCACGTTTATTGGTCTGATGATATTCTTAAAAAATCCGTATTTTTTGGTCTGATGGTCGATAAAAAATATTCTTCAAAATCCACGTTTATTGGCCTGATGATATTCTTAAAAAATCCATATTTTTTGGTTTGATGGTCGATAAAAAATATTTTTAAAAATCTACGTTTATTGGTCTGATTGTGGGTGAAAAGATATTCTTAAACAAGTAAAAAGTCGTTAAGTTCGGCCGGGCCGAACTTTTATACCCTCTACCATAAAATAGTCTTAATTAAAATGGAATAATTAGGGTCCTTTCACAATTTTAGGTGGAACAACTTTTCGACAATGGATAGACTCCTACTGCCTCCCACTATTGCTTAAATTCCACTGTGAACACAAATGTTGGGGCAGAGATAATTCCTTTTGCAGGTGAAAGCCCTTAGTGTGTGTATGTTAAAAACCCCGAAGGACAGATGCGCCTTGAGTCGAACTTCCGCCTTATGGCGTGATGAAGTTTATGCAAGAGACCCTGTAAGCCATCATGAATTAGCATTATATCTTTGTTTGTTGTTTTTGTAGAGCACTTAAGCAACAGTGAACAGAGATATAACGCTAATTGCTGATGGCCCAAAGGGTCTCTAACAAAAATTACATCACGCCATAACGCGGATGTTCGACTCACGGCGGATCTGTCCTTCGGTGTTCATAATATACTCACCAAGGCCTTTCTTCCCCAAGAGGAATTTTCCGTGCCCAGACTTTCACCTTCATTTTGTTGCACAGTATTATCTAATCTAATCTAAAAAATGTGTTCAGCTAGGTGAAAGGTACCACCTACGGGGCAATATCAAAGAGTCAACCTATCTTTAAATTTGTTGGCGGAAAAGTTTTATAGCTGCAGGGAACTTCAAGAGTCAAATTGAGGGTAGTTTCATCAAAACAATGTAGACCCTCAAAAATTGACCCATGTTGACGAATTTTAGTGAAGAAATTTCGTGACCACTGAAAATTCCCGAAAATCGGGAGGTACAGTTATATGGGGGGATATACCAAAACATGGACCAATATTGACGATTATTTTTGAATAGACAAAATTGTAGCTAAAATTCTCAAAATACCGATCATTACAGCTAGTTCGGTTAAAAACTGCAGCTAAAATTCTCAAAATACCGAAAATCTGGAGCTACCGTTATATGGGGGCTATACCAAAACATGGACCTATGTTGACGATGTTTGGTGGATATGTTTAATGACCACTGAGAACTTCAAATGTCAAATTACAGCTATTTCGGTTAAAAACTGTAGCTAAAATTCTCAAAATACCGAAAATCGGGAGGTACCGTTATATGGGGGCTATGCCAAAACATGGACCTATGTTCACGATGTTTGGTGGATATGTTTAATGACCACTGAGAACCTCAAATGACAAATTACAGCTAGTTCGGTTAAAAATTGTAGCTAAAATTCTCAAAATACCGAAAATCGGGAGGTACCGATATATGGGGGCTATATCAAAACATGGACCTATGTTGACGATGTTTCGTGGAGATTTTTCTTGACCACTGAGAACCTCAAATGTCAAATTATAGCTAGTTCGGTTAAAAATTGTAACTAAAATGCTCAAAATACCGAAAATCGGGAGGTACGGTTATAAGGGGGCCATACCAAAACATGGACCTATGTTGACGATGTTTGGTGGAGATGTTTCATGACCATTGAGAACCTCAAATGTCAAATTGCAGATAGTTCGGGTACAAATTGTGGCTAAAATTCTCCAAATACCGAAAATCGGGAGGTACCGTTATATGGGGGCTATACCGAAACATGGACCTATGCCCATATACTTTGGGATATAAGTTTGTTAATCACTAGGAACCCTAAGTGCCAAATTATAGCTAATTCGGTCTGCAAATGTGGCGAAGAACGTCAAAATACCTCAAATCCGGAGGTACCGTTATATGGGGGCTATACCAAAGAGTGAACCGATATAGCCCCTCTTCGAACTTGACCTGCCTATGAAAAAAATACCCTAGGGTACAAAATTTCAGCACTCTATCTCAATTACTGCGGACGCTAGAGTGATTACAACAGACGGACAGACGGACATGGCTAGAGTGTCTTAGAATTTTATCCTGATCAAGAATATATATACTTTATAGGGTCGCAAATGATTAGTTCGATGTGTTACAAACGGAATGACAAACTTAATATACCCTCCATACTATGGTGGAGGGTATAAAAAATCCACGTTTATTGGTATGATGGCCGTTGAATATATTATATATTATATACATGTATTTTTTTTTTTTTTTTGATATATTTATGTACATACATATGTATGTATTTTCAATATTTTGATATGTATGTATGTACATACAATTGTCAAAGTTTGACAATTTGAATTCAACTGGCAACCGTTTTTAGTTTTCTTTTTGTACGATTTTAGGTATTATCTCCCATTTAAAATGACAAAAAAAGACTTTGTCCAGTTTTTTGTTAAATCTTTTAAGCCAAACAAATGTCTGCATTCCAAAATGTCAAAAGAAAACAAAACAAAAACTAATAACGTCTTGTGAGAGCAAGAAACAAACACAAATGAAAACGGCAAAAAGAGACATTTGATAAAGGTTTTGTTTTGAAATATCTTTTTAGTCTAGGATTTTATCTAAGCTTATGTGTGATTTATTTCAAGAATTTTTTCATTTACAAATTTCAGTTTTTTTTTGTTTTTGTAACGTCCGCATAATGGTGTAAGTGTCACTTTTGAATGACGCAAAAATATGCTAAAATCCCATATGTTGAAGAAAGAAACATTTCTACGCTTTCTCGCAGCCAGTAAAAAATATGCTTGACTTTTTAGTTTTCTCGCTTTTTGTGTGTTAAGTGTCAGTTGGCTTACGCTTTGAAGTGTGTGTGTGTGTGTGAGTATTATGTCCTTGTTGTTCGTCTGTGTCTCTGTTTGTCTTTCACTGTCGTTTTTTGTGTTGGCATTCATAAATCATTTTGTGATGTCTTTTAATGAATCTTTAGTTTGGTGAGTGTCAGTGTTGATGTTCTTTTTTCTCAGTATTTCATTTTTTATTACCAAAAATTTTGTTCTTTCTCTACGAATCATCATTGCGTTTGTGGCTGTCATGCCATCTCATTTTTGTTTGTGGGGGGGAGGCGGTTGTAAATGATGAAATGCCTTTGGCAATCTTTTCATTATTATTATTATTTTTATTTCATAAATATGTATGTGTGTATCTGTCTGTCTGTCTGTCGTAACAGTTGTGTAATGCAATTTATTTATATTCTGTTGCATAATTTTTGGCATATTAACAATATTATCTCTTTGAAAATATATGGGTGGAAAACCATCGTAGCATACTCCTTCTTGATTATTCGAAAAAAAAACAGAGAAATATAAATGGGGAACCTTGTGGCGGAATTTTGTGTAGACACAGCTCCAATTCGTTTTTTGGTTCACTGAACCAAAATAATTGGCAAAAGTCTATGTCCCCCTTCCTGGCGCAAAAGGAAACAAAAATAGCAAATTCGTTAACTTCCCCCACCTTTCTTTGCCCCTTGTAAATACGACTGTGGCCAACCAACAATCATAACCCACAAAAATATGTGCCTTTTTTAGGATATGACAGTAATAATCACAGCATACATATATTAAAGGCGTTTTTATTATTTGTTGCCAAATATGTTGCATACTTTAAGGCAATCGTTGTTGCTGTATGCTGCTTGTGCTTGCCATTGTTTGATATTTTTAGCTCCCATTGCCCTTAAGGCTGACATAGCTTTTGTTTTATTAAATTTATTTTATCTCTCGGTCCCCCTTTTTGCAGCCATTGTTGTTGCTATTTTTATTTGAACTTCCTGTGCAACAACATTTTGCCAACATGTGCCACACACACAAAATGCTTCCCTCTTTAAATACTTCAAATGCCACAGGCCAATGTTTTGTAAACTCCATAATAATGCTAATCCTCTTTTATGACAATAACGTCCTTGGCAACCAATAATAACTGACCACATGTTGGAAATAAAAAACAACAACAACACTAAAGGATATTTAAAACGATTAAAATGTCATTTCAGATCTGAGGGAGATTGGATATATTTTTTAATCGATTATCAATGGGGGAATTAAAAATAAAACCAGGACAATTTTTATAAATATTTTTAAAGCTTCCTCAGTGACATTTTATTGTAATTCAATTATGAAATGCGAAAGTGGGAGCGATATTGATTGAATTTTTTTTGTATGTTGAAATAACTAGTAACCGAAAGTGGAGACTTTAAGAAAATTTCTAAACAGTTGCTAAGTCCCGGGACACACTAAGAGTAATTTCACTGAAATTTTGACATGAAAGTAAAAGAAAATGTAAAAAAAACGGTATGTTTGTTTCATACGAATATTGCAACAAAGCAAAATTGCAAAACACACGAAACCGTGTACACTAGTCTCTTGAAATTATTAATTTTTCCCAAAAAAATGCAAAGTGTCATGTCCAAATTTCATTGAAATTACTCTAGTGTGGCCCGGGACTAAGTATTCTTAGCCTATGAAAGAAAAAAACAATAACAGGAGTAATGCACATATATATCATATAAGTAGAACTCTAATTGTAAAAGGAAATAGTATTTTCGTCGCGACAATATAAGTGTAGAAAATTTTCAGCCTTCATTTTTAGGAGTTCCACTTATAGATCCAATCGAAATAGCCTACGCGAAATAATTGTACAACTTTATTTAGATTTGAGGGAAATATTGGGTCATTCCTTTTGATAGTTATAACGCACAACAACTATTTTGGTTGGTCACCATAGGTTTTTGCAGAGCTTTCGTTATGTTAGGAAACATGGATATGCTCATGACAACAAATATATCAGGACACAAAGACAACCATCTGTAAAAATTTCACAACAATCCTCGGACTGCCCTTAAACGACACGAAAGCTAAATCTATGAACGTTTGTGGCGATAGCAACAGAAGGAATGGATTGATATAGGCGATGTTAGAACTTGATGTAAGTTTGAGATAAATGTTAACATCTACAAAATATTGTCGACTATCTTGGCCCCTTTTTTTGTGTTTTTGGGTAGCTGAGACATCATCTAAAGCGGATAAGAACAAGACCTGACCAAACAATTAGGCTTGCTCTTGACCTCTCCAAGCCCTTTATCAATGAAATTTTTCAATGATTTTGAACCAACGTAAGTCTTTATTGCACACTGTGCTCTTGAACCAATTTTAAATGAAAGTAGCTTACACCTGGGAAATTTTTGCGGATTCTGAAACTACAATGTTCATAGATGAGAAAAATAAAACAAGTAAAAAAGTATCAGTCGGCTTTGCCGACAGAGCTATACCCTCACCCTATGTGAATTGAAGCGTTCATCTACGGACAGATCGAACGTTTTTTGAGTCTTTTCTGAATTTTGTCTATATTGGAAGTGGACCACTAGTCATTTCAGTGGGTCATCATATAAATTTTGGACCAGTATGCCAGGAAGCATGGACTTGTCCACGAAAAATTACTATCGCTGTAAACAGGACCACAACGAACAGCATCGGTATACATTTCCAAAGGATCTTCGAACAGACCCTAAACTGCACTTAGACACAAATGTTGAACATTTGTGGGGGAGGTACCCTAAGGAGAGGACCGATACGGGCCGAAATAAACTAAATTTAGACAAAATATTAGGATATCCAAAGTTTGGCCCAAATTGGTTGCCCCGTTCAAGAGATATCGTGCACACCATTTTAGTGGCATTTTTTAAATATTGGACCAAAGAACCGGAAGTTGAGGGCCGGTATTGCCCATCTTCGAAGTGAAACTAAGTTGGACAAAATATGACGAAGGCAAATTGTGGACCAAATCAGTTAATCGGTTCTAGAGTTATCGTGCTCTCCATCCACTACATATGGTGCAATATGGTTTTTTTACAACTTTCGGGCTGTTTTCTCAAGAAGTATAGATTTGCCCCTGGAAAAACTTTTACCGTCGTAATTGAGGCAGCGATTGCATGTTGCTTCAATAAAAATAAAGAGCAGGTCTTAAAGTGAACTTATCCGAAATTTTGTGCGGAAGGTACATGAAGGAGTGGACAAATATGGACTATATTTGAACCTGATCTTTATCTGGTAGATATATTGGATGTGTATAGAATGAACCAAATCGGTCACTCCCTTCAAGAGTTATAGTACGCACAATTTTTCCGAACATTATTTTTCAGGGCTATTTTCTTCAAACTGAAACTAAGGTATAATATTAGAATATTACGAAGGCCAAATTTTGGGCCGAATCGGCAGATCCGTTCGAGAGTTATCTTGCGCTCCAACCACTACACAGGGTGTCATGGGGTTTTTTGCACCTTTCAGGCTATTTCTCAGGAAGTATGAACTTGCCCCTGATGAAACATGTACCGTCGTATGGGGGGCAGTGAATACAAGTTGCTACACCAAAAATCAAAGCGATTCGAGATCAGGTCCTAAACTACACTTTTCCGAAATTTTGTGTGGGAGGTACCCGGAGGAGTGGACCGATTGAGTCCATATTGGAAACTCATCTAAGTCTGGTAGAAATTTCATGTATCAAAAGTATGGACCAAATCGGTTACTCCCTTCAAGAGTTATCGTACGCACAAATTTTCCAAACATTTTCGAACTTCTGTGGTAAAGGTACCAGAAGGAGTGGACCGATATAACTCATCATCGAACTTAAACTAAGTTTGGACAAAATATTACGATTGCCAAATTTTGAACATAATCGGTTGATCCGTTCGAGAGTTATCGTGCGCTCCAGCCACTCAGACGGACGGACATTACTAAATCGACTCCAAATTGTTTGAAACGGAAACCATTATTTCGATGAGGCACATTTTGCCGTATGAAAGTGTACATATATACCCTCGTTAGCATTTATGTTATGAGGGTATAAAAAAACATCAACGTTTTTCCAAGTGGTTTTTGCATGACCTTTTTCAATATTTGAATATAATTTACGTTACTTAAGTTATAAGTAGGTTTAAGATTATTCATTCGTGCAACAGGAAATAATTGAATTTTTGTTTTTCGTTTCACCCGTTAAAAAAAAAAATATTTTTTTAAATCGATTTTTATGTGAATTTCTTTCTATTTCAATGGAAGAAACGTTATTTTAGTAATTAATAGGCAAAAGATCATTTATCCGTGCTACAGGAAATCATTTTTGAGAAAAAATGTCGAAAAGTCATAACCCTAGTGTAAATGTGATCACTGAAAACCTGTGACTTGCGTCATATTTCTCACATTATTTTGCTTTCGGAGGGAAATAACCATCTTGCGCTTGGGGAACATCTGTGCCGCCCTAGTCAATGACCACAGGAGTACAACTCTAGCCAAGGAAATGGATACCTCCAGATTTTTCAAGATGTACGTAGACGCTCGAGGATAAGAGAAGATTGTCATAGCTCGCGAAAATTGATCATTGTGGCATCCGGTCTAAAAACATACGAGTCCTGTCAACCCATCACTTCGCATGGTTCGGATCACGTTCTTACTATTGCCCTTCTTAACACAACACATAACACAATCTGACCAACGTATTTTTTGAACCATATGAATGCTGATTAGCAAGAGTTCAGAGCATTTGCTAATCAATATGACTAAAACATTAAAATAGGGAGTACCGATCCTTGGGGGCAATATGAAGAAATTTATATGTCCCCAACGAAGACTACTTACGAAGACTTACATACGAATTTTCAGCGATTTCGGTGGAGGTGCGCTTCTATGGGGGCTATATGAAGGTGTTGACCTATACTGATAAATTAAAACTTTCAAAATACTGCAAATCGGGTGTACCATTCTATGGGGGCTACATAAATATATATGGGTCTACAGAGACGCATTTCCGCAACGAATACTACATGCCAAATTGCAGCCATTTCGGTTGGATATTGTGACTATAAACTTCAAAATAATTCTATGGGGGCGATATGAAGATGTGGACCCATACCAACAAATTTCAGGTGGAAAGTTTTACACCCCAACTCAGACTATATACCGAATTTAAGCCAAATTTTCCATGGAATATTGAGGCCATACCAAAAATCGGGAAGTACTGTTCTATGTGGACTATACCAAGACGTGAATCTATGCCCCCGAATTTCAGGCGTAAAGTTGTATACCCCCAACAAATAATAAATACACAATTTCAGCCATTTCGGGATGATATTGAGGCCATTAACCATTAAAAACCGAAAATCGGTGGTCCCTGCTATGGGCTATATGAAGACGGGAAACTATACCAAAAAATTTCAGGTTAAAAGTTGTATACCCCAAACAAAGACGTAATACCAAATTTCAGCCAATTTCGGTGGGATAATGAGACTAAAGCCTTCAAAATACCGAAAATCGGGAGTATCTGTTCTATGGGGACTATATGAAGGCGTAGACTGATATTGCCCATTTTTAATACCAAATGTCCTAGGAGTAATATAGACTTCTATACCAAATTATAAAGCTCTATCTTAAAATTGCTAGTATTGAAAATTAGGTAAGGCGCACCGTGATTATGCAGTTTATAATTAAATTTGTCATTTCGTTTGTAACACATCGTGCTAACACCAAGGAAGTTTTTGCGGATTCTGAAACTACAATGTTCATAGATGAGAAAAATCAAAAAACAAAAAAAAAAAAAAAATCGCCGGAGGAACCTTAAAATGAATCGCGGTCAAACTTCACACGTTTAGGATTTTTTTTTAGGTTTTCACGATTTTGCTTGGGAACCGCAAGTCCCATCGAAATGGGACTAAAGAAATTTTGTAGAGAAGTTTCAATGCTATAACATTTTTTCAGTACCATTTAGATAGGACTTGCGGTTCCGAAAATCGTGAAAACCTAAAAAAAATCCTAATAGCAAAACCATAAAAACCTAAAAAACCCAAATATGTTGAACTTTGATCGCGACTTAGAAAGCGCTCCAGCGATTTTTTCTTGTTTTTGAATTTTTCTCATCTATGAACATCGCTGTTTTAGAATCCGCAAAAACTTCCCAGGTGTAAGCGGTCTTCATTTAAATTTAGTTAAAGAGCACCTTACATGACACTGTTTTATAAGGAGGCGATAAAGTCAGTGCATTGTCCCAATTTGGACTGATATATCTCAAAAAATTTAAAGCCCACTAAAATATCATAAAGGTCTATCTTGTAGAGAATTTTTACTGCCACAACATTTTCTTTAGTCCCATTTCGATAGGACATGCGGTTTCCAAGAAAAATAGTGAAAACCTAAAAAAATTGCTAAAAATGTGAATTTTGATTGCGATTTATTTAAAAATCCCAACGGCAATTTTTTTGTTTGTTTTTATTACAGTGTTTATTTAACTTGCTTTGGTCCGTTTAGTTCAAATGTGGTAACTCATTTTTAACACAGTTGCAGTTGACCAATCGAACTGAAACTTTGCACACTTTTCAGATTTAGATGGCAATACATGATTATGGAATCAAAACCAATATCGGTCCAATTCCATTTCAAATCTGGTAACTCAATTTTGACACAGTTGCAGTTGACCAATCGGACTAAAACTTAGCACACTTTTCAGATATGGATGACAATACATGAATATGGGCCCAATTTTTCCTATTTTGAGGATTTTATCTTCATTTTTGCCCGAATTAGCTGTCATTTGCCATTTCCAATGATACAGACATCTCCCAACCAAAAATTGTGAACATAGGTCCAAGTTTTGGTATAGCCCCCTTATAGAGGTACCACCCGATTTCAAGTATTATGAGGATTTTATCCTCATTTTGAGGCCGAATTGGCTGTTACTTGGCATTTGGAGTCCCCAATGGTACAGAAACTTCTCCACCAAAAATTGTTGACATAGGTCCAGGTTTTGATATAGTTCTCATATAGTGGTTCCACCCGATTTCAAGTGTTTTAAGGATTTCATCTTAATTTTTAGCCAGAATTGGCTGTAACTTGGCATTTGAAGTCCCCAATGGTACAGAAACTTCCCCACCAAAAATTATGGACATAAGTCCAGGTTTTGGTATAGCCTTTATATAACGGTACTACACGATTTCAGGCATTTAAAGTTTTTATTTAAATTTTTGGCCTGAATTGATTATAATTTTGTTCTCAGTGGTCAAAAAAAATGCATTTACTAAAACGTCAAAAAATAAAATATAATTTAAAAAAATCAAGTTTCAGTGTTTTATTTAGAAATGCACTTAAAACTAGGTGTCTAAACAAGTTTAGAACGTATTTTTATTTGCATTTTTATTCGTATTTAAAAAATAGTTTCAAATCATGAGCAGATATAACTGTCACTAACAAAAATGTTTAACTTTATCGAATTATCACTATTGTGAATTGTTAACACCGAAACTACAAAACATTAAGCTACATCTCAAACCAATTACACTATGCAACACTGAAAATGCAAACAACTTCTAGTATGCATTTTTTGAAAGTACATATTTAGACTATAAAAACCCTAGTAGGGTTTTGTCCTGTCAGATCCAGTTCGGATTTTATGGCCTCATCTAAACCGGGCTAAATCTACACTTTTTTGCATTTATCTCAGAAACGAATAGGAATTTGGCCTTGCTGTCCTTAGCAATATTGTAGCCCTAAACTAAAAAAAACACATAAGAAAAACTCAATCTAGGGCATCAAAATCTATAAAATATAGAACATTTTACATAATTGCTGAAATTCTGGTCAGTATCGGCTAAACTATTGGGAGTTGAACCAAGTAACCTTTTGCAAAAATCTTCCAAATAAAGTTCTCAACAATTCTTTAGAACATTCTGAAACTCTTAAATGCTTACTTCATGGTGTTTCCGCGGTATTTTGCATCATACCTTTTACAACACGTATTTCAACACCAACAGATTATTCTCGCATTTCGGATTTCCCCACATTATTGACATTTTTATTAAATCGTCGTTGAAAAATGTACTGAAAACAACGGCAAAGAGGCATTTTACAACAACGACATGTTCTGAGGAGTTGTGTATTACATTCCAGCGAATATTTTTCCAAAAAAAAATATTCAGAAAGAATTAACGGTTTTGGAGATACGGTGCGAAATGTATAAAAATTGTGGAATTTTTGCATATATTTTGAAATTTGAGGCAATAAATGTAGTTTTTCGAGTTCATTATTTCTCCAAATTTTTTATTCTTGTCCTTGTCTACAAATTTGCTTCAGAGGTCAGAAGAAGATCCGCATTGGTTTCAGAGATATAGCCCCGAATTGCTTTAAAAACTCAATATTTAACCATGTTCAGATGGGGCCACAAAATCCGAGCTGGATCTGACACAACAAAACCCAAATAGGGTTTCTTGTCGTTTGGGTCTGTACTTTCAAAAAATCCTCACTTCGAATTGTTTGCACAAGATCACCTTAAAAATGTTGCACAGTGTAATAGAAATTCAATTAGTTTCAACGGTGTCATAGTGACAGATCCGAAGAGTATTACATGCTATTTTAAACGGCAGTTTTTAGAATACCGAACATCCTAGGAGTAATAGAAACTTCTATACCAAATTACAAAGCACTATCTTAAATATTGGGAGCTGTATCTTGATTTCAACAGACGGAAGGACGGGCATGGTTATATCGACTTAAAATTTTACCCTGATCAAGAATATATATACTTTATAGCGTATCCGATGAATATTTCGATGTGTTGCAAACGAAATGACAAATTTAACTATACCCTTCATATTATGGTGGAGGGTTTAAAAATGCTACAGCCTAGGAAAAAATTACGAAAGCCATTCCTGTAGAGAATTTTCACAGTTATAAGATTTTCTCAAAATACCGGAAATCTGGAGGTACCGTTATATGGGGCCTATACCAAAACATGAACCTATGTTGACGATGTTTGGTGGAGATGTTTCATGACCACTGATAACCTCAAATGGCAAATTACAGCTAGTTCGGTTGAAAATTGTAGCTAAAATTCTCAAAATACCGATCATTACAGCTAAAATTCTCAAAATACCGAAAATCGGGAGATACCGTTATATGGGGGGCTATACCAAAACATGGATCTACGTTGACGATGTTTCGTTGGAAATGTTTTATGACCACTGGGAACTGCAAATGTCAAATTACAGCTATTTCGGTTAAAAACTGTAGCTAAAATTCTCAAAATACCGGAAATCTGGAGGTACCGTTATATGGGGCCTATACCAAAACATGAACCTATGTTGACGATGTTTGGTGGAGATGTTGCATGACCACTGAGAACCTCAAATGTCAAATTGCAGATAGTTCGGTTACAAATTGTGGCTAAAATTCTCAAAATCCCGAAAATCGGGAGGTACCGTTATATGGGGGCTATACCAAAACATGGACCTATGTTGACGATGTTTGGTGGAGATATTTCATGACCACTGAGAACCTCAAATGGCAAATTACAGCTAGTTCGGCTAAAAATTGTAGCTAAAATTCTCAAAATACCGAAAATCGGGAGGTACCGATATATGGGGGCTATACCAAAACATGGACCTATGTTGACGATGTTTCGTGGAGATATTTCATGACCACTGAGAACCTCAAATGTCAAATTGCAGGTAGTTCGGTTAAAAATTGCGCCTAAAATTCTCAAAATACCGAAAATCGGGAGGTACCGTTATATGGGGACTATACCAAAACATGGACCTATGCCCATATCTTTTGGGGTATAAGTTTGTTGATCACTAGGAACCCTAAGTGCCAAATTATAGCTAATTCGGTCTGGAAATGTGGCAAAGAACTTCAAAATACCTCAAATCCGGAGGTACCATTATATGGGGGCTATACCAAAGAGTGGACCGATATAGCCCATCTTCGAACTTGACCTGCCTATGGAAAAAAGAACCTCGGGTGCAAAATTTCAGCACTCTATCTCAATTATTGCGGACGCTAGAGTGATTACAACAGACGGACAGACGGACATGGCTAGATCGTCTTAGAATTTTATCCTGATCAAGAATATATATACTTTATAGGGTCGCAAATGATTAGTTCGATGTGTTACAAACGGAATGACAAACTTAATATACCCTCCATACTATGGTGGATGGTATAAAAACTCTAAAAATCTAAATTTTGACCGCGATTTATTTAAAAAGCGCTCCGGCTTTTTTTTTTTGGTTTTTTATTTTTCTCATTTATGAACATTGTAGTTTCAAAATCCGCAAAAAGTTCCCAGTTGTAAGCACCTTCCATTTAAAGTTGGTTCAGGTGCACCGTGATTGTTTCGGTATATGCGGATCACAATGGTTCTCATGACTCGTATTTTTCGAAAAAGTGCTATAGCTGGGAATCATTGTGAGATCATTAAGGACCTAATAACCCTTTTGACTATATTCTGCGTTGGCCTTCGATGCGAAGTATATTTTTTATTTTTAATTAAATATATTTCCATCGTTACAACTACGTTTATTCCCTCTCGGTCACGTATTTCAATTTCAGTAACTTTTTGTGCTTGTTGTTGAGTTCTGAAAAAGCACAAGTCCTTTGACCAACTTTTGATAAGTTTGAGTGTTATCTTGCACACTAGACATTTTAGCATATGCCAGCAGGGTTTCTTGGAGCTTTTAGGGCATTATCTCAGGAAGTATGGACTTACTGTGGAAAAAATTGTACCGTTGTAATAGGGACCGCGAAAACAACCTTCTGCACAAAAAATTCAGATAGATCCGAGGCGAGTCCACAAACTGCACTGTTTGGTGGGTAGTACCCGAAGGAAGGGACCGATTTAGTCCATATTCCATTCTAATACATGAATAGATGAAATAATATGATTTGCAAAGTTAGGGGCAATCAGAAACTCCCTGCGAAAGTTATTTTGCGGAATTGCTATTTTAGTTGGTGCCGTCAGTGTTTCTTTGAGCTTTTAGCCCATTATCTCAGGAAAGATTGTATTGTCGTAAAGGGAACCTCAAGGACAGCCTGCTGAAAAGAATTTCAAAACGATACGACAGGAGCTCTTATACGTAACTTTTTCCGAATGGCTAAATAAAATCCAAATTGTCTGAGACGTCTTTGTGGATTCTGGTACCGTATCACACTAAGCTTAAATAATAATATAATAATTGTTTCACAAACATCCTAGAAAGGACAAGGGAGACTTCTCTCATATCAATGAGTGAGTGTACCCCGATTCATATTAGCTCAATGATATGGGACCCACAGCTTATCTCCGAGTCCGAACGGCGTGTCCTAAGACACCACTTGTAGAGAAGTTTTACATTGCTGAAATACTCAGAAAATGTCGCAAACCTTACTGAAGAATATTTTGCCGCCGTTGAAAATTTGATTTTGCCTGGCTGGGGAATAGTTTTGAAAAAAGGTAGCAAAGCGACCAATGCTGCAATGTATGTATAAAATTCCAATTGGACAATTAAAACATTAGGGCACTATGTAATTTGCAATAATGCAAAAACTGGGAATGGGCAAATGTGGTTCTCTACACAAAACCCATTATATATTAAGCAGTAGGCCCGTTATTTAGCAGACACGTTATTGCAATTTGCATCAGGGGGAAGATCAGTATATCTATTTTCATATGTAGTCTACCTTGTCTGTATATGTCCTCCAGGAAATAAAATATAAACCAAATTTTTTTTTGTATTTTTCATACAAGAGTATAGGTCCATTTTACCGCTAAATATTATCAGAGCATCATCCAAAATTGTAAGCATCTACTTCGACCCAAAGTCTTACCTCGTGCAAAATTTCGTGATTATTGAGCTATAATTGCGACCTCTAGCGTGTTTATGATTACACTACAAAGAAATAACAGGGTATATTAGGCTGTAACTCTGTTATCTTATCATGTACACCAACACAATTGACATCAATAGAAAGGTCAAGCGTTCTTCTTCCAAGTATGGCTTACTTGACTGGAATGTCTCTTCCAGGAATAAAGATAAAAGTTGTATATTAAATTTTTTCACAATTTTCACACAAAAGTTATGGTCCATTAAACAATCTAAATATTATCTGATCGCCACCTCAAATTGCAAGCTTCTTCTTTGTCATATTCTCTTACCTTATATAAAATATCGAGGCGATCAGACTATTATTGCGACCTACATAGCAGCTACAAAATCGGTTAAAAATTATGTTTTTGGTCCATTTCACCCGCTAAATATTTCACGATCATCACCAATTAAAATAGCGATATATTCTGTTGTGAAAACGGCCTCCATACCAAATTTCGTGACGATCGGTCCATAATTGCGGCCTGGAGTTTGATTACAGTTTATAATGGACAGACGGACACACATCTCAAAATCGCTTTATCTCGCCGAGATATGAAGATTGTTATACCACATTGGGGGTCTCCGACGAGTATTTCGCGGTGTTACATGAATTTTTACTAAAACAAACTTATAATACCCTTTTCACATAGTGGTGTGGGGTATAAAAACATATACTTTTTCCAACGTGGATTAAAAAAAAAAAACAAGTAAAAAAGTATCAGTCGGCCTTACCGACAGAGATATACCCTCAGCCTGTATATGTTGAAACAATTTTTTCCCAAAAAAGGGATGTATTTAGGGTTTTTAAAAATTTTGGGAATTTGAACCGACAAAAATGTTCATTAGGATTAGAGATCAAAAGTTTTGCGGAGGAGATACTAAAAGGAATGGATCTACATTGACCATTATGGAAGTGGATCTTCAGCCACTACATATGGTGCCATAGGGGGTTTTTACACCCTTCGGGATGTTTGCTCAAGAAGTAAGGACTTGCCCCTGAAAAAAACGTTTACCATCGTAATTGAGGCAGCGAATGCAAGTTGCTTCAACAAAAATCGGAGTGATTCGATAGCAGGTCTTAAAGTGAACTTATCCGAAATTCTGTGTGGGAGGTACCGGATGGATTGCACAAATATAGTCCATATTTGAATCTGATCTATATCTAGTAGATATATTAGGATGTGTAAAGAATGGACCAATTCGGCCACTCCCTTCAAGAGTTACCGTATGAACAAATTTCCCGAACATTTTTGAACTTTTGTGGGGGAGGTACCTGAAGGAGTGGACCGATATGGCTTATCTTCAAACTTAGACTATGTTTCGACAAAATATTACTAAGGCCAAATTTTGGACTGAATTGGCAGATCCGTTCTAGAGTTATCTTGCGCTCCAACCACCTCACACGGTGTCATAGGGGTTTTTGCAACTTTCAGGCTATTTTCTCAGGAAGTATAGACTTGCGCCTAATGAAACTTGTACCGTCGTATGGAGAGCAATGAATACAAGTTGCTAAAACAAAAATCAGAGTGATTCGAGAGATGGCCCTAAACTGAACTCTTCCGAAATTTTGTTTGGGAGGTACCCGAAGGAGTGGGCCGATTGAGTCTATATTAAAACATTATCTAAGTCTGGTACACATTTTACGATGTGCAAAGTATGGACAAAATCGGTTACTCCTTTTAAGAGTTATCGTGTGCACAAATTTTCCGAACATTTTCGAACTTTTGTGGTGGAGGTACCGGAAGGAGTGGACCGATATAGCCCATCTTCGAACTTAAACTAAGTTTGGACAAAATATTGCGAAAGCCAAATTTTTGACCAAATCGGTTCATCCGTTCGAGAGTTATCGTGCGCACCAGCCAGCCAGACAGACAGACGGACGGACATTGCTCAATCGACTCCAAATTGTCTGAAACACATTTCGTCCAAACATACTTGGGGTCTAAAACCATTATTTCGATGAGCCACATTTTGCCCGTATGAAAGTGTATATGAAAACAAGTAAAAAAGTATCAGTCGGCTTTGCCGACAGAGATATACCCTCAGCCTGTGCAAATTGAAACACTTTTTTCACAAAAAACTTATGTATTTAGGGGGTTTCAAAATTTTGGTCGTATGAACCGAAAAAAATGTTGATAAGGATTACACCATTCGGGCTGTTTTCTCAAGAAGTATGGACTTGCCCCTGAAACAACTTTTACCATCGTAATTGAGGCAGCGAATGTAAGTTGCTTCAACAAAAATCAAAGTGATTCAATAGCAGGTCTTAAAGTGAACATATCCAAATTTTGTGTGGGAGGTACGGGAGGGAGTGGACAAATATAGTCCATATTCGAACCTTATCTATATCTGGTAGATATTATGAGAATGTGTAAAGTATGGACCAAATCGGTCATTCCCATCAAGAGTTATCGTGCGCACAATTTTTCCGAATATTTTTGAACTTTTGTGGGGTAGGTACCTGAAGGAGTGGACCGATATGACTTATCTACGAACTTAAACTATGTTTGGAAACAATATTACGAAGGCCAAATTTTGGCCGGAATCGGAATTTCCGTTCGAGAATTATCTTGCGTTTCCACCCATAAACATGGTGTCATAGGGTTTGTTTTTCAACTTTCAGGCTATTTTTTCAGAAAGAATGGACTTGCCCCTGAGCAACTTGTACCTTCGTATAGGGGACAGTGAATACAAGATGTTACAACAAAAACCAATGCGATTCGAGAGCAGGTCCTAAATTGAACTTTTCCGAAATTTTGCGTGGGAGGTACTCGAAGGAGTTTACCGATTGAGTCCATATTGGAACCTCATCTAAGTCTGGTAGAAATTTCATAATGTGCAAAGTATGGACCAAATCGGTTACTTCCTTCAAGAGTTATCGTTCGCACAAATTTTCCGAACATTTTCGAACTTTCGTGGGGGAGGTACCGGAAGGAGTGGACCGATATAATCCATCTTTGAACTTGAACTAAGTTTGGATAAAATATTACGAAAGCCAAATTTTGGACCGAATAGGCAGATCCGTTCGAGAGTTATCTTGCGCTCCAACCACTACACACGGTGTCATAGGGTTTTTTTGTAACTTTCAGGCTATTTTCTCAGGAAGTATGAACTTGCCCCTAATGAAACTTACAGTGTCGTATAGAGGACAGCGAATACAACTTGCGTAAACAAAAATCAAAGAGATTCGAGACCAGGTCCTAAACCGAACTTTTCCGAAATTTTGTGTGGGAGGTACCCGAAGGAGTGGACCGATTGAGTCCATATTGGAACCTCATCTAAGTTTGCTAGAAATTACACGATGTGCAAAGTATGGACCAAATCGGTTATTCCCTACAGGAGTTATCGTGCGCACAAGTTTTGCGACAATTTTTGAACATTTGTGGGGGAGGTACCTGAAGGAGTAGAGCTATATGGCCCATCTTCGAACTTAAATCGAATCTGGACAAAATATTTCGATACCCAAAATTTGAACCGAATCCATTGATCCGTTCGAGAGTTATCGTGCGCACCAGCCAGCCAGACAGACAGACAGACAGACAGACGGACGGACATTGCTAGATCTACTCAAAATTGTCTGAAACGGATATCGTACAAACATACTTGGGGTCTAAAACCATTATTTCGATGAGGCACATTTTTGGTCGTATCAAAGTGTAAATACCCTCTTTAGCCTAAAGGCTGAGGGTATAAAAAGACAAAATTTTTTAGTTTTCCATTAAAAAAATATTAAAATTTTTTTTTAAGCTACATGAAAAATTTTTGGTACATAGATTGGGAAAAAAAAATCTTAATCTTAAATCTGTTCGAGATACTAATTTTGGTTGTTGCGCGCAAAAGTTATGGCGGTTTCAATTCTGATAAAAAGAAAAAAATCTTTAAAAGACTCTAATTATTATATTGAGAAACTCTCTTAATTAGGGGCTCCCTACATACTATATGGTTACTGAGGTCCCATAACTTTAGTGAAAAAGTTGTAAATTTTCGCGGAAATTAGGAAAGCATTCAAAACAATTGGTAGTTTACAACTTGTTCTAATAAAATTCAAGCTGTTTATGCATCTGAAAAATATATAAAAAATATGTACGTAATCTAAACATCGCGAAGATTCAAATGAAACCAAAACTATACAAATCCGTTTAGCGGTTTGCATATTATAGCAAAAAACAAAAAATATATTGAGGAAATTTATAAAATTTTTGTAAGAGAAAATATTTATTAAAATTTATTTTATGAGTTAGTTGAACAAAATGTAAGAAAAATAGGTCGGAGTTTTTCTTCTATTTTAGTTAAATTCCACGCAATAAATCACATTTTTTATTCTAATCACTTCTCGAAAACACGCTTACATCTAGCAGACGATATGGATATCTTTCAAATAAATGTTGGGTTCCTTTAAATGGGGTATAATCTTGAAATAAAATTGTATCGGGTAATGTTCATTTTGAAATGCGTGTAAATCGCGAAATCCTCAAAATCACTTGATGCGCATGCGGTTTACCAATACAGCGAATTCTTCTCTTTTAATTTGTACACATTTGCCAGGATTTACTTTGGCCGCTAAGATGTAGCATCGTCTGCAGTTTAGTGTGCAACAATCTGTATTACGCTTATATTTTGCACAAAGTGCATACACTTTTTATGCGCATCCGATTTCACTATCAACCGTGAAAAAATACATCGATCTAAACATATTTCAATAAAATCCATCTAGAACCGTGGATGTAGCATCACACAGTATTTTTTGGATAAATCGGATACAGCTCCCATGCCACTAAATTTTTCAAACCGCTGTTTTCGCACAAACGCGAGTGATGATTCACTTTCTTCATTGAAATGGAAACGATCCACATAAAACGCGAATTAGTCAGCGATATTTTGAAAAACATTTTTCGCAAATTTTTTAATTTTTGCAGTAGCCATTTCCGCCGTTCTAGTAGATGGATTTTTACGATCTGTGATTCATATGATCCGGATCGTCGAAAAACTAAAATATCGCGGGGTACCAGCACACTCAAAACGATATTGTAAATACTGTACCCAAAAAATAGGTTTTTTTAGAAAAAATATCGCACTAAATTTTGGCCTTTGGCAGTAGATTACTCTGCTGCTGTGTGGGCTACATACTTAATATACATATCAGATTATGCGAAATCGCGAGTTCTTTAGTCCTATAATTGGTTTTTTCGAAATATCCGAATGCGCGTCCCAGTTACATAAAAAATACAAAAAACACCTGAAATCCGGCTTCAAAATGTCAGCATCCATAAAAGGTGGATGCAGTGGAAATTTTGGAAAGTGATACATTAGAAGTGTAATCTTCATTTTGTATTCTCCAACTTTTACTTTGGACAGATGTCCGTCATTTGAGTGGTTTAATCAGAAATCGAATAGCAATGTAAAAAACCTGTTTAGATTCAACGTGTTTTTACCTATGGTTTTTCCTTTACGCGGTCGTAACTACCACGTAAATTAAATTTTTTTGCTAAATTTTTGAGCTTTGTACAAAAACATCTAAATTAATCCAGCAATAGTCATAGTTACTGGCAAACTACAATAGTTCGCGTATTATAATAGTGCAAACCTTGGCTTCATGGAAACTAAAAAATTTTGACTTTTCCTCATATACCCTCGTTAGCATAAATGCTGAGGGTATAAAAAATATTTTTTCCAGCTTGGATTTCTTTAAAACAAGTAAAAAAGTATCAGTCGGCTTTGCCGACAGAGATATACCCTCAGCCTATGTGAATTGAAACTGTGAGCCAAATTTTGGACCAAATCCGTTGACCACTTCTTGTGCTATAGTGCGCTCCAGCCACTACATGTCAAGAAGTATGGGCTTGCCCCTGATGAAACTTGTACCGTCGTATGGAGGGCCGTGAATACAAGTGGCTACATCAAAAATCATAACGATTCGAGAGCAGGTCCTAAACTGAACTTTTCCAAAATTTTGTGTGGGAGGTACCCGAAGGCGTGGATCGATGGAGTCCATATTGGAACCTCATCTAAGTTTGGTAGAAATTTCACTACGTGCAAAGTATGGACCACGTCGGTTACTCCCTTCGAGAGTTATCGTGTGCACACGTTTTGCGACAATTTTTGAACATTTGTGGGGGAGGTACCTGAAGGAGTGGACCTATATGCCCCATCTTCGAACTTAAATCGAATCTGGACAAAATATTTCGATACCCAAAATTTGAACCGAATCGATTGATCCGTTCGAGAGTTATCGTGCGCACCAGCCAGACAGACGGACGGACGGACATTGCTAGATTTACTCAAAATTGTCTGAAACGGATATCGTACAAACATTATTATTTCGATGAGGCAAATTTTTGGTCGTATCAAAGTGTAAATACCCTCTTTAGCCTAAAGGCTGAGGGTATAAAAACATAATTTTCTAAAGTGGATTTTTGAAAACGATATTTTTTTCCAAAGTGGATTTTTTAAAAACATAATTTCTCCAACGTGGATTTCTTTAGAAAATATATTTTTGCCGTCTATTTTTAAAAAATATTCCCTTTTTTACTGTCCATTATTGAAGAACATTCAGGTATGTACAGTCGATTTTTAAAGAATATTCGAATATTTTACGGTTGATTTTTGAAGACTATTCAGATTTTAACCGTTGATTTTTGAAGACTATTCAGATTTTAATTGGTGATTTTTACAGAATTTTTTGTGCCAGTCCAATAATCGTGGATGTTTAAAGATTTTTTGTGCCCCAGCGTCAGTCCAATAATCGTGGATGTTTAAAGATTTTTTTGTGCCCCACCTTCAGTTCAATAATCGTAGATTTTTAAAGAATTTTTTTTGCCCCACCTTCTGTCCAATAATCGTGGATTTTTAAAGAAGTTTTTGTGCCCCACCTTTAGTCCAATAATCGTGGATTTATAACGAGTTTTTTGTGGCCCACCTTCAGTCCAATAAACGTGAAGTTTTAAAGAATTTTTTGTGATCTACCATCAGTCCAATAAACGTGGATTTTAAGAATTTTTTTTTGGCCCACCTTCAATCCAATAAACGGGGATTTTCAAGAATTTTTTGTGGCCCACCTTCAGTCCAATTAATGTGGATTTTTAAAGAATTTTTTTGTGGCCTACCTTCAGTCAAACAAACGTAGATTTTTAAAGAATTTTTTGTGGCCCACCTTCAGTCCAATGATCGTGGATGTTTATTAAGGATATCCAAATATTTATTTTCTTTAAACAAAGAATTTAAACAAATATGATTAAACAATATGTTTATGGCATTAATGTTTGTTGTATAACTTTCAAAAACGTGCTGTTGCATATTTTTTGATTGCCATATTTCAAAATCATCTCCTAATTTAAATGCGGTATTTACGCACCATAAAAACGGCAACCAACTCTCAACTAGTTTTCCGGCAAATAGAAAAACCACAATAATTTATTCAACCATTATTTGTTGTAGTTTTGTCTATCGAACTGTCCACTTACCAGCTGCAATTGGACATTCATAGACAATGCATTCATTCATTTATTAATGAACTGCTATTCTCAGTTGGCGGTAGCCGCGGCGGCGAATTATACAAATGTCAAATGGCTAGAAAATTTATGCAAAAAGTCTATGGACCATAAACTATTATCATTGTTGCAAAATTCCCAGGATGAGAGGGAGATTGTGTGTGTGTGCGTGTTTATGAGATCACAACATATGTGTGCGCACTATCAAAAATCCCCATGAATATTGGGCATTCAATTTGCATTTTTAATTGCTTTAACTGGGCGACACAATTAGGCAATTGTGAAACAAATACATGCGTACATTAAGCAATGCACACGCGAGAGTTCCAAACGCAGACACACACAGGCTCCTTCGCCTACAACCCCACGAAACGCAAATTCATAACTGTGGTCTAATAATAAAGTGAATGTTGTTGTTGTTGTTGCTGTTGTACTTCTAAACAAATACACTTGCAAAAATGTTTATAATGATGACATTGTTTGACATGTGGTGATATTGTGTACCTATTCGGTTAGCTGAGTACATATATATATTGCCGGAAGATACTTGGCAGGACTACTACATCATCCGTGTGTGTGTGTGTGTGTGTGCGTTTGTGCAAAATTTGTCTACAGTCAACATTTAATAAAATAGCGTTAAATCAATTATCCTAAACGACATCAAATACAAAATGATAATGAGAATTTGTACAACTCTGTTGACGTTAATTCCTGATGTGGAAATTTATTTGGTTATCCCCTAAAAGTAGACTTTGTGTGATGAACAAATTGTATTGCGTTGCGTTGCTTAGCTACCCTATTAGGAGTTTTGGTGAGGATTGGTTTTAGGTCCTCGTGACTAAAATTGAATGAGGTACACTCGTAATTGGGTATTAAATTGAAGAAAATGTGTAAATTAATTTGGTTGGGCCTAAAAGTAGGCACCATTTAAACTCAAACATGGTGATACGTGATGTTAAATTCAAAAGGCGTGGATTTTTAAAGAATATTTTTTCAACGACCAAACATTAAAGGCGTGGATTTTTAAAGAATATTTTTTCAACGACCAAACATTAAAGGCGTGGATTTTTAAAGAATATTTTTTCAACAACCAAACATTAAAGGCGTGGATTTTTAAAGAATATTTTTTCAACAACCAAACATTAAAGGCGTGGATTTTTAAAGAATATTATTTCAACAACCAAACATTAAAGGCGTGGATTTTTAAAGAATATTATTTCAACAACCAAACATTAAAGGCGTGGATTTTTAAAGAATATTATTTCAACAACCAAACATTAAAGGCGTGGATTTTTAAAGAATATTTTTTCAACAACCAAACATTAAAGGCGTGGATTTTTAAAGAATATTTTTTCAACAACCAAACATTAAAGGCGTGGATTTTTAAAGAATATTTTTTCAACAACCAAACATTAAAGGCGTGGATTTTTAAAGAATATTTTTTCAACAACCAAACATTAAAGGCGTGGATTTTTAAAGAATATTTTTTCAACAACCAAACATTAAAGGCGTGGATTTTTAAAGAATATTTTTTCAACGACCAAACATTAAAGGCGTGGATTTTTAAAGAATATTTTTTCAACGACCAAACATTAAAGGCGTGGATTTTTAAAGAATATTTTTTCAACAACCAAACATTAAAGGCGTGGATTTTTAAAGAATATTTTTTCAACAACCAAACATTAAAGGCGTGGATTTTTAAAGAATATTTTTTCAACGACCAAACATTAAAGGCGTGGATTTTTAAAGAATATTATTTCAACAACCAAACATTAAAGGCGTGGATTTTAAAGAATATTATTTCAACAACCAAACATTAAAGGCGTGGATTTTTAAAGAATATTTTTCAACGACCAAACATTAAAGGCGTGGATTTTTAAAGAATATTTTTTCAACAACCAAACATTAAAGGCGTGGATTTTTAAAGAATATTTTTTCAACGACCAAACATTAAAGGCGTGGATTTTTAAAGAATATTTTTTCAACAACCAAACATTAAAGGCGTGGATTTTTAAAGAATATTATTTCAACAACCAAACATTAAAGGCGTGGATTTTTAAAGAATATTATTTCAACAACCAAACATTAAAGGCGTGGATTTTTAAAGAATATTTTTTCAACAACCAAACATTAAAGGCGTGGATTTTTAAAGAATATTTTTTCAACAACCAAACATTAAAGGCGTGGATTTTTAAAGAATATTTTTTCAACAACCAAACATTAAAGGCGTGGATTTTTAAAGAATATTATTTCAACAACCAAACATTAAAGGCGTGGATTTTTAAAGAATATTATTTCAACAACCAAACATTAAAGGCGTGGATTTTTAAAGAATATTTTTTCAACAACCAAACATTAAAGGCGTGGATTTTTAAAGAATATTTTTTCAACAACCAAACATTAAAGGCGTGGATTTTTAAAGAATATTTTTTCAACAACCAAACATTAAAGGCGTGGATTTTTAAAGAATATTTTTTCAACAACCAAACATTAAAGGCGTGGATTTTTAAAGAATATTATTTCAACAACCAAACATTAAAGGCGTGGATTTTTAAAGAATATTATTTCAACAACCAAACATTAAAGGCGTGGATTTTTAAAGAATATTATTTCAACAACCAAACATTAAAGGCGTGGATTTTTAAAGAATATTTTTTCAACAACCAAACATTAAAGGCGTGGATTTTTAAAGAATATTTTTTCAACAACCAAACATTAAAGGCGTGGATTTTTAAAGAATATTTTTTCAACAACCAAACATTAAAGGCGTGGATTTTTAAAGAATATTTTTTCAACAACCAAACATTAAAGGCGTGGATTTTTAAAGAATATTTTTTCAACAACCAAACATTAAAGGCGTGGATTTTTAAAGAATATTATTTCAACAACCAAACATTAAAGGCGTGGATTTTTAAAGAATATTATTTCAACAACCAAACATTAAAGGCGTGGATTTTTAAAGAATATTATTTCAACAACCAAACATTAAAGGCGTGGATTTTTAAAGAATATTTTTTCAACAACCAAACATTAAAGGCGTGGATTTTTAAAGAATATTTTTTCAACAACCAAACATTAAAGGCGTGGATTTTTAAAGAATATTTTTTCAACAACCAAACATTAAAGGCGTGGATTTTTAAAGAATATTTTTTCAACAACCAAACATTAAAGGCGTGGATTTTTAAAGAATATTTTTTCAACGACCAAACATTAAAGGCGTGTATTTTTAAAGAATATTTTTTCAACGACCAAACATTAAAGGCGTGGATTTTTAAAGAATATTTTTTCAACAACCAAACATTAAAGGCGTGGATTTTTAAAGAATATTTTTTCAACAACCAAACATTAAAGGCGTGGATTTTTAAAGAATATTTTTTCAACAACCAAACATTAAAGGCGTGGATTTTTAAAGAATATTTTTTCAACAACCAAACATTAAAGGCGTGGATTTTTAAAGAATATTTTTTCAACAACCAAACATTAAAGGCGTGGATTTTTAAAGAATATTTTTTCAACAACCAAACATTAAAGGCGTGGATTTTTAAAGAATATTTTTCAACAACCAAACATTAAAGGCGTGGATTTTTAAAGAATATTTTTTCAACAACCAAACATTAAAGGCGTGGATTTTTAAAGAATATTTTTTCAACAACCAAACATTAAAGGCGTGGATTTTTAAAGAATATTTTTTCAACAACCAAACATTAAAGGCGTGGATTTTTAAAGAATATTTTTTCAACAACCAAACATTAAAGGCGTGGATTTTTAAAGAATATTTTTTCAACAACCAAACATTAAAGGCGTGGATTTTTAAAGAATATTTTTTCAACAACCAAACATTAAAGGCGTGGATTTTTAAAGAATATTTTTTCAACAACCAAACATTAAAGGCGTGGAGTTTTAAAGAATATTTTTTCAACAACCAAACATTAAAGGCGTGGATTTTAAAGAATATTATTTCAACAACCAAACATTAAAGGCGTGGATTTTTAAAGAATATTATTTCAACAACCAAACATTAAAGGCGTGGATTTTTAAAGAATATTATTTCAACAACCAACATTAAAGGCGTGGATTTTTAAAGAATATTATTTCAACAACCAAACATTAAAGGCGTGGATTTTTAAAGAATATTATTTCAACAACCAAACATTAAAGGCGTGGATTTTTAAAGAATATTATTTCAACAACCAAACATTAAAGGCGTGGATTTTTAAAGAATATTTTTTCAACAACCAAACATTAAAGGCGTGGATTTTTAAAGAATATTTTTTCAACAACCAAACATTAAAGGCGTGGATTTTTAAAGAATATTTTTTCAACAACCAAACATTAAAGGCGTGGATTTTTAAAGAATATTTTTTCAACAACCAAACATTAAAGGCGTGGATTTTTAAAGAATATTTTTTCAACGACCAAACATTAAAGGCGTGGATTTTTAAAGAATATTTTTTCAACGACCAAACATTAAAGGCGTGGATTTTTAAAGAATATTTTTTCAACAACCAAACATTAAAGGCGTGGATTTTTAAAGAATATTTTTTCAACAACCAAACATTAAAGGCGTGGATTTTTAAAGAATATTTTTTCAACAACCAAACATTAAAGGCGTGGATTTTTAAAGAATATTTTTTCAACAACCAAACATTAAAGGCGTGGATTTTTAAAGAATATTTTTTCAACAACCAAACATTAAAGGCGTGGATTTTTAAAGAATATTTTTTCAACAACCAAACATTAAAGGCGTGGAGTTTTAAAGAATATTTTTTCAACAACCAAACATTAAAGGCGTGGATTTTTTAAAGAATATTTTTTCAACAACCAAACATTAAAGGCGTGGATTTTTAAAGAATATTATTTCAACAACCAAACATTAAAGGCGTGGATTTTTAAAGAATATTATTTCAACAACCAAACATTAAAGGCGTGGATTTTTAAAGAATATTATTTCAACAACCAAACATTAAAGGCGTGGATTTTTAAAGAATATTATTTCAACAACCAAACATTAAAGGCGTGGATTTTTAAAGAATATTTTTTCAACAACCAAACATTAAAGGCGTGGATTTTTAAAGAATATTATTTCAACAACCAAACATTAAAGGCGTGGATTTTTAAAGAATATTATTTCAACAACCAAACATTAAAGGCGTGGATTTTTAAAGAATATTATTTCAACAACCAAACATTAAAGGCGTGGATTTTTAAAGAATATTATTTCAACAACCAAACATTAAAGGCGTGGATTTTTAAAGAATATTTTTTCAACAACCAAACATTAAAGGCGTGGATTTTTAAAGAATATTTTTTCAACAACCAAACATTAAAGGCGTGGATTTTTAAAGAATATTTTTTCAACAACCAAACATTAAAGGCGTGGATTTTTAAAGAATATTTTTTCAACGACCAAACATTAAAGGCGTGGATTTTTAAAGAATATTTTTTCAACGACCAAACATTAAAGGCGTGGATTTTTAAAGAATATTTTTTCAACGACCAAACATTAAAGGCGTGGATTTTTAAAGAATATTTTTTCAACGACCAAACATTAAAGGCGTGGATTTTTAAAGAATATTTTTTCAACGACCAAACATTAAAGGCGTGGATTTTTAAAGAATATTTTTTCAACGACCAAACATTAAAGGCGTGGATTTTTAAAGAATATTTTTTCAACGACCAAACATTAAAGGCGTGGATTTTTAAAGAATATTTTTTCAACGACCAAACATTAAAGGCGTGGATTTTTAAAGAATATTTTTTCAACGACCAAACATTAAAGGCGTGGATTTTTAAAGAATATTTTTTCAACGACCAAACATTAAAGGCGTGGATTTTTAAAGAATATTTTTTCAACGACCAAACATTAAAGGCGTGGATTTTTAAAGAATATTTTTTCAACGACCAAACATTAAAGGCGTGGATTTTTAAAGAATATTTTTTCAACGACCAAACATTAAAGGCGTGGATTTTTAAAGAATATTTTTTCAACGACCAAACATTAAAGGCGTGGATTTTTAAAGAATATTTTTTCAACGACCAAACATTAAAGGCGTGGATTTTTAAAGAATATTTTTTCAACGACCAAACATTAAAGGCGTGGATTTTTAAAGAATATTTTTTCAACGACCAAACATTAAAGGCGTGGATTTTTAAAGAATATTTTTTCAACGACCAAACATTAAAGGCGTGGATTTTTAAAGAATATTTTTTCAACGACCAAACATTAAAGGCGTGGATTTTTAAAGAATATTTTTTCAACGACCAAACATTAAAGGCGTGGATTTTTAAAGAATATTTTTTCAACGACCAAACATTAAAGGCGTGGATTTTTAAAGAATATTTTTTCAACGACCAAACATTAAAGGCGTGGATTTTTAAAGAATATTTTTTCAACGACCAAACATTAAAGGCGTGGATTTTTAAAGAATATTTTTTCAACGACCAAACATTAAAGGCGTGGATTTTTAAAGAATATTTTTTCAACGACCAAACATTAAAGGCGTGGATTTTTAAAGAATATTTTTTCAACGACCAAACATTAAAGGCGTGGATTTTTAAAGAATATTTTTTCAACGACCAAACATTAAAGGCGTGGATTTTTAAAGAATATTTTTTCAACGACCAAACATTAAAGGCGTGGATTTTTAAAGAATATTTTTTCAACGACCAAACATTAAAGGCGTGGATTTTTAAAGAATATTTTTTCAACGACCAAACATTAAAGGCGTGGATTTTTAAAGAATATTTTTTCAACGACCAAACATTAAAGGCGTGGATTTTTAAAGAATATTTTTTCAACGACCAAACATTAAAGGCGTGGATTTTTAAAGAATATTTTTTCAACGACCAAACATTAAAGGCGTGGATTTTTAAAGAATATTTTTTCAACGACCAAACATTAAAGGCGTGGATTTTTAAAGAATATTTTTTCAACGACCAAACATTAAAGGCGTGGATTTTTAAAGAATATTTTTTCAACGACCAAACATTAAAGGCGTGGATTTTTAAAGAATATTTTTTCAACGACCAAACATTAAAGGCGTGGATTTTTAAAGAATATTTTTTCAACGACCAAACATTAAAGGCGTGGATTTTTAAAGAATATTTTTTCAACGACCAAACATTAAAGGCGTGGATTTTTAAAGAATATTTTTTCAACGACCAAACATTAAAGGCGTGGATTTTTAAAGAATATTTTTTCAACGACCAAACATTAAAGGCGTGGATTTTTAAAGAATATTTTTTCAACGACCAAACATTAAAGGCGTGGATTTTTAAAGAATATTTTTTCAACGACCAAACATTAAAGGCGTGGATTTTTAAAGAATATTTTTTCAACGACCAAACATTAAAGGCGTGGATTTTTAAAGAATATTTTTTCAACGACCAAACATTAAAGGCGTGGATTTTTAAAGAATATTTTTTCAACGACCAAACATTAAAGGCGTGGATTTTTAAAGAATATTTTTTCAACGACCAAACATTAAAGGCGTGGATTTTTAAAGAATATTTTTTCAACGACCAAACATTAAAGGCGTGGATTTTTAAAGAATATTTTTTCAACGACCAAACATTAAAGGCGTGGATTTTTAAAGAATATTTTTTCAACGACCAAACATTAAAGGCGTGGATTTTTAAAGAATATTTTTTCAACGACCAAACATTAAAGGCGTGGATTTTTAAAGAATATTTTTTCAACGACCAAACATTAAAGGCGTGGATTTTTAAAGAATATTTTTTCAACGACCAAACATTAAAGGCGTGGATTTTTAAAGAATATTTTTTCAACGACCAAACATTAAAGGCGTGGATTTTTAAAGAATATTTTTTCAACGACCAAACATTAAAGGCGTGGATTTTTAAAGAATATTTTTTCAACGACCAAACATTAAAGGCGTGGATTTTTAAAGAATATTTTTTCAACGACCAAACATTAAAGGCGTGGATTTTTAAAGAATATTTTTTCAACGACCAAACATTAAAGGCGTGGATTTTTAAAGAATATTTTTTCAACGACCAAACATTAAAGGCGTGGATTTTTAAAGAATATTTTTTCAACGACCAAACATTAAAGGCGTGGATTTTTAAAGAATATTTTTTCAACGACCAAACATTAAAGGCGTGGATTTTTAAAGAATATTTTTTCAACGACCAAACATTAAAGGCGTGGATTTTTAAAGAATATTTTTTCAACGACCAAACATTAAAGGCGTGGATTTTTAAAGAATATTTTTTCAACGACCAAACATTAAAGGCGTGGATTTTTAAAGAATATTTTTTCAACGACCAAACATTAAAGGCGTGGATTTTTAAAGAATATTTTTTCAACGACCAAACATTAAAGGCGTGGATTTTTAAAGAATATTTTTTCAACGACCAAACATTAAAGGCGTGGATTTTTAAAGAATATTTTTTCAACGACCAAACATTAAAGGCGTGGATTTTTAAAGAATATTTTTTCAACGACCAAACATTAAAGGCGTGGATTTTTAAAGAATATTTTTTCAACGACCAAACATTAAAGGCGTGGATTTTTAAAGAATATTTTTTCAACGACCAAACATTAAAGGCGTGGATTTTTAAAGAATATTTTTTCAACGACCAAACATTAAAGGCGTGGATTTTTAAAGAATATTTTTTCAACGACCAAACATTAAAGGCGTGGATTTTTAAAGAATATTTTTTCAACGACCAAACATTAAAGGCGTGGATTTTTAAAGAATATTTTTTCAACGACCAAACATTAAAGGCGTGGATTTTTAAAGAATATTTTTTCAACGACCAAACATTAAAGGCGTGGATTTTTAAAGAATATTTTTTCAACGACCAAACATTAAAGGCGTGGATTTTTAAAGAATATTTTTTCAACGACCAAACATTAAAGGCGTGGATTTTTAAAGAATATTTTTTCAACGACCAAACATTAAAGGCGTGGATTTTTAAAGAATATTTTTTCAACGACCAAACATTAAAGGCGTGGATTTTTAAAGAATATTTTTTCAACGACCAAACATTAAAGGCGTGGATTTTTAAAGAATATTTTTTCAACGACCAAACATTAAAGGCGTGGATTTTTAAAGAATATTTTTTCAACGACCAAACATTAAAGGCGTGGATTTTTAAAGAATATTTTTTCAACGACCAAACATTAAAGGCGTGGATTTTTAAAGAATATTTTTTCAACGACCAAACATTAAAGGCGTGGATTTTTAAAGAATATTTTTTCAACGACCAAACATTAAAGGCGTGGATTTTTAAAGAATATTTTTTCAACGACCAAACATTAAAGGCGTGGATTTTTAAAGAATATTTTTTCAACGACCAAACATTAAAGGCGTGGATTTTTAAAGAATATTTTTTCAACAACCAAACATTAAAGGCGTGGATTTTTAAAGAATATTTTTTCAACGACCAAACATTAAAGGCGTGGATTTTTAAAGAATATTTTTTCAACGACCAAACATTAAAGGCGTGGATTTTTAAAGAATATTTTTTCAACAACCAAACATTAAAGGCGTGGATTTTTAAAGAATATTTTTTCAACAACCAAACATTAAAGGCGTGGATTTTTAAAGAATATTTTTTCAACGACCAAACATTAAAGGCGTGGATTTTTAAAGAATATTTTTTCAACGACCAAACATTAAAGGCGTGGATTTTTAAAGAATATTTTTTCAACGACCAAACATTAAAGGCGTGGATTTTTAAAGAATATTTTTTCAACGACCAAACATTAAAGGCGTGGATTTTTAAAGAATATTTTTTCAACGACCAAACATTAAAGGCGTGGATTTTTAAAGAATATTTTTTCAACGACCAAACATTAAAGGCGTGGATTTTTAAAGAATATTTTTTCAACGACCAAACATTAAAGGCGTGGATTTTTAAAGAATATTTTTTCAACGACCAAACATTAAAGGCGTGGATTTTTAAAGAATATTTTTTCAACGACCAAACATTAAAGGCGTGGATTTTTAAAGAATATTTTTTCAACGACCAAACATTAAAGGCGTGGATTTTTAAAGAATATTTTTTCAACGACCAAACATTAAAGGCGTGGATTTTTAAAGAATATTTTTTCAACGACCAAACATTAAAGGCGTGGATTTTTAAAGAATATTTTTTCAACGACCAAACATTAAAGGCGTGGATTTTTAAAGAATATTTTTTCAACGACCAAACATTAAAGGCGTGGATTTTTAAAGAATATTTTTTCAACGACCAAACATTAAAGGCGTGGATTTTTAAAGAATATTTTTTCAACGACCAAACATTAAAGGCGTGGATTTTTAAAGAATATTTTTTCAACGACCAAACATTAAAGGCGTGGATTTTTAAAGAATATTTTTTCAACGACCAAACATTAAAGGCGTGGATTTTTAAAGAATATTTTTTCAACGACCAAACATTAAAGGCGTGGATTTTTAAAGAATATTTTTTCAACGACCAAACATTAAAGGCGTGGATTTTTAAAGAATATTTTTTCAACGACCAAACATTAAAGGCGTGGATTTTTAAATAATGCTTTTAAGTAACTTTGGCTCTTTATACAGCTCCATTGAGTCCCAACCCTCTGCCCTCCACATGTTACCAATTTTTTGTCTCTGACATTCAAGTGTTAATTCAGTTTGAAACAACATTTTTCCAGATTTTAAATGGAATTCCTTGGTGTCAAAAAATAAACGAAAAACTGGACAATTTCCAAACATTTAAATTCCATTCATTGTTATTGTGGTCGTGCTTGTTTCTCACACATACACACACGCCCAATCATTTACACATTGCATCGACGCTTATACGGAAGCAAAAGAATTTTATCATGTACTCGAGAACATTTTTTTAGTGTAACCTTCGTTCACATATTTTAGGCTCACTATACGAACTGAAATGGAGCAGCGGCGGTAGCTAGAAAACATGGCCAAGAGAAATTCACGCTATGAACTTTATTATGCTTTAACCACAAATATGGTTTGGCCACTTTTTTTGTTGGTGTCTACTATTGTTTCTGTTCAGTTCACTTCACTTCAGTTGCGGGAGCTGGCAATATTTCAGTTGTTGTTGTTGGGTTTCTGATATTGCAATAAGGCTCTGGTTTTTTGCTGGCCAACACATAGTTTTTTTGTTTTCATTTTGTTTTTGTCACTACAAAACCTGCAACTGAACAAGTTTCTTTTTCGCATACATAAAATCTTGTTGTTGTTGCTGGTGTTGTCAATGTTGTTGGCATAATTATTGTCGTTTACATAATAGTTAGTTGCCAATGGCGGCCTATTGTTTGGTGTTAGTGTTGTTGTTACTGTTGCTACCATTAAAACTCAAACTGTTGCAGCGGCCTTTTACCATACTGCCCATAGCCCGCCCCGTCGTGGTAGAAACTAATGTTGGTACATTGTTTGTTAGTTGTTCTCTGGGATCTGGTCGAAACATTTTAGCGGTTTTTGATGGGTCTTCTCTCTAAGTTGTTGGTGTTGTTGTTAAAATTTTTCCCATTTCTTGCACACGGGATTTTTTTGTTTGCAACTAGTTTTTCCCCATTGTATTCACTCTTGTCCAACACTCGCAGCAACATATCATCAATTGAATGAGAATGAGTTTGGAGCATCAGCGGAAAAAAGTGTTTGTCGCCCATTTGTATGCAACACTTCCGTATGCTTCAAAGCAACGGATAATAGGTGGCAGCAACGAAAAAAATAAACAAATATTTATGTATAAATGTTGGCAAGGAGACAACATCATCATCGTCATCATCAGTAGGGACAAAGATAGTTTTTTTATGTTGTTGGTGTGATCAGCAAATAGTTATGCGGCTTTTGTTTCAGGTAAAACTGTATGTTTAAGTCAAATTACCATATAAATGGTAAAATCAGAAAAAAATGATATGTAATTGGAGGAGGAGACAAAATGGAAGTAGGAAAGCCAACTACACAAAATGAAATTTAATATTGCTTGTTATGATAATTTGTATGCCAAAGAAGTAGGTATTAAGAGTTAGTCACATGGACAGATTGGCTGAGGGATAATGGCATATCATTATCTGGAATATTTGTTCAAGGGATAGGTGCCAAATATGAATCTTTTAAAGCTGATGAAAGTTTTTTTGGGTTTTCTAGATTACAGCGCTGGTGATAATATAATCCCATTTGCGATTTTACAGGTAAAAGAAAAACTAAATTAAAATAAATAATTTAATACCCTAAAGAAAATATTTATTTCAGACATGGTTTTGAATTTTTTACATCTTAGCATCTTAGATCCATGCAGCTGTCAATACTAGAAAATGTTGTGTATACTTCTTGACACTACTTATACGCTCTATGTAACCATTGTTAAGTAAAGAGAGTGACAAAATAGGTATACTTCCGAACGGGATTTACGTACAAACGCTGGGTAATCTTAAATTATCTTTTTTATTGCTGAAACTGTAGTTTGGACATCTACATCTGAAGTCCTTTGAATAGATAGGAAACATTTACGGAGTTTCGTTCCACAAGACTTCACTAGTCAGCATTTTGAAAGACCACTTCATTGCATTGTGAATGCATTTATATGAGAAAATGTGACAAAAAATTATAGACAAGGTATAGAGATCTGATATTTGTAATTTTAGATGTCCCATAAAGTTGAGAAGCAGAAACAGGAATTTGGACCATTTCCATATAACAGGCACCGTACGCACTCGTCTTAGTGTTGAAGCATAAGTGCGATCTATCGCAGGACGGAAGGTGCATGTCGGCAATTTGCAAATATAGTTGTACTTACCCACATGCTGGAATACACTATAATCTCGATGCTCTTTTCAAATTGCCGCAAAATCGATACTTGGACATCAACAAAACCATGAACACAAACATACAACCAGAAAGGTACATCACTGGTTGAGATAGCTCAACTTTTTGCATGGTGAACGAAGACGCTTCTATGATGATAAGAGGAGATTTCCACAGCTCTTCAGACATTACCATTGTGACAACGCGGGTTTCGATTGACTTAAAGCAACTTCCTACCATCGTCTTCGTTAGCAGGCTACCTGACTTTATAACCTCTTACCGTAGTACTTTACTGAACGTAGGATAGTAGAAGAACAGTAACATATTCGAAGTATTATTTTAAACGGCAGTTTATAGAGAATCTCTTGGGCTGCTAGGGCGAAGCTACACCGTATAAGAGTCCTCTCTGTGAACTCTTATGAGAGAACTATTCTAAGGCGTTGTTCGACATGGACTTTTTTGGAATTTGTTATAAGTTAGGAAAAAATGTTTTGCCCCCGCAACATATTTTACCGTTGGGCCGCGAATATGGTCTATATATTCTATTTCAGCTTAACTACAGCTTAAAGCCACTTATCGGATCGTGTTATTCCTATAACCTCATAATATGTAGGGCATAATGAATTTTGTCAAGGGGCCTTTAGCGTTTCTGATTCCTGGGATTGTACTGAGTAAAACAAGTAAAAAAGTATCAGTCGGCTTTGCCGACAGAGATATACCGTCAGCCTATGTGAATTTAAACTTTGAACTTTTGTGGGGGAGGTACCCTAATGAGAAGACCGATATGGGCTATTTTATAAGTTCAACTAAATTTGGACAAAATATTAAGAGATCCAAAGTTTGGACAAAATTGGTTGCCCCGTGCATATCATTTTACATATGGTGCCATAGGGGTTTTATACATTTTTCAGGTTGTGTTTTTTAAATGTATGGACTTGCTCCTGAAAAAACTTTTACCGTCGTAATGGAGGCAGCAAATGCAAAAATCAAAGTGATTCCAGAGCAGGTCCTAACGTGAACTTATTCGTAATTTTGTGTGATAGGTACCCGAAGGAGTGGTCAAATGTGGTCCATATATGAACCTGATCTTTATCTGGCAGATATATTAAGACATGTAAAGAATGGACCAAATCGGTCAATCCTATCAAGAGTAATAGTGCGAACAATTTTTCCGAACATTTTTGAACTTTTGTGCGGGAGGTACCTGAAGGAGTGGACCCCTGGGGCTTATATTGGAATTTAAACTATGTTTGGACAAAATATTACAAATGCCAAATTTTGGTCGGAATCGGCATTTCCGTTCGAGAATTATCTTGCGCTTCCACCCATAAACATGGTGTCTTAGGATTTGTTTTTCAACTTTCAGGCTATTATTTCAGGAAGTATGGACTTGCTCCTGAGGAAACTTGTACCTTCGTATAGGGGACAGTCAATACAAGATGTTACAACAAAAACCAAGGCGATTCGAGAGCAGGTCCTAAACTAAACTTTTCCGAAATTTTGTGTGGGAGGTGTTCGAAGGAGTTTACCGATTGAGTCCATATTGGAACCTCATCTAAGTCTGGTAGAAGGAGTGAACCGATATAATCCATCTTTGAACATAAACTAAGTTTGGACAAAATATTACGAAAGCCAAATTTTGAACCGAATCGGCAGATCCGTTCGAGAGTTATCTTGTGCTCCAACCACTACACACGGAGTCATAGGGTTTTTTTGTAACTTTCAGGCTATTTTCTCAGGAAGTATGGACTTGCCCCTAATGAAACTTACAGCGTCGTATAGAGGACAGCGAATACAACTTGCGTAAACAAAAATCAAAGCGATTCGAGACCAGGTCCTAAACTGAACTTTTCCGAAATTTTGTGTGGGAGGTACCCGAAGGAGTGGACCGATTGAGTCCATATTGGAACCTCATCTAAGTTTGGTAGAAATTACACGATGTGCAAAGTATGGACCAAATCGGTTATTCCCTACAAGAGTTATCGTGCGCACAATTTTTGAACATTTGTGGGGGAGGTACCTGAAGGAGTGGACCTATATGGCCCATCTTCGAACTTAAATCGAATCTGGACAAAATATTACGATACCCAAAAATAGAACCGAATCGATTGATCTGTTCGAGAGTTATCGTGCGCACCAGCCTGCCAGACAGACAGACAGACGGACGGACATTGCTAGATCTACTCAAAATTGTCTGAAACGGATATCGTACAAACATTCTTGGGGTCTAAAACCTTTATTTCGATGAAGCACATTTTTGGTCGTATCAAAGTGTAAATACCCTCTTTAGCCTAAAGGCTGAGGGTATAAAAAAATTACTCGAATGTCCAATGGATTGTCGAACAGCCCTTATATTGTACTTATGTTGAAATTTTGTTAGGGAGGTATCCGAACATGATGTCGTATATAGACCCTCTTGGTACTTGATATACATATGTACGTCCGGAAGTAATTTTAGGATGTTCAAGGTTTCGGTGAAATCGGATATTGACATTTTGGAGCGAACCGATATAGTCCATATCCGAACCTAATCTATGTCTCGAAGAAATCGATTTGGACCTTCGAGAGTTATTTTGCGCACCATTTTAGCGAAACATTTTATAATCTTGTGGGTAAAAGGGAGTGAACCGATATGACTTAAAGTTCGGTTGATCCGTTTGAGAGTTCTCATCCGCTCGAGCCAGACAGACGAACGAACTGGGCTAAATCGAAAATTATTTGAAGCGGCTGTTGTCGAAACATATGAGAAGTCAAAGGCCAATATTTCGATGAGGTACATTTTTATCGTTAGCCTAAAGGCCGAAATTACGGCAGATTTTAATACCATTTAACAAATGTTAAATGGTCCCCAGGGACGAGCTCATCATCGGAAGAAGCTTTAACCAAGTCTAATGATTTTCTTTTTTTAAAAGCTTAACTACACTCTGAGTACGACTTCAAAGGCCGTCCGATTATTTTTATACCCTCCACCATAGTATGGTCAAATTCGAAGATGGGCTATATCGGACCACTTTTTGGTATACCCCCCATATAACGGTACCTCCCGATTTTCGGAATTTTGAAGATTTTAGCTAAAATTTTTGACCAAACAACCTGTAATTTCACAGTTCATGCTCCTAGTAACCACAAAACATTCCCAATGGTCACAAAATATCTCCACTAAACACCGTGAACATAGGTCCATGTTTTGGTATAGCCCCCATATAACGGTATCTCTCGATTTTCGGTATTTTGAGGATTTTAGCTAAAATTTTTCACCGAACTACCTGTAATTTGACAGTTGAGGTTCCTAGTGATAACAAAATATCACCTTCAAAAACTGTGAACAGAGATCTACGTTTTGGAATAGGACCCATATAACGATTTTCGGTATTTTGACGATTGTAGCTACATTTTGCGACCGAACTACCTGTAATTTGCCATTTGAGGTTTCCAGTGGTCACACAACATCTCCACCAAAAACTGTCAGCATAGGTCCATGTTTTTTTATAGCCACCCCCCTTCGTAAATGGTCAACGTAGGTCCATGTTTTGGTATAGCCCCCCATATAACGGTGCCTCCCAATTTTCGGTATTTTTGACCCAACTATCTGTAATTCAAAAAACTGTCCACATAGATACATGAATTGGTAGAGCCCCCATATAACAGTATCTCCCGATTTTCATTTTATTGTACTTTAGCTACAATTTCTGATCCAAGTATCTGCAATTTGACATTTGAGTTTCCCAGTGGTCAAAAAACTTCTCCGCCAAAAACACAGGTTCATAATTTGATTTAGCCCCATATAAGGTTCCCGACCGATTGAATACATTTTTTATGATTTTTTGTACCCTCAGCATTTATGCTACACTTTCATACGGGCAAAATGTACCTCATCGAACGAAATGTGTTTCAGACAATTTGCAGTTGATTTAGCCATGCCCGTCCGTTTGTATGTCTGTCTGGCTGGCTGGAGCGCACGATTATTCTCAAACAGATCAACCGATTCGGTCCAAAATTAGGCTTTCGTAATATTTTGTCCAAACTTAGTTTAAGTTGGAAGATGGGTCACATCGGTCCACTCCTTCCGGTACCTCTCCCACAAAAGTTCGGAAATGTTCGGAAAATTTGTGCGCACGATAACTTTTAAAGGAAGTAACCGATTTGGTCCATACTTTGCAAATCGTGAAATTTTTACCAGACTTAGATGACGTTCGAATATGGACTTAATCGGTCCACTCCTTCGGGTACGTCCCACACAAAATTTCGGAAAAGTTCGGTTTAGGACCAGCTCTCGAATCCCTTTAAGTTTTGTTGCAGCAACTTGTGTTCACTGCCCCCCATAAGACGGTACAAGTCCTATCAGGGGCAAATCCATATTTCCTGAGAAAATTACCTGGAAGTTGCAAAAACCCCAATAACACCGTGTGTAGTGGTTAGAGCGCAAGATAATTCTCGAACGGATCTGTCGATTGTTCGAACGTAGTTTAAGTACGAAGATAACCCATATCGGTTCACTCCTTCAGGTACCTCCCCCACAAAAATTCAAAAATGTTCGGAACAATTGTGCGCACGATAACTCTTGAAGGGAGTGACCGATTTGGTCCATACTTTACACATCCTAATATATCTACCAGATATAGATCAGGTTCGAATATGGGCTATATTTGTCCATTCCTTCGGGTACCTCCCACACAAAATGTCGGATAAGTTCATTTTAAAGCCTGCTCACTTTGAATTTTGTTTAAGCAACATGCGTTCGCCGCCTCAATTACGACGGTAAAAGTCATACTTCTTGAGAAAAAAGTCCAAAATGTGTAAAAAACTCCTATGGCACCATGTGTAGTGGCTGGAGAGAACGATAAATCTCGAACTGATCAACAGATTTGGTCCAAAATTTGTCATATTTTGTCCAAACTTAGATTCACTTCGAAGATGGGCAATACAGGTCTACAACCAACGGTACTTTCTCCCAATATTTAAAAAAATTTCACTAAAATTGTATGCAAACAATTTGGTCATGACATGACTTCTAAAATAAGATCCACATCCGCAACACTTTTGAACCCAATCCACATTTTTGTCGACAAGTTCAAATGTCCAATGTCAAGGCCACAAAATTCTGAAAAGACCCTAAACACATTCGATCCGTCCGTTGGCGAAAGTTTCAATTCACACAGGCTGAGGGTATATCTCTGTCGGCAAAGCCGACTGATACCCAGCAAAATTTATTTGAAGTTGTTCTATGTGAAGTAGTGATTGAATAGCTTGTTTAGAAGCAGTCCATGCAGAGTCATGAAAAATACATTCCATTTTGCACATTTTGACAATGTCCGATTTGAATCGATTTTATAAAATTTTCACATTTTAGCAATGTTTACATGCATAATAACTTTTTGCATATAAAATTCTTAAGAACATAAACAAATAATTTATTTGATGTTATTTTAATTACTCAGCAAAATGTTTGAATCCAAAAAGATAATCATGGGAGCAAGAAATGTCGGACTACGTCTTTGTTTGTTGAATCATAAGTACAAGTGACTATGTCTTTTTACATGAAAAAAGTCATGATTTTTATAAGGGCATGGCGCAGTTGGGATGCAGTCAATTTTAGATCTTAATCACCATTTTTTTCGAATTTCCTTCCGTTACGCGTCTCTCCAGCGAACAAAGACTTGCCGCAAGTAAACTTGCCCAGTGTAGATTGGGACTTAGGGGAATGGAATTGGAAAAAATTTGGTTGTAAGGTAATTCCTTTTATATTTTTCATATTTGACTTTACTTTCATTGTTTTGAACACAAGACTTGCCGGAAAAGAAATCCATGTGTAGACGCAGGAGGCAATTTTAAAAGGCCATACATATTAATTAAAACTTAAAACAACTCTTTTAAATAATTTTTCCAAATGACCCTGATGTCTTCAAATCAGTGAAAATCCTCCTTGTTCCATAGCGTCAAAATGCTTGCTTGCGAATCAATTTTTCAATGAACCGAAAAATCGATTCAAAATACATTCCATGGATGAATATTTATTCACTTCAAAGAACTAATGCAAAAAGTATGCTTAAGATGCAAATTAGACAGTATCCTCACAGCACCAAGCCCTTGTAAATACCATGACTTCTTTCACGTAAAAAGATGTAGTCCGAAATCACTTGTACTCATGATTCAACTACTTCTTTGGCTACAAACATTTTGCTAGGTAGTTTTTATACCCTACACCACTATGTGGGGAGGGTATTATAAGTTGGTTTTGCCCAAAAAGTTTGTAACGCATCGAAATAATGGTCGTAGACCCATACTTATATATACCAAAATGAATGTCTCGACGAGCTGAGTCGATCTGGCTATGTGTGTCCGTCCATCAGTCCGTCTGTCCATCTAAACCTTGTAATCACGCTACAGGTCGCAATTTTGATCGGATCGTCGCCAAATTTTGGGTGTTGATGAGGGTCCCGGAGGGGAAGAAGCCTATTGATTTTGGTGATGGTCGGATAATATTTAGGGGTCGGAAAGGGCAAAAAACTTAGGTGGATAAAAAGACAACGTTTTTTTCCAAAGCGAATATCTCAGCTTCTATATGGGGTATACCAAAAGCAAAATCTGACAATTAAAGTAGAAAATATCACCTTTCTAATGACGTAAAGTAGGTGCTCGTAGGCGATAAAGCAACGAAGATATCACAATAGTAGCAAATAAAACCCCAATTTTCATTTTTGCGATTTTAATTATATTGACGAATATCACAGCTTTAGTTGTAAACTTTCCAAAAGCAAAGCCTGACTATGAAAGTAGAAGATCCCGTCTTTACAATGATGCAAACTAGGTCGGCGTAGGTAACCAAATAACGGAGATATCGCAATAGTCGGTAATACATCCCATTTTTCTATTTTTTGGAAATCACGCTACAGGTCACAATTTTGATCTGATCGTCACGAAAATTTGAGGGTTAATGCGGGTCTCACAGAGGAAGAAGCCTATTGATTTTGGTGATGGTCGGATAATATTTAGGGGTCGAAATGGGCAAAAAACTTATTTGGAAAAAAGTCAACATTTTATTTCAAAGCCAATATCTCTGTTTCTTTAAGAGGTATATCAAAAGGAAAACCTGGCAAGGAAAGTAGAAAATATCACCTTTAAAACGATGTAAAGTAGGTTGTCGTAGGTGGTCAAATAGCAGGGATATGGCAATAGTCGATTATGCATCCCATTTTCCGATTTTTTTGTAATCACGCTATCGGTCGCAATTTTGATCGGATCGTCACGGGGGTTAATGGGGGTCCCAAAGAGAAAGAAGCCTATTGATTTTGATGATGGTCGGATAATATTCAGGGGTCGGAATGGGCAAACACTTATTTGGAGAAAAGTCAACGTTTTTTTATTATGCGAATATTTCCGCTTCTAGTAGGAGCATTCCAAAAGGAAAGCCCGCCAATGGAAGAAAAAAATATGTCCTTTATATTGACGCAAAATATGTTGGTGTAAGTGGGCAAACAACCGAGATATCGCAAACTATATTATAAAATATAAAAATTTTTCCATTTTTTGTAATCACGCTACAGGTTGGTATTTTGATCGGATGGTCATGAATTTTTGGGGGTTGATGGGGGCCCCAAAGAGTAAGATGCCTAATGATTTTGGTGAAAGTCGGATAATATTTAGGGGTCGGAATGGGGAAAAACTCATGTGGAGACAAATTCAAAATTTTATTCTTTGTGAATATATCGATTTCTAGTAGGGGTATTCGAAGAAGAAAATATTACCTGTACATTTGTGTAAAGTAGGTTGGCGAAGGTGGTCAAACAAGGGATATACCACAATAGTCGGTAATGCATCTAATTCTTCCATTCTACAGGTCGAAATTTTGATCGGATGGTCACGAAATTTTGGGCGTTGATGGGGGCGCCACAGAGGAAGAAGCCTATTGATTTTGGTGATAGTCGGATAATATTTTGGGGTCGGAATGTGGAAAACCTCATGTGAAGACAAATTCAAAGTTTTACTCTTTGTCAATATACCGGCTTCTAGTAGGGGTATTCCAACGGCAAAGCCGGTCATATCAAAAAGAAAATATTACCTTTACATTGGTGTAAATTAGGTTGGCGAAGGTGGTCAAACAAGGGAGATACCACAATAGTAGGCAATGCATCCAATTCTTTTATTTTTTTACAATCACGCTACAGATCGCAATTTTGATCGGAAGGTCACGAAATTTTGGTTGCTTATGAGGGTCCCAGAGAGAAAGGAGCATATTATGTTTGGTGGTAGTCGGATTATATTCCCTAAAAGAAATGTTAACTAGTGAAAAGCTTTTGCACAGGGGTAGTGGTGTAGGGTATCACATGGTCGGCCCCGTCCCGACTATAGCCTTTTCTCACTTGTTTACTTGTTGAAAATTGTTTTACCCTGTGCGTTTAAGTAATACAAACGCGTTAATTATACTTTTCATATGACCATGTTTGCTGAAAGCAAACCACAGTTCTGCTTCGTACTTATGAGACGAAACCAGAAATGAATAAAATAAAACATATTTATACCCTCAGTCTTTAGGCTAGATACGAAAAATGTCCGTCTGTCTGGCTGGCTGGTGCGCACAATAACTCTCGAACAGATCAACCGATTCGTACCAAATTTTGTTGTCCAAATATGTTGTTCAAACTTAGTTTAAGTTCGAAGATGGGCCATATCAGCCCACTCCTTCGGGTAATTCCCACACAAAATTCGGATAAAGTGAAGGTTAGGAGCTCCTCTCGGATGGTTTTGCAGAAAGTTGTGCTTGCGGCTCCCTTTCCGACGGTACAATTTTTTCCTTGCGGAAGTCCATACTTCCTGAGATACTGACCTAAAAGCTCCAAGAAACCTTGGCGGCACCAACCAAAATGGCAAATCCGCAAGATGATTCTCGCAGGGTGTTTCTGATTGGTGCAGGCTTTGCACATCGTATTATTTCATCCAGTCATGTATCAGGTTGGAATATGGATTGTGTCGGTCCACTCCTTCGGGAACCTCCCACACAAAATTCGGATAAAGTGAAGTTTAAAAATTGCACCGTAGTAAAGGGAGCCTCAAGGAAAACTTACAGAAAATTTTTCAAAACTATACGAGAGAGTTTTGAAAAATTTTCAGTAAGTTTTCCTTGTGGCTCCCTTTACGACGGTGCAATTTTTTTTGCGCAAGTCCATACTTCCTGAGTTATTGGACGAAAAGCTTCAAAACCCTGACGGCACCAACCAAAATGGCAAATCCGCAAGATGATTCTCGCAGGGAGTTTCTGATTGGTGCAGGCTTTGCACATCGTATTATTTCATCCAGTCATGTATCAGGTTGGAATATGGATTGTATCGGTCCACTCCTTCGGGAACCTCCCACACAAAATTCGGGTAATGTGAAGTTTAAGAGCTTCTCAGTAAGTTTTTTTGTGGCTCGCTTCACGACGGTACAATTTTTTGCCGGAGTAAGTTAATACTTCCTGAGATTAATTTGGTATAGCCCCACATAACGGTACCTACCGATTTTAAAGCAAACTCGTGATACAAAATCAATATATTTTATAATTATTGTGTTTGGTTTGGTTTTGTTGTTCTTTTTTTCTTGGTCAGTGGCTGAGGGTATTTCTCCCTCAGCACATCTGACTGATACTTTCTTACTTCTTTTTTAACTACTTGTTTTGACTGTTGACTTCTACAGTTCTGTCCTGCAACAATATAAATTGTAGAGCTTAGATATTCTCTCGAAAAAAATATACTGCGGTAAGCTGCATAGTATCTACAACTGTCAATGTCCACATTACATATTAAAGGCGATGGCTTAAAACTTGGTCATACAACATACAAAATGATTAAAAGATAACATAAGCAGGCTATTCTGATTGATAGAAAGTTTCGGTAACGCACCAACTATTAGCTAATTCAGTCCTTATCGGCAATGTTTATGTGCCAAAAAGCGAGCATTAAGTAATTACCTTAAATGAATATTAATAACACAACTTAATAAATGCAATTAAACACATTCTCTGAACATAATTTTGCTCATACAAAATTCACAACTCCATTCTGTACATAGGCTATATTATCGAGCTTTTGTTTGTCAAAACTTTTGTCAGCTCAATTTGTTGTGTGGTGTACAATGTGTCATTATTTTTATTATTTCCCTAATTAATTTAAATACACTTAAACTTCCGCTAAAAATGTATATTATTACCATTATTAATTGACACATACCAACACACAAGCAGAAACACACATGTCTCACATACACATTAATCTTTTTCACAATATCCCATTAAGGGTTTGGCCCAGTCTATTTTGTTAATAGTTTTTTGTTGTTTGTGAAAGGTTGGTGTGGTAGGTCGACTCTTAATTAGTTGTTATAATTATGTCACAAAGCAACAACAACAGCAAGAGCAGCAGCAGCAATAGCAACAAAAACAAACTTTAGCAAAATGCTGCTGACACATTATGTCAAAATATTTAAAGGTAGCTAGGGGCCTAATGGTTTTTGACATGCATATACATGTTTGCGAGAGTTTGGTTAAAGTTTTCAAACTATTTGCAGGTTATTTGTGAGTTAATTATTTATGGCAGGTTATTGTTGTATTTCATTTTTTTTTTTTTATTATTAACAGAAACACGTAAACGTACCAGTACGTTTATGAAACTAATTAGTTTTGAGAAAATAGAATGGTGCGTAGTATCAGTCTATAGTACTGCGAGGAGGACTAAATACCAAGACTAAAGACTGAATACCAAATGTCAGCAAGTTCGGTAAAACAATGTGGTTAACCTTCAAAATACCGAAATTCGGAATCTACCGTTCCATGGGGGAAATATCAAAACGTCGATATATACCTAAAAATTTCCGGCAAAAAGTTTTTAGACAAAACAAGTAAAAAGTCGTTAAGCTCGGCCGGGCCGAACTTTTTATACCCTCCACCATAAAATAGTCTTAATTAAAATGGAATAATTAGGGTCCTTTCACAATTTTAGGTGGAACAATATTTCAACAATGGATAGACTCCTACTGCCTCCCACTATTGCTTAAATTACACCGTGAACACAAACGTTGGGGCAGAGATAATTCCTTTTGGAGATGAAAGCCCTTGGTGTGTGTATATTAAAAACCCCGAAGGACAGATGCGCTGTGAGTCGAACTTCCGCGTTATGGCTGATGAAGTTTTTGCAAGAGACCCTGTAAGCTTTCATGAATTAGCATTATATCTTTGTTTGTTGTTTTTGTAGAGCACTTAAGCAACAGTGAACAAAGATACAACGCTAATTCCTGATGGCCCGCAGGGTCTCTAACAAAAATTTCATCACGCCATAACGCGGAAGTTCGACTCACGGCGGATCTGTCCTTCGGGGTTCATAATATACTCACCAAGGCCTTTCTTCCCCAAGAGGAATTTTCCGTGCCCCAGACTTTCACCTCCATTTTGTTCCACAGTGTTATCTAATCTAATCTAAAAAAATGTGTTCAGCTAGGTGAAAGGTACCACCTACGGGGCTATATCAAAGAGTCAATATCTTTAAATTTTAATACCAAAACATGGACCTATATTGACGTTGTTTCGTTGGAGATGTTTTATGACCACTGAGAACTTCAAATGTCAAATTACAGCTATTTCGGTTAAAAACTGTAGCTAAAATTCTCATAATACCGAAAATTGGGAGGTACCGTTATATGGGGGCTATACCAAAACATGGACCTATGTTGACGATGTTTGGTGAAGATGTTTCATGACCGCTGAGAACCTCAAATGGAAAATTACAGCTAGTTCGGTTAAATATTGTAACTAAAATGCTCAAAATACCGAATATCGGGAGGTACGGTTATAAGGGGGCCATACCAAAACATGGACCTATGTTGACGATGTTTTGTGGAGATGTTTCATGACCACTGAGAACCTCAAATGTCAAATTGCAGATAGTTCGGTTAAAAATTGTGGCTAAAATTCTCAAAATACCGAAAATCGGGAGGTGCCGTTATATGAGGACTATACCAAAACATGGACCTATTCCCATATCCTTTGGGATATAAGTTTGTTGATCACTAGGAACCCTAAGTGCCAAATTATAGTTAATTCGGTCTGCAAATTTGGCGAAAAACGTCAAAATACCTCAAATCCGGAGGTACCGTTATATGGGGGCTATACCAAAGAGTGGACCGATATAGCCCATCTTCGAACTTGACCTGCCTATGGAAAAAAGACCCTCGGGTGCAAAATTTCATCACTCTATCTCAATTATTGCGGACGCTAGAGTGATTACAACAGACGGACAGACGGACAGACGGACATGGCTATATATGGTCGCAAATGATTAGTTCGATGTGTTACAAACAGAATGACAAACTTTATATACCCTCCATACTATGGTGGAGGGTATAAAAAAAAACTAAGGACTAAATACCACATTTCCAATATTTCAGTACAACTTTCAAAATACCGAAAATCAAGAGGTACGCTTCTAAGAGAGATATAGGAACCCACGGACCTATACTGATATGGAAGACTAAATAACAAGTTTCAGTCTTTCGGTGAGATATTGACTTCACAACCTTCAAAACACGGAAAATCGGGGCTAAAACCTTCAAAATACCGAAAATCCGATGGTACCGTTTTATGGTGGCTATATGAAGGCGTGGATCTACACCGACAAATTTCTGGGGGAAAGTTTTGTACCCACAACGAATACTATGTACCAAATATTAGCCATTTCGGTGTGATAATGAGGCTAAAACCTTTAAAATACCGAAAATCCGTTGGTACCGTTATATGGGGGCTATACCAAACCATGGACCTATATAGTTCATTTGCAATACCAAACATCCTAGGAGTAATATAAACTTCGCTGCCAACTTCGCTATTTTTTCGAAACCGACTCCATATGGATTATTGCGAAAGTAAGAGTAGAAACGGCAACAGCTAAATTTTGATTATCAGTGGAAGATTATCACCCTGAATATTAGATGTGTGGACGGATTGAGAATAAGTGCAGCGTTTGTAGAGTGCAGACGCCCATGATGAAGTTAAGCCACTGGGGGAATACTCCAGACTTAAAGCTAACTAAAATAACTTTTATACCATTTAAATATTGAAAAGGTCACACACGAAACACTTTTAAAGGATATCATATATGGAAAAAAGTTATATATAGCATTTCCAAATTAATTGAAACCTTTTTCGCATTAAATGAAACCTTTTCCAAATTAAATGAAACCTTTTCCAAATTGAATGAAACCTTTTCCAAATTAAATGAAACCGTTTCCAATTGAAATGAAAACTTTTCCAATTCAAATGAAACATTTTCCAAATCAAATGACACCTTTATTTTTATAGAAAAAATATTAAAATCAAATTAGTTGTTAACATGTCTTCATTCATAATTTATTGGTTTTTTGCTTTCTTACATACATACATATATTAAAAAAATTAATAATTATTGGCCATCAATGAAGTTTAAAGAAAAGTAATCTGAAAGGCAGGAATAAGGTTTAAACAAGTAAAAAGTCGTTAAGTTCGGCCGGGCCGAACTTTTTATACCCTCCACCATAAAATAGTCTTAATTAAAATGGAATAATTAGGGTCCTTTCATAATTTTAGGTGGAACAACTTTTCGACAATGGATAGACTCCTACTGCCTCCCACTATTGCTTAAATTACACTGTGAACACAAATGTTGGGGCAGAGATAATTCCTTTTGGAGATGAAAGCCCTTGGTGTGTGTATATTAAAAACCCCGAAGGACAGATGCGCCGTGAGTCGAACTTCCGCGTTATGGCGTGATGAAGTTTTTGCAAGAGACCCTGTAAGCCATCATGAATGAGCTTTATATCATTGTTTGTGGTTTTTGTAGAGCACTTAAGCAACAGTAAACAGAGATGCAACGCTAATTCCTGATGGCCCACAGGGTCTCTAACAAAAATTTCATCACGACTTTCACCTCCATTTTGTTCCACAGTGTTATCTAATCTAATCTAAAAAATGTGTTCAGCTAGGTGAAAGGTACCACCTACGGGGCTATATCAAAGAGTCAACTTATCTTTAAATTTTTAAGCGGAAAAGTTTTATAGCTGCAGGGAACTTAAAGAGTCAAATTGAGGGTAGTTTCATCAAAACAATGTAGACCCTCAAAAATGGACATGTTGACGAATTTTAGTGAAGAAATTTCGTGACCCCTGAAAATTCCCGAAAATGAAGGGGGGGGGGGATATACCAAAACATGGACCTATATTGACGATGTTTCGTTGGAGATGTTTTATGACCACTGGAACTTCAAATGTCAAATTACAGCTAGTTCGGTTAAATATTGTAACTAAAATGCTCAAAATACCGAAAATCGGGAGGTACCGATATATGGGGGCTATACCAAAACATGGACCTATGTTGACGATGTTTCGTGGAGATATTTCATGACAACTGAGAACCTCAAATGTCAAATTGCAGATAGTTCGGTTACAAATTGTGGCTAAAATTCTTAAAATACCGAAAATCGGGAGGTACCGTTAAATGAGGGATATATCAAAACATGGACCTATTTTGACGATGTTTGGTGGAGATATTTCATGACCACTGAGAACCTCAAATGGCAAATTACCGATATATGGGGGCTATACCAAAACATGGACCTATGTTGACGATGTTTCGTGGAGATATTTCATGACCACTGAGAACATCAAATGTCCAATTGCAGATAGTTCGGTTAAAAGTTGTGGCTAAAATTCTCAAAATACCGAAAATCGGGAGGTACCGTTATATGGGGACTATACCAAAACATGGACCTATGCCCATATCCTTTGGGATAAAAGTTTGTTGATCACTAGGAACCCTAAGTGCCAAATTATAGCTAATTCGGTATGCAAATGTGGCGAAGAACGTCAAAATACCTCAAATCCGGAGGTACCGTTATATGGGGGCTATACCAAAGAGTGGACCGATATAGCCCATCTTCGAACTTGACCTGACTATGGGAAAAACAGACCCTCGGGTGCAAAATTTCAGCACTCTATCTCAATTATTGCGGACGCTAGAGTGATTACAACAGACGGACAGACGGACATGGCTAGATCGTCTTAGAATTTTATCCTGATCAAGAATATATATACTTTATAGGGTCGCAAATGATTAGTTCGATGTGTTACAAACGGAATGACAAACTTAATATACCCTCCATACTATGGTGGAGGGTATAAAAATGATAGTAAGAACCAGGGCCAAATGAAGTAGTTCACGATTGGCTGCCTGTGGAATTCTCAGTACCATGTCCATTACATAATAGGAACAGCTCTGATTAGAGATGGTATTTGTTGGGTATTTACTGATTATCGTGGATTTCGGTTGTGAAATCGTTTCGAAAATTTACAGTTTTGTACTACCTACTCAATATTTTGGTAAAAACTATTTATCTGCCGTACCAATTGACATAGGCTGTCAACATTTTTCTCAAATGTTTTTATATCACATGAAATTTTGGTATTAAAAATGGGGGTTTTAAGTCCATATAACCGTAGGTATTCTTTATCTATTAGCTATACTGTACAATCATATGGGGTGTAATTTGGCACAGTGAGTTCTCAATGTGTATAAAATAAAATATATCTGAAATCTGGTATTTAGAGTTCTCAGTGAACACAAAATATCCTTACCAAAAATTGTCAAAGTTGATCCATGTTCCAGGGTTATAACCATACCTTACGATTTTCAGTATTTTGAAGATCTTTGCCGCATTTTCAATTTGAAACTTTTACCGCCATATCCCCCAAGATTGAACCCGATAGTACGACATTTTGAAAAAAAATACAATTTTGACGTAATTAAGCGAAGTATCCAACAGCTCAATCAACAGGCCAGTTTTAATTATGCAATGGATCTGATACTAGGGATTGTACAGGCTGGAAGTCGTGAAAAACTTCATTAGAAACAAGTAAGCCAAGGCTATAGTCGGACGGGACCGACCATGTGATACCCTACACGACAACCGGTAGGAATTAGCTATGTGCAACCGCCTTGCACGCTAAAATAACTATCTTTCCGCAAAGAAAATTTCTGGAACAAATAAACTTATTGTAAGGTTTGTGGATTCTAGCACCGTATCACACTTCTTCTCTTCAATGAGTGAGTGTAACCCGATTCTTATTCGCTCAATTATATGGGACCCACAGCGTTTCTCCGAGTCTGAACCGCGTGTCCTAAGACACCACTTGTAGAGACGTTTTACATGGCTGAAATACTCAGAAAACGTCGCCAACATTACTGAAGGGTATTTTGCCACAGTTGAAAATTTGATATTGCATGGCTGGGGAATCGTTTTGAAAAAAGGTGCCAACGCCCCAGGCTGCAATGTATGTATAAAAATGCAATTGGACAATTAATACGCTAGAGCACCATGTAATTTGCGATAAAGCAAAAACCATTATATATTAGGCAGTAGGCCTGTTATCTAGCAGACATGTTATTGCAATTTGCATAAGGGAAAAGGTCAGTAGATCTTTTTCCATATGTAGGCTAGTTTGCCGGTATATGCCCTCCAGGAATAAAATATAGACTAAAAATGTTTTTTATTTATCATTCAAAACTAATGGTTCACCCGCTAAATAATATCAGATCATCATCCAAAATTGTAAACAACTTTTACATCGTTCAAAATTTCGTGACTATTGAGCTATAATTGCGACCTATAGCGTATTTATGATTACAATACAAACAAATAACTGGGTATATTAGGCTGTAACTCTGTAATCTTATCATGTACACCAACACAATTGGCATCAATAGAATTAAAATTTTTCACAACTTTCACACAAAAGTTGTGATCCATTTAACCCTCTAAATATTATCTGTTCACCATCTCAATTTGCAAGCTTCTTCGAGCGATACGACTATTAGTGCGACCTACAGAGCAGCTACAAAATCGGTTAAAATTTTTATTTTTGGTCCATTTCACCTGCTAAATATTTCTCGATCATTGCCAATAACAATAGATGTCTATTCTGGTCTGAGCCCGACCTCCATGCAAAATTTCGTGACGATCGGTCCATAATTGCGGCCTGGAGTTTAATTACAATTTATAATGGACAGACGGACGGATGGACACACATCTCAAAATCGCTTTACCTCGTCGAGATATGAATTTTGGTATACCACATTGGGGGTCTCCGACGAATATTTCGCGGTGTTACATGAATTTTTACCAAAACAAACTTATAATACCCTTTCCACATAGTGGTGTAGGGTATAATAACATATAGCCTGGTTAATTCAACCAATTTTTTAAACCTAAATCCTCTCTTTCGGATTATTTGAGATTAAACTTCGATTTTGGTCAATAACACTGTACAACAAAATTGAACTTTTTTAAAAATTACAATAAACCCTGCACAGATTATGAAAGAGGACCGAAAAAAAGAAGAGACGTGTATCGGCGTTTTGAAAGTTTATGTCGAGAAGTAACCTAAATAGGCGTGGCAAGTTCCGCCCATTTCTACAGGTTTTGAAATATTCGACATCAGATTCCTTGGAATCCTTGCATTTAAGGTATAAAGTGTCTTTGGCAATATTACTGGCAACAATGCGGGGAATCTTTTTATGGAAAAAATTAACCCTCATGCGAGTCACTAAAGGGGTCTTTTTGGTCCATTTTTTCAAAAACGTTTAAAAAGTCCTTTAACATGAGATCGTATCAGATCAAAATATTCTACCAAAGTATTTGTCATAAAATTCTACCACAGGTCCCCGAATACACCAAAACTCTTAATCGTACCTAAATGCCAGGAATCTGCCAAAAGTAAAATCACGTTTTAGGGTTAATGTTGCACTTTATCTGAGTTTATTAAGTTTTGTCCCACAAAACTTCATTCTAGATACAAGACGTCAAAGACAAAAATATTCTCCATCAAATTTCAATATAAGTCGCCGAATAAATGAAATATGTATTTACAATATATATCAAGAAAATGTATACATCAAATTTGCCAAGAAATCACCCAAATATTTTTTGAATAAATTAGTTTTGTTCTTTTTTCGGGTTGATGCATGAAAGTAACATGAAATTTAGTTTTAGACGAAAGTTGTTAAAAGAAGAAATATTCTACACAAAATTTCACTATAAGTCCCAGAACAAACTTTATATCTAAGTAAAACAATTTGTTAAGAAAATGACGTTACAAAATTAGATATTATAGGTAAAAATTAGTTGATTAACTTTTAGACTCTTAATTAAAATTTATTCCATACTGAGTCAAAATCTCCTAAAATACTTCACTTTTTGATGATTATGCCAAAAGAAGAAATGTTCCAAATCAAATTTCATTACGAGTCTCTGAATAAAAGAAATTTGTAGCGATAAAATGTAACATCTCCAGAAGTTTTCGCTTTTATATATGATTTAGGACCATATTCTGCCATTTTTATTCACATTTTCGTTATCTGCGGTCACAAAATATATTTTATTGATGTTTTTTCATAATAAATTCTTTCAGAAGATTATGTGTGCTTGATCCAAACTGTTTTTGAATTATCTATGAAAATATATAGGGACAATATTGACAACCCAGATCGGACTTTGTAAAATTAAGTATTTTAGTACTACAAACTAAAATAAAGTCATCAGACAGACGGACGGACATTGCTAAATCAACTCCAAATTGTCTGAAACACATTTCGTCCAAACATACTTGGGGTCTAAAACCATTATTTCGATGAGGCACATTTTGCCCGTATGAAAGTGTATATACCCTCGTTAGCATAAATGCTGAGGGTATAAAAAAAAACTTTAACGACAGCTACCCCATTATGTATAAAAATCCAATTGGACAATTAATACGCTAAGGCTCCACATAATTTGCAATAATGCCAGAACTGGGAATTTCTCTGTTATGATAGAGACAATTTGTAGCTTGGGAGGAAATTTTGGTTCTCTACAAAAATCCACTATATATTAGGGAGTAGGCCCATTAACTAGCAAGCACATTATCGCAATTTGCATCAGGGGAAGCGTCAGTAGCTCTTTTTTCATATGTAGGCTACTTTGACGGTATACGAGGGGCACTAAAAAACCTTCTGGCCTAGGTAACACGCAGTGTCACCAGGCGCCATTTTACCATTTTTTAGAAAGTTTGACAGTTGTTAGCCTAAGCGTATTCAGGACAGTTTGACATACAACCATTCGTTGTGTTGCTTACAGTGACTTGGAAAAATAACTTTGCAAGAAAATGGAATTTACTTGTGAGCATTTTCGTCCTATAATTTTTCACAAATTTCGACATGGATAATCACGAAAAGAGTGCATCGATCAAATTAAATCTGTGTATGTCGATAAAGGACAATGTTATATTCCGTGAGATAGAGGCATCCTTGGGCATTTCTTCCACCAACCACGATTTGATATTGCATGAACACCTGGCCGCAAAAATAGATTTTTCTCGTTGGAACCAGCAAAATTGGTCAATCGTTCAAAAAAAGGCTCTTGTGGATTTGTGCAAAAACAATTTTGTATAAAAATGATCGCGGTGCTTCAAACGACATTTATAAGATCATCACTGACGACGAATCTTGGTTCTATGCTTAGGAGCCCGAAACAAAACAGAAATTTGGGTCTTGGAAAAAGACCTTCGAAGCAAATTGACCCCTGTTTCTTCGGCAAAATTGACCGTGTGGCGACTATACGGATTGAGATATGTGTGACGGTTATTGCTGAGTGTTACACTACAATTTGTTTGCCTGAAGTCTCCTGAGAAATTCGAAGAACGAACAAGAGAAATCGATTCGTTCTGCATCATGACAATGCGAGCTCTCACACATCGATTCAAACCAGCGCCTGTTTGCCTTAATTTGATTGCAGCACATCAAGAAAAAAGGCGTGATCAACGATTTTCGTCGCCAGAAGATGCTGTAAAAGCGTTCAAAAACCATGTTTTGGAGGTGTCTCAATAAAGCCACTCAAAACAACCCAACACATGGTCGCATGTCAAACTGTCCTAAATAAGCTTAGGCTAAAAAACTGTCGAACTTTCCAAAAACAAGTAAAAAAGTATCAGTCGGCTTTGCCGACAGAGATATACCCTCAGCTTGGGCAAATTGAAACACTTTTTTCACAAAAAAAACTTAAAGTGATTCAATAGCAAATCTTAAAGTGAACTTATCCAAAATTTTGTGTGGGAGGTACGGGATGGAGTGGACAAATATTGTCCATATTCGAACCTGATCTATATCTGGTAGATATTATGAGAATGTGTAAAGTATGGACCAAATCGGTCACTCCCATCAAGAGTTATCGTGCCCACAATTTTTCCGAATATTTTTGAACTTTTGTGGGGTAGGTACCTGAAGGAGTGGACCGATATTTGAGGGTTTGTTTTTCAACTGTCAGGCTATTTTTCAGGAAGTATGGACTTGCCCCTGAGGAAATTTGTACCTTCGTATAAGGGACAGTGAATACAAGATGTTACAACAAAAACCAAGGCGATTCGTGAGCAGGTCCTAAACTGAACTTTTCCGAAATTTTGTGTTTTCGAACTTTTATGGGGGAGGTACCGGAAGGAGTGGACCGATATAATCCATCTTTGAACTTGAACTAAGTTTGGACAAAATATTACGAAAGCCAAATTTTGGACCGAATCGGCAGATCCGTTCGAGGGTTATCTTGCGCTGCAACCATTACACACGGTGTCATAGGGCTTTTTGTAACTCCCAGGCTATTTCCTCAGGAAGTATGAACTTGTCCCTAATGAAACTTACAGCGTCGTATAGAGGACAGCGAATACAACTTGCGTAAACAAAAATCAAAGCGATTCGAGACCAGGTCCTAAACTGAACTTTTCCGAAATTTTGTGTGGGAGGTACCCGAAGGAGTGGACCGATTGAGTCCATATTGAAACCTCATCTAAGTTTGGTAGAAAATACACGATGTGCAAAGTATGGACCAAATCGGTTATTCCCTACAAGAGTTATCGTGCGCACAAGTTTTGCGACAATTTTTGAACATTTGTGGGGGAGGTACCTGAAGGAGTGGACCTATATGGCCCATCTTCGAACTTAAATCGAATCTGGACAAAATAATTCGATACCCAAAATTTTAACCGGATCGATTGATCCGTTCGTGAGTTATCGTGCGCACCAGCCAGACAGACAGACAGACAGACGGACGGACATTGCTAGATCTACTCAAAATTGTCTGAAACGGATATCGTACAAACATACTTGGGGTCTAAAACCATTATTTCGATGAGGCACATTTTTGGTCGTATCAAAGTGTAAATACCCTCTTTAGCCTAAAGGCTGAGGGTATAAAAATGTCAAATGACGCCTGGCGATACTGCGTTTTGGCTAGGCCAGAAGGTTTTTAGTGCCCCTCGTATGCCATTCAGAATTAAAATATGAATCAAAATAACATTTTTATATCTTTCATACAAAAGTAACGGTCCATTTCACGCGATAATTATTATCAGATCATCATCCCGAATTGTAGGCAGCTTCTTCGACCTAAACTCTTACCTCGTGCAAAATTTCGTGACTATTGAGCTATAATTGCGACCTCTAACGTCTTTATGATTACACTTCAAACAAATAACTGTATATATTAGGCTGTAGCTCTGTTATCTGACCTCGTACATCAACATAATTGACATCAATGGAATGGTCGAGAGATCGTCTTCCAAAGAGAGACGTGAGACGTGAACTGAGATGTGAAGTGTGTCCCATTAAACCATTACAAATTGCTAAATTGAATAAGATAATATTAAATTTCATTAGCTTCTTCATTCGATACCATCTTCTAAACCCATACCCACCCACTTAGCCATTTACTCTCATACTATTTATAATCACTGACTGAAAATTGATTTTTAATCCTTGCAAAATCTAAAAATGCTTTCTCGCTACTCCTCCATTACATTCTGCTGTCTCGAAAAACGGGAAGTGACGACGATACGTGTTTTGCACCATGAAGGAAATAATCCTTAACGGAAATCATAATTTTTTATCATCAAAAACATTCGTGCTACGCTAACACACTTTCACCTGCATACCAATACATACACATACACATTTTCACATTTGTTCTCCTTTCTTTATTTTTTGTTCAATGAACTCAAATAAATTCTAACATTTGTACACGAAGCCAGCACCACCACCACTCTTTACTAAACATTTGCAATAGAAGTATGTATGTCAGTATGTGTGAGTAAAGTTAAGTTGGAGGTGAATGTGTCGACACGCACTAACTGTCAAATGTCACATTATCGCTGTGCACTGCGTTGTTATGGCAGCTATTGCCGTTTGTTGTTATCGCCATCATCATCATCAACATTGTTGTAATAATCATCACAACAACGAAGTCATCGTCGTTGCCGCCGTCAACGGTGGTGATGATGACTACGACGACATACATGACGATTGTCGCCATTGTTGGCAATTGTGTTGTACCTGTGTGTGAACATAAACCATGAGATTTGGGTTGAATGGTTTGAATTTAGAATGTAAGCGAGTACACACATTTGCGTTTTGTACATTTGTGTGACTGTGCGATAGTATGTAGGTGGTATTATTATTACAATATTAAAAGCATCAAAGCACCATGTTTTGCTGGCGAAACATTGAGGTTTTGCATTTAGGTTTAGTCAAATTGCCTTTTATGTCTATATTTGTGTTTGCATTCGAAATGTGTAAGTGTGGGTGTGTGTGTGTCAGCGTGTGTTCATGGTTTGAATTTAGGTGAATTGAAATGTATTGTTACTTTGCATAAAACAGGGAACATGACTTGGGTTTGTGAATTATTTCATATCAATGTGGTGCAATGGGGCGTATCAGCGGTAATGTAAATCATACGCTCCACAACGTCTATTGATGGCTTTCATCTCATCACGAGACGGTTATTGTTCAGTACAGTACTGTTCATTTGTTGCTTGAAAAATATTTTTTAAAAAAATCCACGTTTATTGTTCATTTGCTGCTTGAAAAATATTTTTTAAAAAAATCCACGTTTATTGTTCATTTGTTGCTTGAAAAATATTTTTTAAAAAAATCCACGTTTATTGTTCATTTGTTGCTTGAAAAATATTTTTTAAAAAAATCCACGTTTATTGTTCATTTGTTGCTTGAAAAATATTTTTTAAAAAAATCCACGTTTATTGTTCATTTGTTGCTTGAAAAATATTTTTTAAAAAAATCCACGTTTATTGTTCATTTGTTGCTTGAAAAATATTTTTTAAAAAAATCCACGTTTATTGTTCATTTGTTGCTTGAAAAATATTCTTTAAAAAATCCACGTTTATTGTTCATTTGTTGCTTGAAAAATATTCTTTAAAAAATCCACGTTTATTGTTCATTTGTTGCTTGAAAAATATTCTTTAAAAAATCCACGTTTATTGTTCATTTGTTGCTTGAAAAATATTCTTTAAAAAATCCACGTTTATTGTTCATTTGTTGCTTGAAAAATATTCTTTAAAAAATCCACGTTTATTGTTCATTTGTTGCTTGAAAAATATTCTTTAAAAAATCCACGTTTATTGTTCATTTGTTGCTTGAAAAATATTCTTTAAAAAATCCACGTTTATTGTTCATTTGTTGCTTGAAAAATATTCTTTAAAAAATCCGCGTTTATTGTTCATTTGTTGCTTGAAAAATATTCTTTAAAAAATCCACGTTTATTGTTCATTTGTTGCTTGAAAAATATTCTTTAAAAAATCCACGTTTATTGTTCATTTGTTGCTTGAAAAATATTCTTTAAAAAATCCACGTTTATTGTTCATTTGTTGCTTGAAAAATATTCTTTAAAAAATCCACGTTTATTGTTCATTTGTTGCTTGAAAAATATTCTTTAAAAAATCCACGTTTATTGTTCATTTGTTGCTTGAAAAATATTCTTTAAAAATCCACGTTTATTGTTCATTTGTTGCTTGAAAAATATTCTTTAAAAAATTAACGTTTATATTTCATTTGTTGCTTGAAAAATATCCTTTAAAAAATCCACGTTTATTGTTAATTTGTTGGTTGAAAAATATTCTTTAAAAAATCCACGTTTATTGTTCATGTGGTCCTTGAAAAATATTCTTTAAAAAATCCACGTTTATTGTTCATGTGGTCCTTGAAAAATATTCTTTAAAAAATCCACGTTTATTGTTCATGTGGTCCTTGAAAAATATTCTTTAAAAAATCCACGTTTATTGTTAATTTGTTGGTTGAAAAATATTCTTTAAAAAATCCACGTTTATTGTTCATGTGGTCCTTGAAAAATATTCTTTAAAAAATCCACGTTTATTGTTCATGTGGTCCTTGAAAAATATTCTTTAAAAAATCCACGTTTATTGTTCATGTGGTCCTTGAAAAATATTCTTTAAAAAATCCACGTTTATTGTTCATGTGGTCCTTGAAAAATATTCTTTAAAAAATCCACGTTTATTGTTCATGTGGTCCTTGAAAAATATTCTTTAAAAAATCCACGTTTATTGTTCATGTGGTCCTTGAAAAATATTCTTTAAAAAATCCACGTTTATTGTTCATGTGGTCCTTGAAAAATATTCTTTAAAAAATCCACGTTTATTGTTCATGTGGTCCTTGAAAAATATTCTTTAAAAAATCCACGTTTATTGTTCATGTGGTCCTTGAAAAATATTCTTTAAAAAATCCACGTTTATTGTTCATTTGTTGATTGAAAAATATTCTTTAAAAAATCCACGTTTATTGTTCATTTGTTGATTGAAAAATATTCTTTAAAAAATCCACGTTTATTGTTCATTTGTTGATTGAAAAATATTCTTTAAAAAATCCACGTTTATTGTTCATGTGGTCCATGTTTATTGTTTATTTGTAGCTTGAAAAATATTCTTTAAAAAATCCACGTTTATTGTTTATTTGTAGCTTGAAAAATATTCTTTAAAAAATCCACGTTTATTGTTTATTTGTAGCTTGAAAAATATTCTTTAAAAAATCCACGTTTATTGTTTATTTGTAGCTTGAAAAATATTCTTTAAAAAATCCACGTTTATTGTTTATTTGTAGCTTGAAAAATATTCTTTAAAAAATCCACGTTTATTGTTCATTTGTTGATTGAAAAATATTATTTAAAAAATCCACGTTTATTGTTCATTTGTTGCTTGAAAAATATTCTTTAAAAATCCACGTTTATTGTTCATTTGTTGCTTGAAAAATATTCTTTAAAAAATTAACGTTTATATTTCATTTGTTGCTTGAAAAATATTCTTTAAAAAATTAACGTTTATATTTCATTTGTTGCTTGAAAAATATCCTTTAAAAAATCCACGTTTATTGTTAATTTGTTGGTTGAAAAATATTCTTTAAAAAATCCACGTTTATTGTTCATGTGGTCCTTGAAAAATATTCTTTAAAAAATCCACGTTTATTGTTCATGTGGTCCTTGAAAAATATTCTTTAAAAAATCCACGTTTATTGTTAATTTGTTGGTTGAAAAATATTCTTTAAAAAATCCACGTTTATTGTTCATGTGGTCCTTGAAAAATATTCTTTAAAAAATCCACGTTTATTGTTAATTTGTTGGTTGAAAAATATTCTTTAAAAAATCCACGTTTATTGTTCATGTGGTCCTTGAAAAATATTCTTTAAAAAATCCACGTTTATTGTTAATTTGTTGGTTGAAAAATATTCTTTAAAAAATCCACGTTTATTGTTCATGTGGTCCTTGAAAAATATTCTTTAAAAAATCCACGTTTATTGTTAATTTGTTGGTTGAAAAATATTCTTTAAAAAATCCACGTTTATTGTTAATTTGTTGGTTGAAAAATATTCTTTAAAAAATCCACGTTTATTGTTCATGTGGTCCTTGAAAAATATTCTTTAAAAAATCCACGTTTATTGTTCATGTGGTCCTTGAAAAATATTCTTTAAAAAATCCACGTTTATTGTTCATGTGGTCCTTGAAAAATATTCTTTAAAAAATCCACGTTTATTGTTCATGTGGTCCTTGAAAAATATTCTTTAAAAAATCCACGTTTATTGTTCATGTGGTCCTTGAAAAATATTCTTTAAAAAATCCACGTTTATTGTTCATGTGGTCCTTGAAAAATATTCTTTAAAAAATCCACGTTTATTGTTCATGTGGTCCTTGAAAAATATTCTTTAAAAAATCCACCTGTATTGTTCATGTGGTCCTTGAAAAATATTCTTTAAAAAATCCACGTTTATTGTTCATGTGGTCCTTGAAAAATATTCTTTAAAAAATCCACGTTTATTGTTCATTTGTTGCTTGAAAAATATTCTTTAAAAAATCCACGTTTATTGTTCATTTGTTGCTTGAAAAATATTCTTTAAAAAATCCACGTTTATTGTTCATTTGTTGCTTGAAAAATATTCTTTAAAAAATCCACGTTTATTGTTCATTTGTTGCTTGAAAAATATTCTTTAAAAAATCCACGTTTATTGTTCATTTGTTGCTTGAAAAATATTCTTTAAAAAATCCACGTTTATTGTTCCATTGTTGGTTGAAAAATATTGTTTAAAAATCCACGTTTATTGTTCATTTGTTGCTTGAAAAATATTCTTTAAAAAATCCACGTTTATTGTTCATTTGTTGCTTGAAAAATATTCTTTAAAAAATCCACGTTTATTGTTCATTTGTTGCTTGAAAAATATTCTTTAAAAAATCCACGTTTATTGTTCATTTGTTGGTTGAAAAATATTCTTTAAAAAATCCACGTTTATTGTTCATTTGTTGGTTGAAAAATATTCTTTAAAAAATCCACGTTTATTGTTCATTTGTTGGTTGAAAAATATTCTTTAAAAAATCCACGTTTATTGTTCATTTGTTGGTTGAAAAATATTCTTTAAAAAATCCACGTTTATTGTTCATTTGTTGGTTGAAAAATATTCTTTAAAAAATCCACGTTTATTGTTCATTTGTTGGTTGAAAAATATTCTTTAAAAAATCCACGTTTATTGTTCATTTGTTGGTTGAAAAATATTCTTTAAAAAATCCACGTTTATTGTTCATTTGTTACTTGAAAAATATTCTTTAAAAAATCCACTTTTATTGTTCATTTGTTGGTTGAAAAATATTCTTTAAAAAATCCACGTTTATTGTTCATTTGTTGGTTGAAAAATATTCGTTAAAAAATCCACGTTTACTGTTCATTTGTTGCTTGAAAAATATTCTTTAAAAAATCCACGTTTATTGTTCATTTGTTGATTGAAAAATATTCTTTTAAAAATCCACGTTTATTGTTCATTTGTTGCTTGAAAAATATTATTTAAAAATCCACGTTTATTGTTCATTTGTTGCTTGAAAAATATTCTTTAAAAAATTAACGTTTATATTTCATTTGTTGCTTGAAAAATATTCTTTAAAAAATTAACGTTTATATTTCATTTGTTGCTTGAAAAATATCCTTTAAAAAATCCACGTTTATTGTTAATTTGTTGGTTGAAAAATATTCTTTAAAAAATCCACGTTTATTGTTCATGTGGTCCTTGAAAAATATTCTTTAAAAAATACACGTTTATTGTTAATTTGTTGGTTGAAAAATATTCTTTAAAAAATCCACGTTTATTGTTAATTTGTTGGTTGAAAAATATTCTTTAAAAAATCCACGTTTATTGTTAATTTGTTGGTTGAAAAATATTCTTTAAAAAATCCACGTTTATTGTTAATTTGTTGGTTGAAAAATATTCTTTAAAAAATCCACGTTTATTGTTCATGTGGTCCTTGAAAAATATTCTTTAAAAAATCCACGTTTATTGTTCATGTGGTCCTTGAAAAATATTCTTTAAAAAATCCACGTTTATTGTTCATGTGGTCCTTGAAAAATATTCTTTAAAAAATCCACGTTTATTGTTCATGTGGTCCTTGAAAAATATTCTTTAAAAAATCCACGTTTATTGTTCATGTGGTCCTTGAAAAATATTCTTTAAAAAATCCACGTTTATTGTTCATGTGGTCCTTGAAAAATATTCTTTAAAAAATCCACGTTTATTGTTCATGTGGTCCTTGAAAAATATTCTTTAAAAAATCCACGTTTATTGTTCATGTGGTCCTTGAAAAATATTCTTTAAAAAATCCACGTTTATTGTTCATGTGGTCCTTGAAAAATATTCTTTAAAAAATCCACGTTTATTGTTCATGTGGTCCTTGAAAAATATTCTTTAAAAAATCCACGTTTATTGTTCATGTGGTCCTTGAAAAATATTCTTTAAAAAATCCACGTTTATTGTTCATGTGGTCCTTGAAAAATATTCTTTAAAAAATCCACGTTTATTGTTCATGTGGTCCTTGAAAAATATTCTTTAAAAAATCCACGTTTATTGTTCATGTGGTCCTTGAAAAATATTCTTTAAAAAATCCACGTTTATTGTTCATGTGGTCCTTGAAAAATATTCTTTAAAAAATCCACGTTTATTGTTCATTTGTTGATTGAAAAATATTCTTTAAAAAATCCACGTTTATTGTTCATTTGTTGATTGAAAAATATTCTTTAAAAAATCCACGTTTATTGTTCATGTGGTCCATGTTTATTGTTTATTTGTTGGTTGAAAAATATTCTTTAAAAAATCCACGTTTATTGTTAATTTGTTGGTTGAAAAATATTCTTTAAAAAATCCACGTTTATTGTTAATTTGTTGGTTGAAAAATATTCTTTAAAAAATCCACGTTTATTGTTCATTTGTTGGTTGAAAAATATTCTTTAAAAAATCCACGTTTATTGTTCATTTGTTGGTTGAAAAATATTCTTTAAAAACTCCACGTTTATTGTTCATTTGTTGGTTGAAAAATATTCTTTAAAAAATCCACGTTTATTGTTCATTTGTTGCTTGAAAAATATTCTTTAAAAAATCCACGTTTATTGTTCATTTGTTACTTGAAAAATATTCTTTAAAAAATCCACGTTTATTGTTCATTTGTTGGTTGAAAAATATTCTTTAAAAAATCCACGTTTATTGTTAATTTGTTGGTTGAAAAATATTCTTTAAAAAATCCACGTTTATTGTTCATTTGTTGCTTGAAAAATATTCTTTAAAAAATCCACGTTTATTGTTCATTTGTTGGTTGAAAAATATTCTTTAAAAAATCCACGTTTATTGTTCATTTGTTGGTTGAAAAATATTCTTTAAAAAATCCACGTTTATTGTTCATTTGTTGGTTGAAAAATATTCTTTAAAAAATCCACGTTTATTGTTCATTTGTTGGTTGAAAAATATTCTTTAAAAAATCCACGTTTATTGTTCATTTGTTGGTTGAAAAATATTCTTTAAAAAATCCACGTTTATTGTTCATTTGTTACTTGAAAAATATTCTTTAAAAAATCCACGTTTATTGTTCATTTGTTGGTTGAAAAATATTCTTTAAAAAATCCACGTTTATTGTTAATTTGTTGGTTGAAAAAATATTCTTTAAAAAATCCACGTTTATTGTTCATGTGGTCCTTGAAAAATATTCTTTAAAAAATCCACGTTTATTGTTCATGTGGTCCTTGAAAAATATTCTTTAAAAAATCCACGTTTATTGTTCATGTGGTCCTTGAAAAATATTCTTTAAAAAATCCACGTTTATTGTTCATGTGGTCCTTGAAAAATATTCTTTAAAAAATCCACGTTTATTGTTCATGTGGTCCTTGAAAAATATTCTTTAAAAAATCCACGTTTATTGTTCATGTGGTCCTTGAAAAATATTCTTTAAAAAATCCACGTTTATTGTTCATGTGGTCCTTGAAAAATATTCTTTAAAAAATCCACGTTTATTGTTCATGTGGTCCTTGAAAAATATTCTTTAAAAAATCCACGTTTATTGTTCATGTGGTCCTTGAAAAATATTCTTTAAAAAATCCACGTTTATTGTTCATGTGGTCCTTGAAAAATATTCTTTAAAAAATCCACGTTTATTGTTCATGTGGTCCTTGAAAAATATTCTTTAAAAAATCCACGTTTATTGTTCATGTGGTCCTTGAAAAATATTCTTTAAAAAATCCACGTTTATTGTTCATGTGGTCCTTGAAAAATATTCTTTAAAAAATCCACGTTTATTGTTCATGTGGTCCTTGAAAAATATTCTTTAAAAAATCCACGTTTATTGTTCATGTGGTCCTTGAAAAATATTCTTTAAAAAATCCACGTTTATTGTTCATGTGGTCCTTGAAAAATATTCTTTAAAAAATCCACGTTTATTGTTCATGTGGTCCTTGAAAAATATTCTTAAAAAAATCCACGTTTATTGTTCATGTGGTCCTTGAAAAATATTCTTTAAAAAATCCACGTTTATTGTTCATGTGGTCCTTGAAAAATATTCTTTAAAAAATCCACGTTTATTGTTCATGTGGTCCTTGAAAAATATTCTTTAAAAAATCCACGTTTATTGTTCATGTGGTCCTTGAAAAATATTCTTTAAAAAATCCACGTTTATTGTTCATTTGTTGCTTGAAAAATATTCTTTAAAAAATCCACGTTTATTGTTCATTTGTTGGTTGAAAAATATTCTTTAAAAAATCCACGTTTATTGTTCATTTGTTGGTTGAAAAATATTCTTTAAAAAATCCACGTTTATTGTTCATTTGTTGGTTGAAAAATATTCTTTAAAAAATCCACGTTTATTGTTCATTTGTTGGTTGAAAAATATTCTTTAAAAAATCCACGTTTATTGTTCATTTGTTGGTTGAAAAATATTCTTTAAAAAATCCACGTTTATTGTTCATTTGTTGGTTGAAAAATATTCTTTAAAAAATCCACGTTTATTGTTCATGTGGTCCTTGAAAAATATTCTTTAAAAAATCCACGTTTATTGTTCATTTGTTGGTTGAAAAATATTCTTTAAAAAATCCACGTTTATTGTTCATTTGTTGGTTGAAAAATATTCTTTAAAAAATCCACGTTTATTGTTCATTTGTTGGTTGAAAAATATTCTTTAAAAAATCCACGTTTATTGTTCATTTGTTGGTTGAAAAATATTCTTTAAAAAATCCACGTTTATTGTTCATTTGTTGGTTGAAAAATATTCTTTAAAAAATCCACGTTTATTGTTCATTTGTTGGTTGAAAAATATTCTTTAAAAAATCCACGTTTATTGTTCATTTGTTGGTTGAAAAATATTCTTTAAAAAATCCACGTTTATTGTTCATTTGTTGGTTGAAAAATATTCTTTAAAAAATCCACGTTTATTGTTCATGTGGTCCTTGAAAAATATTCTTTAGAAAATCCACGTTTATTGTTCATTTGTTGCTTGAAAAATATTCTTTAAAAAATCCACGTTTATTGTTCATGTGGTCCTTGAAAAACATTCTTTAAAAAATCCACGTTTATTGTTCATGTGGTCCTTGAAAAATATTCTTTAAAAAATCCACGTTTATTGTTCATTTGTTGGTTGAAAAATATTCTTTAAAAAATCCACGTTTATTGTTCATTTGTTGGTTGAAAAATATTCTTTAAAAAATCCACGTTTATTGTTCATTTGTTGGTTGAAAAATATTCTTTAAAAAATCCACGTTTATTGTTCACTTGTTGGTTGAAAAATATTCTTTAAAAAATCCACGTTTATTGTTCATTTGTTGGTTGAAAAATATTCTTTAAAAAATCCACGTTTATTGTTCATTTGTTGGTTGAAAAATATTCTTTAAAAAATCCACGTTTATTGTTCATTTGTTGGTTGAAAAATATTCATTAAAAAATCCACGTTTATTGTTCATTTGTTGGTTGAAAAATATTCTTTAAAAAATCCACGTTTATTGTTCATTTGTTGGTTGAAAAATATTCTTTAAAAAATCCACGTTTATTGTTCATGTGGTCCTTGAAAAATATTCTTTAAAAAATCCACGTTTATTGTTCATTTGTTGCTTGAAAAATATTCTTTAAAAAATCCACGTTTATTGTTCATTTGTTGCTTGAAAAATATTCTTTAAAAAATCCACGTTTATTGTTAATTTGTTGCTTGAAAAATATTCTTTAAAAAATCCACGTTTATTGTTAATTTGTTGCTTTAAAAACTATTCTTTAAAAAATCCACGTTTATTGTTCATTTGTTGCTTGAAAAATATTCTTTAAAAAATCCACGTTTATTGTTAATTTGTTGCTTGAAAAATATTCTTTAAAAAATCCACGTTTATTGTTAATTTGTTGCTTAAAAAATATTCTTTAAAAAATCCACGTTTATTGTTCATTTGTTGCTTGAAAAATATTCTTTAAAAAATCCACGTTTATTGTTCATTTGTTGCTTAAAAAATATTCTTTAAAAAATCCACTTCTCAATTCACTAACCCACGAATGTTTCCCCATTTCGCTAACATTCGTAATCATTCTTCTTCTTCGTCGTCGCTGTCGTGATGCGTAGTGTGTCGTTTTAATCTTGCTGTTATTTTATTGTTACTGTTATTGTGGTGGTGCTGTTAGCACAATAATCAGCATTAAATGAAGCTCGTATATTTGTTCCTTCCTTTGAAAAGAACTTGGAAAGAAAATTATCTCTGTTTTACATTAACGCGTAACAAAAAGGTGTTTATTGTGGCAATACTTCATTTAGCATTCAAATGATAATGAATTTGTTAATTAGGTGTTAGTTAATGGATAAAAAGCATGGCTTGAATAATTTTTTAATTTTACTGTTAGACGTGATTCTGCTCGAAGCAATGCAAACCCTAGAGAATATTTTATTGAAATTAATTAAAAAAATGATTCGAAATTCCAATTGTAACAAGCAGATTAGACCATTATTTAGACCATGAAATTACATTTTTAATAACATTTGCCTTGCGGCTACAGATCGTAAATAATTTGTGTTAAGATCAGTAATGTGCCTCATCAATTTGGATTCGATTTAAGCCCATCATTCTGGCAGGACCGCATGATAACTCTCGAACGGATCAACCAATCCTCGCTACATTTTGTCCAAATCTATATCATGTTCAAAGATACGTCATATTGGTCCACCCATAGTGGCACCTCCTCCACAAAAGTTAATATTTTTTGCTAAAAAATAGCGGGCGATTACTATGTAACGAATCCACCGATATGGTCCAACATTTGTTTCCTCGTCGTATTTCTTAGAGACATAGATCAGGTTTGAATATGGACGATTTCGGCTATTTGCCATACACAATTTAAAAAATTTTCGCACAAATGTAGATTAGGGAAATCTCTGTTATAGTTTCGATTTTTTTTTGCGCTTCCTATTACGAAGATACAATTTATTCTGGGTCAAGTCCCTATTTTGTGATATTATGTTTTTCCCAAAAGCTCTAAAAATCTCTGACGGCACCAACTAAAATGACTGATGAAGACGATTACTAATGAATTGAGTAATCGATTTGTCCGAAACTTGGCATATCGTCTAATTTCCTACAGACATATATCAAGTTCCCTTCCTCACAAAATTTAAAAGCAAGTAAGAACGGCATTAAGTTCGGTCATGTCGAACTTGTTATACCCTCCACCACGAGATGTATTGAAGTAAAACGGAACAATTAGTTTTCTTTGGTTTATGAAATAGACTAATTACCAAATTTCAGCAAATTCAGTAAAACAGTGTGGCTAGCCTTCAAAACACCAAAATTCGGGAGATAACGTTCCATGGGGGCTATGTCAAAACGTCGATCTATAGCTACGAATTTTTGCCGGAAAATTTTTTAGACTCAAGGAAAACTAAATACCAAATTTCCGATATTTCGATAAAACCTTCAAAATAACAAAAATCAAGGGGTACGCTTCTATGGGGGATATAGGAACCCGCGTACCTATACTGATAATACTCTTCTGGAATATTCTATAACCACATGGAAGACTAAATAACAAATTTCAGTATTTCGGTGGGATATTGACGTCACAACCTTTAGAATTACGAAAATCGGGAGGTACCGTTCAATGGGAGCCATATCGCAACGTGGACCTATACTGATGAATTTCAGTCAGAAAAGCTTTTATTTCCAACAAAGACTAAACACCAAATTTCAGCCATTTCAGTGGGTTGCTCTGGTTATAACCTTCAAAATATCGAAATCCGGGAGGTAGCATTCTATGGGGGCTATATGAAGGCGTGGACCTATACCGACAAATATCTGGGAGAAAGTTTTATACCCCGAACGAAGACTCAGTAAACCTTCAAGGCTAAAACCTTCAAAATACCGCAAATCGGGTTTTAACGATCTATGGGGGCTGTACGAAGGCGTGGAAATATCCCAAATGAAGACCAAATATCAAATTTCAGACATTTCAGTGGAATATTGAGGCCAAAACCTTAAAATACAGGAAATAGGGAGGTATCGTTCTACGGGGGCTATACCAAGGCGTGGACCTATACGAACAAATTTCATATGGAACGTTTAATACCCCAAATTAAGATTAAATACCGAATTTCAGCCATTTCGCTGCAATATTGAGTGAACAACCTTCAAAATACGGGAAATAGGGAGGTACCGTTCTATGGGGGATATACTAAGACGTGGACCTGTACCTACAAGTATCTGGGGGAAATTTCAGCCATTTCTGAGGAATATTGAGGTCACAACCTTCAAAACACCGAAAATCGCTAGGTATGTTCTATAGGGGCTATATGAAGGCGTAGACCTATACCGCCAAATTTCATTTGGAACTTTGAGTACCCCAAATGAAGACCAAATACCAACTTTCAGACATTTCGCTGGATTATTGTGGCCACAACCCTCAAAATACCGAAAATCGGGAGGTACCGTTCTATGGTGGCTATATAAAGGCGTTTACCTATACCGACAAATTTCTGGGGGAAAGTTTTGTACCCCCTACGAAGACTATGTACCAAATTTCAGCCATTTCGGTAAAATATTGAGGCCACAACCTTCAAAATAACGAAAATCGGGAGGTACCGTTCTATGGGGGCTATATGAAGGCGTGGACCGATACCAACAAAATTTCGGGAGAAAGTTATATACCCCCAACGAAGACTAAGTACCACATTTCAGCCATATCGGTGTGATAATGAAGCTAAAACCTTCAAAATACCGAAAATCGGGAGGTACCGTTCTATAGGGGCTATATGAAGGCGTGGACCGATACCGACAAAATTCTGGGGAAAAGTTTTATACCCTAAAAGAAGACTAAGTGCCAAATTTCAGTCATTTCGGTGTGATAATAAAGCTAATACCTTCAAAATACCGAAAATCGGGTGGTACTTTTCTATGGGGGCTATATCAAACCGTGGACCGATATAGCCCATTTGCAATACCAAATATCGTAGGAGTAATAGGAACTTCGATACCAAATTACAAAGCTTTATCTTAAAAATTGCGAGCTATATTTTGATTTCAACAGACGTATGAACAGACGGACATGGCTATATCGACTTAGAATTTTACCCTGATCAAGAATATATATACTTTATAGGATCACCGATAAATGTTTCGATGTGTTACAAACGGAATAACAAATTTAATTAACCCTCCATATTATGGTGGAAGGTATAATTAAATTAAAAAGTATTCACTTAAGTGCAGTTTAAGGCTGTTCGTGGATGGTTTTAACACTTCCAGCGAACGTAGTTCCAGTTCCAACATGGACTAAGGTTGACTACAAAATTATTTTTATTTCGCCGGCCGATTTCGCTTTTGTCGCCCATAGCGAAGACGTTTAAGGCCTTAGTTCTTCCCAGCGTCAGAAAGTGCTATACAGTTGCCTATCATCAGCATGGACTCCGTTAAGCAGAACAGTACGACAACAGCGCTGCACGCCATCTACACACATATTTGTAGAGAACTCAACCGGAATTAGCCGTGTGATAAAACAGTGATGGTGGCGCTTGACTTATAAAAAAACCTTTGATGGTGTCAGGCACTCCACGCTGTTTGAAGACATTGAGCAGACAACCCTCCGGCCAAGTCTGAAACGTTGAATAGTCAATTATATGTTTGGACGTCAGTCGTACATGGAATTAATGAACAAGAACCCCGTAGGGTGATATCTGAGGAACTTTCTAACCTCTACCTCTCCTGTATTCCACCCTACCCAGACGGCATTGAGATCTTAAAGTATGCGGATGATACTACGATCTTAGCGTCAGGCAACTTCCCTGATGACATTTACGAAAAACTGACTCCTATTTAACCGATCTTACCACCTTGTATGCAGATATCCGCTACTAAATACACGGCCACTCTGTTCACTACATGGACGGCACCGGTGAGAATATAGTTGAATGTCATGGTCGATGGTCGCAGAATTCGGACCACACACTACCTAAAAAATGATGGGGGTCACATTCGAGAGAATGTTCATGTCGCCCACCCATGCTACAGCTATCTGCGACAAACTGAAATGTAGGAACAAAGTCATTAAGTACCTAGCCGGCAGCACTTGGGATGCGGATAAAGAAACCTTGTTAAACACATACAATACGATAGGTCGGTCAGTGGTAAGCAATGCAGCCCCACCGTGCTTTGACAACATAAGCGATACGCAATGGAATAACCTACAATTCTGCAAAATGCAGCCCTGGGAACAGCAACTGGGTGTCTCTTCATCTCTTTAGTGGACCATTTGCATGAGGTGTCTAAGACCCTGCCGGTGCGTCGGCACAACAGGATCCTGTCAATACAATATTTGCTTAGATGTTATAGGCAAGACCATACAATACACCACCTAATAGATAGGACCGGGCCGCCCAAGAAAGTCAGAGATGATTTTCGTGATCTGGAGATGGAGGTCCAGAGATTCAAAAGAGAACCCCTAATCAACGATCTTATCAGGCAGGTTTGAGTGATATTCATATTGATGCAGTCGCTAAGGCTTTAGGAACCATAGTGTGTGTGTTGTCCTCGAAGATCACCCACCATACGTGGCAGCGGAAGAACAACAGCTGTCAAGACAAACAATAGTCGTGTTGGCGCAACTAATATCTGGTTTGTGTAGCCGCCTAGGCCAAGATTGATTGCACGCAAGACATTTGTCCAGCATGCGGCACAGGTCCGCATACTACGCTGCATGTTTTTAACTGCCCAGCCAACCCACCTCACCTAACTCCACTCGCACTTTGGACTAATACTATCCAGATGGCGTTCTTTCTAAACTTGAAGTTGGAGACATAGCCGAATCAATGAAATAAAGATAGAAACTGAAACAATAGCAACAACTATCTGTATCAGTTACCAACTCACCGTGCTGGTCTCTACAGGAGAATGTGCCTGCCATCAGTTTTATGTTTCACTCTTTGGTAGAATTTTTTTTCTCCCAATACCTCTCTCGTGAACTACGCGTTGCTACTGATTGTCGAGTAGCCCTGTGGCTATCTGTTGTGATTGCAGCGTACCGATTACCTTTGCTGCAACAAGGTAGTGGCCCGAGTATATGTTTGCTCCTCGGTACGATTGTACATCCAACACGATCAATGAATGTTTTCCATATATCACAACGTGATCAATTTGATTTCTAGTTCTATGATCTGGAGACAACCGGGTGCCCTTATGAATATCGAGATGCTTAAATCTGGTACTGCTAACTACCATGCTTTTTGCAGCTGCAAAGTCTATCAGTCTCATACCATTGTCAGATGTTTCACTGTGGAGACTGAATTTCCCGACTGTTGCGCCAAAGATATTCTCCTTTCCAAATTTGGCATTAAAATCGGATAGAATAATTTAAATGTCATGGGCAGGACAACCTTCACATGTTTCTTCTAAGAGCCTGTAAAATATATCTTTAGACTACTCGACCTTGTCTTCAGTGAGAGCATGATGTTCAAAAATATTTTATTATCCGAATTGTAACAAGTCTTTCATTTACTGGGGTGAAGCTGAAGACCAGATGTTGTGACACCTTTCCCAACCCATCGTATTTTCTGTTTGGCAGTAATATCTGTCTACTATTTTGCAAGTACATCTGCTAATACATATGGTTAGGTTAGGTTAGGTTAGGTTGAAAAGAGGGGCGAATATAAGAATCGCCACATGCCCGTTTGGGGCATATACTTAAGCCAGTATAGGCCTGTTGTGCGCTCTAATTTCGGAAGCCTAAGGGGAATACATTTTTTTATTGCTTAATTTAATCAAAGAAAATAAATTTATCAGTTAAGAAATTCTGTGCCATTGACATAATCTCTTAAGTTTTTGAACTCGCTTGCTCTAATTTGGTGGAGTTCTGGTATAGAGTTATTTCCTAGAAATTGGTTTCTTAGCGTCGCGAAGGCTGGGCAATGACAGAGATAGTGTTCCAACGTTTCGTCGTCCTCTACGCATGCTCTGCATTCGCTGCTTTCTGCACAACCGATTTTGTGCAGGTGTGCTTGTAGCTCTAGGTGTCCTGTAAGGATGCCTGTCAGTCTACTAATGTCTTTTTTACTCATTTAAAGGAGTTCCTTTGTTTTATCCTCGTCTGGGTTTCCCCAGAGGATTTTTGTATATTTCCCTTTCTCTTCAGTATTCCAGAGGGATGTATGGGCGTTTTCTGCCCATGCTTTTAACTCTAGACGCGCCGCTTTTAAAGGTTTAGCATTATCTAGGCTTATCGTAGCATCGCTCTCTGGCTTGCCTTGCCAAGGAGTTGGCTATCTCGTTACCCCTAATCCCTTTATGTCCTGGTACCCATATAATGTTAACAGAACCATGGTGGGAGTAGTCGTTGATTGATTTTCTACACTGCAGGACAGTTTTTGATTTCACCGTCTTGCTTGTTATTGCTTTAATTGCTGCTTTACTGTCCGTTAGGATGTTTACAGTGATTGGCCTTGTGTTAGCTTTAAACCAGTTCAGACACTCTGTGATCGCTCGGATTTCGGCCTGTAGGATCGTATTATGATCCGGCAGTCGAAGGGAGATTCTAGTTTCCTGGTCTTCGTTATATAGACCCATACCCGTTCTCCCCCCTAGAACGGCCCCATCTGTGAAACCACAGCTTCCAGTTGGCATCCGTTCCAGGGTTCCATCGATCCACATGTCCCTGTCTGGTATTAAAATTTCACACAAGGCGGATTCAATTGTTTCAGGTATACGGTCTGATACAATATGATCTATTGACTCACCCGTTGTAACCTGTGATATGCTTTGGTGGTATGTTTGGTGGTCTCTTACGATCCACTCGCTCATCGACTTAAGTCTTATAGCTGCGATGGCTGCCTCATACCTTACCTGAATTTCTATTGGGTGGACAAATAAAATTGTCTCTAAAGCCCTAGTTGGTGTAGTCCTCATTGCCCCGCTAATACTTAAGCAGCACGTTCTTTGGAGTTTTTGCAGTACTTTTACGTTGCATTTCTTGTCCGTAGCTGTCCACCATACCACAGAAGCGTAAGTTAGAATCGGTCTAATTACGCTTCTGTATAACCAGTGTGTCATCCTAGGATTGAAACCCCTTTTTGAGCCTATAGCTCTTCTGCAGGTTGACCAACATCTGTGGGCTTTATTAGCCCTTTCCTGAATATGGTCTCTCCATTTAAGTTTCCTGTCTAGAATTACTCCCAGGTACTTAATTGTTGGAGAAATGTTTATCATCTTATCTAGGAAAACGGGTTCTTTGTAAGCTCCTATTTTCGTTTTCCTAGTGAATAGACATAATTCTGTTTTTTCCGGGTTGACATTTAGACCTCTCGGTCCAGCCCAGTTGTATGCTATTTTTAGAGCCGTTTCGGCCCTTCTACAGAGTATATTTGGATTCTTTCCCCTAAGGAGTATTATAACGTCGTCTGCATAGCAGATGGGTTCAAATCCTTCGTCGGTTAAAATCCTTAGTAGACTATTTATGGTGGTGGCCAATACGTATACTACACCATCTCTATAATGAGTCCAAACATTCCTCGGAGACCCTATAAAGTATATATATTTTGATCAGGATAAAATTCTAAGTAGATATAACCATGTCCGTCTGTCATCCGTCTTTTGAAATCAAGATACAGCTCGCAATTTTTAAGATAGAGCTTCTCCCGATTTTCGGTGTTTTGAAGGTTGTGGCCTCAATATTCTTCCGAAATGGCTGAAATTTGGTACTTAGTCTTCGTTGGGGGTATACAACTTTCTCGCAGAACTTTGTCGGTATAGGTCCACGCCTTCATATAGCGATTTTGAAGGTTGTGGCCACAGCAACCTACCGAAATGGCTGAAATTTGGTCTTTTTTGGTCTTTTTATTTTTCCCGATATTCCACTATTTACTCTCATATCTCCTCTCTTGGTTGGTAAATGCTCTCAACTTTGTTCTCGTTTTCTTTTGAATGGTCTCGTCGTCTCACCATCGTATTGACAACGTATCAACAAACCACAACACAACCCCCACCATCGTCTCACCATCACATTGAGACTACATCAACAAACCACACCACACACATAGACACCACAACACATACCTAAAGTACGACTGTAGGTCGCAACAATTTTGTTGTTTGGTGTCGAAAAAAAAACAAAGTGTTTGGCTGTATAGTTCGCAACTACAAATTTTTAATTTCTTTAATATAAAGGCAACATCTAATAACTCAACCCAGTGGTTATAGACCAACATGTATGCACATTAGGGTTATGACTTTTTTACAACCTCATATCCCTGTATTATAGCGTGATGAGTGTTGCCATAAGATTACATAAAATCTCAATTATAAGGTGATTCATTGAAAAAACCTCACGCACAAAATGATTTTAAAATTTGAATTTATCAAAATTATGGACAATTTTTTGAAGTCACTGAAAACAGATATAAAATTGAAAATAAACTTGTGGCTCACATGAGATATTTAAAATGACATAAGATTTATTTTTCACTATTTTTCTTCAATTCTGAGAATCGTAAAAATGTCGTAAACGCTTTTATACAAAATATAATTTTTTAACAAAAAAACAAAAAATTTAAATTTTTTTCAAAGTGACTTTTTTGCGACTTTTTTAATATTTGAATGAAATAAACGTTATTATAGTTATTAGTAGGCTTATATTTATTCATTCGTGCAACAAAAAATATTTTTTTGAAAAAAAAAATTTTTTCATTTCATATATTTTTTTAAAAAATTATTTTTTTTAAAATCGATTTGTACGTGAACTTTTTTTATGTTTCAATGGAATAAACGATAGCATAGTGATTAATAGGCAAAAGTTCATTCATCCCTGCTACAGGAAATCATTTTTGAGGAAAAATGTCAAAAAGTCATAACCCTAATGTACATATGGTTCGTATTGTTCTGCTATGTTCACAAGACGATAACAACTACAGTGAAAATCATTAGAAGAAACAGTAAGTTACAATAACACAAAATAAAAAAATTATAATAAAAGTAGCAAAATTTGTCATTGGTTTGGTGGTTGGTGGTGCGTGGTGGTTGGTAGTCCAAATAATTACAAAAACAAAAACTCGTCAAAATTTTTTTTTCTCAATCTCTCAGAAAAAAACAGTATTTTTTTCTTGCTTTATGAAAGGCGTTCATGAAATGCAGAAATTTGAACCTTGGCAAGACTTTATGAACTCTATTCCCGAAATGCAGTAATTATTTTTTCTGTGTATTTAGTCTTCTTCATAAATGAAAGGAAACTAATTGTTCCATTTTACTTCAATACAACTCGTTGTGGAGGGAATAACAAGTTCGGCCTGGCTGAACTTAACGCCGTTCCTACTTGTTTTCTTTTTCTTCGATTTTTCACACTTGTAGGGGAGGTAAGTGTTCACTTGTGATGAAAGAGGGGCCAAGATAAGTCCTAGGTTTTGCACTGTTATAGCCGGTCTATCCAATTGGACAATCATTGGAGTATTACTGAACTTAGTTAAACAAAAAATTAAGGCTCGGTATGTTCCACTCTAAGGATACTGGTTCCCCAATTTTAGTAAATCTTGATCCTTCCTCCGTTGGAGGATATTTTTGGAGATTTTTGTTAAATTGGACCCAACAATTTTATGAGGGTTGATATCTGGATGTTGGCCCGATGTATTTAAGAGTTTTGTGTTGTTATATTACATCGACAATTTACACAAATAAGATTAACATGTCATGATCTGGTCTTTGGAATGGTGGTAGTTGACTTTGTTTGAGCTTTCGGGATCGACTTTTCTGACTTTCAGACTAATAACTATTAAATATTTCTTAATGATGTCAGTGGGGATGTCTTCCCAGTCATTATTATATCTGTGAACCCAATTTCGCATACTATTTTCCATAGTAAAGAATATAGTACCCAAATATTCGGTATTCCAGCTTCTCAAGTAGCCGTTTAATTTCCATATTTGATGGGTTTTATTCGATTTGGCGCAATTTTTTGGATTTATTATGATAGCAGAGGATAATATCTATCCACTTAGTAAAAATTAAATCATATCAATACCATTGAGAGTCGAAATAGTGATCTGTCGTAGGTCGTTCCAAAATACTAGACTGGTGTCAATTTTTTCCATATACTTTCCAGATGTATTTCGTTGTTCTCAAAGCCAAAATCGGACTGTTTTGCATTGTTCCATTATCCTACAATACATATTGAGTCAAATACTCATTCTTTGCCTACTTGCCTGTGGCCTATTCGTCATTGTTTATTGTTAATATGGTCCCATGCGTTTTTTACCTGTCTGAAGACCCTCAATGACGGCATTTTTTATCACAGAACTTTATTACATTCAATGCTGTTAGTCTATTATTAGCCGCATATGTCATAAAAATGCTTAATGACCGCAAAAATTTGCAAACATTTTATAGTTTTATAGTACTGATTTTCCCGTTGCAATACTTTTATTGTCACCCCCAAGTAGTAGTTAATGCTTATTTTTGACCGCATTTTTTATAAATCGCAAATAACCTTTGCATATTTTGTCGGAATATTGTTGTAAGGACCTATAGCAAGAGATTTGCACAAAAACCCGTATAGGTTTTACATAATTTGTTGCCATAAACGAACAATTAATATGAAATTTTCTACAATTTTATTTTTTGCAATACATTTGTTGCCTAACTGTACGTCAAATAAGTAATTGCTAATTTATATGCCATGTTCCCACGTTAAAAATGTGTGTCAATTTCAACCACTTACCGTCCATGTCCTTCGACAATAGGACTATCATTTCACATGCAACAATTGTTATTTTTCCCGAAAAAAAGCAAAACATCTCAACTTGCAAAATTTAATTGAATTAATTACAACAATTTAAAAGTTGGAAAAAAAAATAAAATTTTACATTTTCCCCCAGTTATATTCCGACACAAATACCACCGGCAAACTTCTAAAAGCCACTTCATTTACAATCAATCAATTGAAGAAAATCCACTTGAATAAAAGTTCTTCTTGTTTTTGTTGTTGTTGTTCTTCATACAAACACATCGGCAATTGAATAAAATTTTCTAACGTTGCAACTTTTCAACTATGGTTTTGCTTTAACCCATTTTACGATGCTCCCCAACAACCCTCGCTTCCCATCACAGGCAAACTATGAGACAATGAAATACGTTTAAATTTTGCAAAAGAAGTCGTTTTTTTCACAAATGTACTTTTGTATTTCAAGTTGTTGGAACACTTGAAACTTTGCCAGTGGTGGTAGTTTTTTTCGCTCTAGAATTACAGTTTACAAAACGCACAATCAATTTGTTTGGGAAGTTTTGCAAGGAGTAGGAGGGAGGAAAGAAATGTGATGGGGCCTAAATGATGAATGGCCTGTTCAATTTTCTTTAGTAATATCAGCTATTTTTTTCGTGTACCTCTCCTATATTTTATTTATTTACTGGTAAAAAGAGATAATCTTATTTAAAAAAAGCACGTTAAGGTTTATTGGTGACCAAATATTATTTAAAAAAATTTGATTTATTGGTAAAATTTTTTAATTTAATTTATTGACGTTTATTGGTGAAAACATTTTATTTAAAAAATTCACGTTCATAGGTGAAAAAATATTATTTAAAAAAATCACGTTTGTTGGTAAAAAATACTATTTAAAAATTCATGACTATTGGTGATAAAATGTTATTTAAAAAAAATCACGTTCATTGGCGAAGAATGTTATTTAAAACAAGTAAAAAGTCGTTAAGTTCGGCCGGGCCGAACGTTTTATACCCTCCACCATAAAATAGTCTTAATTAAAATCGAATAATTAGGGTCCTTTCACAATTTTAGGTGGAACAACTTTTCGACAATGGATAGACTCCTACTGCCTCCCACTATTGCTTAAATTACACTGTGAACACAAATGTTGGGGCAGAGATAATTCCTTGGTGTGTGTATGTTAAAAACCCCGAAGGACAGATGCGCCGTGAATCGAACTTCCGCGTTATGGCGTGAGGAAATTTTTGCAAGAGACCCTGTAAGCCATCATGAATAAGCATTATATCTTTGTTTGTTGTTTTTGTAGAGCACTTAAGCAATAGTGAACAAAGATACAACGCTAATTCTCACGCCATAACGCGGAAGTTCGACACACGGCGGATCTGTCCTTCGGGGTTCATAATATACTCACCAAGGCCTTTCTTCCCCAAGAGGAATTTTCCGTGCCCCAGACTTTCACCTCCATTTTGTTGCACAGTGTTATCTAATCTAATCTAAAAAAATGTGTTCAGCTAGGTGAAAGGTACCACCTACGGGGCTATATCAAAGAGTCAACTTATCTTTAAATTTTTAAGCGGAAAAGCTACAGGGAACTTCAAGAGTCTAGTTGAGGGTAGTTTCATCAAAACAATGTAGACCCTCAAAAATGGACCCATGTTGAAGAATTTTAGTGAAGAAATTTCGTGACCACTGAAAATTCCCGAAAATCGGGGGGATATACCAAAACATGGACCTATATTGACGATGTTTCGTTGGAGATGTTTTATGACCACTGAGAACTTCAAATGTAAAATTACAGCTATTTCGGTTAAAAAATGTAGATAAAATTCTCAAAATACCGAAAATTGGGAGGTACCGTTATATGGGGGCTATACCAAAACATGGACCTATGTTGACGATGTTTGGTGGAGATGTTTCATGACCACTGAGAACCTCAAATGGCAAATTACAGCTAGTTCGGTTAAATATTGTAACTAAAATGCTCAAAATACCCAAAATCGGGAGGTACGGTTATAAGGGTGCCATACCAAAACATGGACCTATGTTGACGATGTTTGGTGGAGATGTTTCATGACCACTGAGAACCTCAAATGTCAAATTGCAGATAGTTCGGTTACAAATTGTTAAAGTTCGGTTAAAAACTGTAGCTAAAATTCTCAAAATACCGAAAATTGGGAGGTACCGTTATATGGGGGCTATACCAAAACATGGACCTATGTTGACGATGTTTGGTAGAGATGTTTCATGACCACTGAGAACCTCAAATGGCAAATTACAGCTAGTTCGGTTAAATATTGTAACTAAAATGCTCAAAATACCCAAAATCGGGAGGTACGGTTATAAGGGTGCCATACCAAAACATGGACCTATGTTGACGATGTTTGGTGGAGATGTTTCATGACCACTGAGAACCTCAAATGTCAAATTGCAGATAGTTCGGTTACAAATTGTTAAAGTTCGGTTAAAAACTGTAGCTAAAATTCTCAAAATACCGTAAATCGGGAGGTAGCGTTATATGGGGACTATACCAAAACATGGACCTATGTTGACGATGTTTGGTGGAAATATTTCATGACCACTGAGAACCTCAAATGGCAAATTACAGCTAGTTCGGTTAAAAATTGTAGCTAAAATTCTCAAAATACCGAAAATCGGGAGGTACGGGTATAAGGGGGCCATACCAAAACATGGACCTATGTTGACGATGTTTAATGGAGATGTTTCATGACCACTGAGAACCTCAAATGTCAAATTACAGCTAGTTCGGTTAAAAATTTTAGCTAAAATTCTCAAAATACCGAAAATCGTGAGGTACCGTTATATGGGACTATACCAAAACATGGACCTATGTTGACGATGTTTGGTGGAGATATTTCATGACCACTGAGAACCTCAAATGGCAAATTACAGCTAGTTCGGTTAAAAATTGTAGCTAAAATTCTCAAAATACCGAAAATCGGGAGGTACCGATATATGGGGGCTATACCAAAACATGAACCTATGTTGACGATGTTTCGTGGAGATGTTTCGTGACCACTGAAAACCTCAAATATCAAATTGCAGATAGTTCGGTTAAAAATTGTGGCTAAAATTCTCAAAATACCGAAAATCGGGAGGTACCGTTATATGGGGACTATACCAAAACATGGACCTATGCCCATATCCTTTGGGATATAAGTTTGTTGATCACTAGGAACCCTAAGTGCCAAATTATAGCTAATTCGGTCTGCAAATGTGGCGAAGAACGTCAAAATACCTCAAATCCGGAGGTACCGTTATATGGGGGCTACACCAAAGAGTGGACCGATATAGCCCATCTTCGAACTTGACCTGCCTATGGAAAAAAGACCCTCGGGTGCAAAATTTCAGCACTCTATCTCAATTATTGCGGACGCTAGAGTGATTACAACAGACGGACAGACGGACATGGCTAGATCGTCTTAGAATTTTATCCTGATCAAGAATATATATACTTTATATGGTCGAAAATGATTAGTTCGATGTGTTACAAACGGAATGACAAACTTAATATACCCTCCATACTATGGTGAAGGTTATAAAACTCACGTTTGTTGGTAAAAAAATATTTTAAAATACACGTTTATTGGTGAAAAAAATATGATTTAAAAAATTCACGTTTATTGGTGCAAAAATGTTATTTAAAAATCACTTTTATTGGTTAAAAATACTATTTACAAATTTACGTTTATTGGTGAAAACATATTTAAATAAATCGACGCTTATTGGTGTAAACATATTATTAAAAAAATTCACTTTTATTGGTGAAAAAAAAAATTGAAAAAAATCGACGTTTATTGGTGAAACAAATATTTTTGTTTAAAAATCCATGTTTATTGTTGAAAAAATATTTTTTAAAAAATCCACGTCCATTTTTTGAAAATAATATTTTCTAAAAAATCCACGTCTCACATTTATTGGTGAAAAACTTTTACTTAAAAATCACGTTTATTGGCTAAGAATATTATTTAAAAAATTCACGTTTGTTGGCAAAAAAAAATTATTTAAAAATTCACGTTTATTGGTGAAAAAATATTATTTAAAAAAAAACCACGTTTATTGGTAAAAAATACTTTTTAAAAATTTACGTTTATTAGTGAAAACATATTATTAAAAAAATCTACTTTTATTGGTGAAAAAAATATTTAAAAAGTCGACGTTTATTGGTGAAAACATATTTTCTTATTGTTGAAAAAATATTTAAAAAAATCGACGTTTATTGCTGACACAAATATTTTTGTTTAAAAATCCACGTTTATGGTTGAACAATTACTTACTTACTTAGCTGGCCCATTACAGAACATTTGTTCCATAGACCGAACTAAGAAAAGATCTCCAATTCTCTCTGTTTCGTGCTTCGCTTTTTGGAATACCGCGCCTTGTCATCTCTTCATCCACTTGTTTGCGCCATCTATTCTTTGGCCTGCCAATTCTGCGTGCACCTCCGTGTGGCTCGAATTTATACGTCTTTTTAGCGGGTTCATCATCGCTCATTCTTATTATATGGCCTAGCCAACGCAATGGCTGCATCTCGTTACGTTTAACTATATTGATGTCGTTGTATAGCAGATACAGCTCGTGGTTCATACGACGTCGATATTCACCGTCAACGCAGATCGGTCCATAGATCTTTCGAAGAATTTTTCTCTCAAACACGCCAAGCACTTCCTTATCTGCTTGCGCAAGTACCCAGGCTTCGGAACCATACATCAGCACGGGTAGTATCAGTGTTTTGTAAAGCGTTATTTTTGTTTGACGAGTTGTGGCTTTGTTTTTAAAGTGCTTACTTAAGCCAAAGTAGCATCTGTTGGTCAATACAATTCTTCTTTTTATTTCACAACTGATGTCGTTTGTTGTGTTTACGGCGGTGCCGAGATATACGAAGTCTTTTACTACCTCAAAATTATAGCAACTAACTTCAACACTTGGTCCGATCTCAATGGACGCATTACGCGTCGACACCATCAGCTTGGTCTTCTCGCCGTTTACCGCAAGACCCACTTTAGCAGATTCTCCTTCGACCTTCATAAAGGTATCAGTTACTTCCTTTACCGATCGTCCCATGATGTCTATATCATCAGCATAAGCAAGTAACATGTGGCTATTGGTGTAGATTGTGCCACTTCTTTTGACGTTTGCCTCTCGTATAACCTTTTCTAACAGGATGTTGAAAAGATCACATGGAAGGCTGTCTCCTTGCCTGATACCTCTTTTGGTACAAAACTCTTAGGAGAGGTTCTTTACTATTTTAACTGAAGATCTTGTGTCAGTTAGAGTCATTTTACAAAGCCGAATGAGCTTTGCGGGGATACCAAATTCAGACATTGCTTGGAATACCTTTGAACGTAGCGGGCTGTCGAAGGGTGCTTTATAATCGACAAAAAGGTGGTAGGTGCCGCAGAGTAAATATCTGGTCAATGGTGGTAAATATGTGGCCGCATTGGCATGGTCCAATTATCTCGTTGACCATAGGCTTTAGTCGTTCGCACAATATCCCTGACACTATTTTGTAGGCATTAGGGAGTAGACTTATGCCCCTATAGTTGGAGCATAAAGTCTTATCTCCTTTCTTATGGACGGGACACAGGATGCTCAGGTTCCAATCGTCGGGTATGCGTTCTTCGTGCCAGATGGAGCTAACTAGCTGATGCATACACCTTATCAGTAGACAGCGGAATTTTATGCAACCCCTATTTTTGGTCCGATTTATGTCAAATTTTGGGACTGGGCATATTTTTGGCTTCTGATTACATTGCAATCGAAACATATGACATATGCGAAATTTATGCATTTTGCATATTTTCGTATGCAACAAATATTTCAATAATAGGTACATGAAGGCCTGAACCTAAACCGACAAATGTTAGGTGGAAAATTTTTTACCCCAAGGAAGATTTAATACCGAATTTCAGCTATTTCGGAGGGATATTGAGGGCACAACCTTCAAAATACCAGAAATCTGGAGGTACAGTTCTATGGGGGCTGTATGAAGACGTGGACCTATACCGACAAATTTCAGGTGGAAAGTTTTATATCCACAACGAAGACTAACCACCAATTTTCAGTCATTTCGGTGGGATTTTGAGGGCACAACCTTCAAAATACCAGAAATCCGGAGGTACCGTTCTATGGGGGCTATATGAAGGTGTGGACCTATACCGACAAATTTCAGGTGGACAGTTTTATACCCACAGCGAAGACAAATGGCCAAATTTCATTCATTTCGGTGGGATATTGATGACACAACCTTCAAAATACCGAAAATCGGGAGGTACCATTCTGTGGGATCTATATGAAGACGTGGACCTTTGCCGATAAATTTCAAGTGGAAAGTTTTATACCCACAGCGAAGACAAATGGCCAAATTTCATTCATTTCGGTGGGATATTGAGGCCACAACCTTCAAAATACCGAAAATCGGGAGATACCATTCTATGGGGGGCTATATGAAGACGTGGACCTGTACCGACAAACTTCAGGTGGATTGTTTTATACCCACAACGAAGACTAACTACCAATTTTCAGTCATTTCGGTGGAATTTTGAGGGCACAACCTTCAAAATACCAGAAATCCGGAGGTACCCTTCTATGGGGGCTATATGAAGGCGTGGACCTATACCGACAAATTTCAGGTGGAAAGTTTTATACCCACAGCGAACACAAATTGCCAAATTTCGGTCATTTCGGTGGGATATTGAGGCCACAACCTTCAAAATACCTAAAATCGGGAGGTACCATTCTATGGGGTCTATATGAAGACGTGGACCTGTGCCGACAAACTTCAGGTGGAATGTTTTATACACCCAACGAAGACTTAATACCAGTTTTTATTCATTTTGGTGGGATATTGAGGCTACAACTTTCAAAATACCGAATATCGGTAGGTACCGTTCTATGGGCTATATGAAGACGTGGACCTATGCGGACAGATTTCAGTTGTAAAGTTGCATACCCCTAACGAAGACTGAATACCAAATTTCAGCCATTTCGGTGGGATATTTAGACCATAAATCCTTGAATATATTTTTGCATATGGTTTTGCATATGCTCATTTTATGCAGATATGTACAAATATGTCAAAATATGCACGATATGCAAAATATGCAAAAATTTCTGGGCCTAATTCGTTTTATTTTGTAATAAAACGAGTTTCTGTCTAATCAGATTTTCTCTACGACCATCCTAACCATATATCCATTTGCATAGGATTCCGCTGTCTACTTATCAGCGCGTCGCCTCCGGTTTTAAACAGCTCGGCTGGTAGGCCATCAGCTCCTGTGCCTTACTATTCTTTAGCCGGTTTATTGCTGTCTTTACCTCATCTTGGCCGGGTGGTATACATATAATACCAGCTTCTGGGATTGGCTCTGTGGTATCTTCGTCGACTTTGCTACTATTGGATACCAGCAGATTGGAGAAATGTTCTTCCATATCCTGAGCACACTATCTGTATCAGTTACCAGATTACCTCTGCTCTACAGGAGGATGTGCCAGTTCCAAAGCCATCAGTTTGATGTTTTACTCTTTGGTGGAATTTTCGAACTTCATTCTGTCTCCTGTACATCTCGATTTGTTCACACTCCCGCTTTTCCATCTCTCTCTTTTTCCTGCGGAAAAGACGTTTCTCCTCTCTCCTTTTCTCCCGATACCTCTCTCGTGCGCTACGCGTTGCTACTGAGTGTAGAGTAGCCCTATATGCCGCATTTTTCTCTTCGGTAGCAGCACGACACTCCTGGTCATACCATGGATTCCTTGGTGGAGGTCTCTGGTATCCAAGTACTGATTTTGCGGCTGTTTGCATGGAGTGGGCAATGTTTTGCCATTGTCCTGATATGTTATCGGGACGAGGAGTGCTTTGATTAAGCAGTTGGGCCATGTGATTGGAATATTCTGTGGCTATCTGTTGTGATTGCAGCTTACCGATGTCCAACTTCCCTGTTGTGTCTGTTCGCTTTTAATCTGGTACGTACATTTGCTGCAACGAGGTAGTGGTCCGAGTCTATGTATGTTGAACAATTAGTTTTTAAAAAAATCGACGTTTATTGTTGAAAAAAATATTTTTTTAAAAAATCCATGTCATTGTTGAAAAAATATATTTTTTTTAAAAAATCTACGTCTATTGTAAAAAAAATGTTTTTATAAGAATCCACGTCCGTTGTTGAAAAAAATATTTCCTAAAAAATCTTTTTTTTTTTTAATCTTTTTATTTTTTTTTTAATCCACGTTTATAAAAATGATTATTTTTTTATCCACGGTTATTAAAATTATTTTTTCTTAAATCTACGTTTATTAAAATTATTTTTTTTTAATCCACGTTATTATCGAAAAAGTATTTTTTTTAATCCTCTTTGCTATAAAGTCCTCATTAAAAAAATCGACGTTAATTGGTGAAAACATATAATAAAAAAATCCTCTTTTATTAGTAAAAAAAATATTTAAAAAAATCTACGTTTATTGTTGAAAAAATATTTTTGTTTAAAAATCCACGTTTATTGTTGAAAAAATATTTTTGTTTAAAAATCCACGTTTATTGTTGAAAAAATATTTTTGTTTAAAAATCCACATTTATTGTTGAAAAAATATTTTTGTTTAAAAATCCACGTTTATTGTTGAAAAAATATTTTTGTTTAAAAATCCACGTTTACTGTTGAAAAAATATTTTTGTTTAAAAATCCACGTTTATTGTTGAAAAAATATTTTTGTTTAAAAATCCACGTTTATTGTTGAAAAAATATTTTTCTTTAAAAATCCACGTTTATTGTTGAAAAAATATTTTTGTTTAAAAATCCACGATTATTGTTGAAAAAATATTTTTGTTTAAAAATCCACGTTTATTGTTGAAAAAATATTTTTGTTTAAAAATCCACGTTTATTGTTGAAAAAATATTTTTGTTTAAAAATCCACGTTTATTGTTGAAAAAATATTTTTGTTTAAAAATCCACGTTTATTGTTTAAAAAATATTTTTGTTTAAAAATCCACGTTTATTGTTTAAAAAATATTTTTGTTTAAAAATCCACGTTTATTGTTTAAAAAATATTTTTGTTTAAAAATCCACGTTTATTGTTGAACAAATATTTTTGTTTAAAAATCCACGTTTATAGTTGAAAAAATATTTTTGTTTAAAAATCCACGTTTATTGTTGAAAAAATATTTTTGTTTAAAAATCCACGTTTATAGTTGAAAAAATATTTTTGTTTAAAAATCCACATTTATTGTTGAAAAAATATTTTTGTTTAAAAATCCACGTTTATTGTTAAAAAAATATTTTTGTTTAAAAATCGACGTTTATTGTTGAAAAAATATTTTTGTTTAAAAATCCATGTTTATTGTTGAAAAAATATTTTTGTTTAAAAATCCATGTTTATTGTTGAAAAAATATTTTTGTTTAAAAATCAATGTTTATTGTTGAAAAAATATTTTTGTTTAAAAATCCACGTTTATTGTTGAAAAAATATTTGTTGTTTAAAAATCCACGTTTATTGTTGAAAAAATATTTTTGTTTAAAAATCCACGTTTATTGTTGAAAAAATATTTTTGTTTAAAAATCCTGGTTTATTGTTGACAAAATATTTTTGTTTAAAAATCCACGTTTATTGTTGAAAAAATATTTTTGTTTAAAAATCCACGTTTATTGTTGAAAAAATATTTTTGTTTAAAAATCCACGTTTATTGTTGAAAAAATATTTTTGTTTAAAAATCCACGTTTATTGTTGAAAAAATATTTTTGTTTAAAAATCCACGTTTATTGTTGAAAAAATATTTTTGTTTAAAAATCCACGTTTATTGTTGAAAAAATATTTTTGTTTAAAAATCCACATTTATTGTTGAAAAAATATTTTTGTTTAAAAATCCACGTTTATTGTTGAAAAAATATTTTTGTTTAAAAATCCACGTTTATTGTTGAAAAAATATTTTTGTTTAAAAATCCACGTTTATTGTTGAAAAAATATTTTTGTTTAAAAATCCACGTTTATTGTTGAAAAAATATTTTTCTTTAAAAATCCACGTTTATTGTTGAAAAAATATTTTTGTTTAAAAATCCACGATTATTGTTGAAAAAATATTTTTGTTTAAAAATCCACGTTTATTGTTGAAAAAATATTTTTGTTTAAAAATCCACGTTTATTGTTGAAAAAATATTTTTGTTTAAAAATCCACGTTTATTGTTGAAAAAATATTTTTGTTTAAAAATCCACGTTTATTGTTTAAAAAATATTTTTGTTTAAAAATCCACGTTTATTGTTTAAAAAATATTTTTGTTTAAAAATCCACGTTTATTGTTGAAAAAATATTTTTGTTTAAAAATCCACGTTTATTGTTGAACAAATATTTTTGTTTAAAAATCCACGTTTATAGTTGAAAAAATATTTTTGTTTAAAAATCCACGTTTATTGTTGAAAAAATATTTTTGTTTAAAAATCCACGTTTATTGTTGAAAAATATTTTTGTTTAAAAATCCACATTTATTGTTGAAAAAATATTTTTGTTTAAAAATCCACGTTTATTGTTAAAAAAATATTTTTGTTTAAAAATCGACGTTTATTGTTGAAAAAATATTTTTGTTTAAAAATCCATGTTTATTGTTGAAAAAATATTTTTGTTTAAAAATCCATGTTTATTGTTGAAAAAATATTTTTGTTTAAAAATCAATGTTTATTGTTGAAAAAATATTTTTGTTTAAAAATCCACGTTTATTGTTGAAAAAATATTTGTTGTTTAAAAATCCACGTTTATTGTTGAAAAAATATTTTTGTTTAAAAATCCACGTTTATTGTTGAAAAAATATTTTTGTTTAAAAATCCTGGTTTATTGTTGACATAATATTTTTGTTTAAAAATCCACGTTTATTGTTGAAAAAATATTTTTGTTTAAAAATCCACGTTTATTGTTGAAAAAATATTTTTGTTTAAAAATCCACGTTTATTGTTGAAAAAATATTTTTGTTTAAAAATCCACGTTTATTGTTGAAAAAATATTTTTGTTTAAAAATCCACGTTTATTGTTAAAAAAAATATTTTTGTTTAAAAATCCACGTTTATTGTTGAAAAAATATTTTTGTTTAAAAATCCACGTTTATTGTTGAAAAAATATTTTTGTTTAAAAATCCACGTTTATTGTTGAAAAATATTTTTGTTTAAAAATCCACGTTTATTGTTGAAAAGATATTTTTGTTTAAAAATCCACGTTTATTGTTGAAAAAATATTTTTGTTTAAAAATCCACGTTTATTGTTGAACAAATATTTTTGTTTAAAAATCCATGTTTATTGTTGAAAAAATATTTTTGTTTAAAAATCCACGTTTATTGTTGAAAAAATATTTTTGTTTAAAAATCCACGTCCATTGTTGAAAAAATATTTTTGTTTAAAAATCCACGTCCATTGTTGAAAAAATATTTTTGTTAAAAATCCACGTTTATTGTTGAAAAAATATTTTTGTTTAAAAATCCACGTTTATTGTTGAAAAAATATTTTTGTTTAAAAATCCAGGTTTATTGTTGAAAAATATTTTTGTTTAAAAGTCCAGGTTTTTTGTTGAAAAATATTTTTGTTTAAAAATCCACTTTTATTGCTGAAAAAATATTTTTGTTTAAAAATCCACGTTAATTGTTGAAAAAATATTTTTGTTTAAAAATCCACGTTTATTGTTGAAACAATATTTTTGTTTAAAATCCACGTTTATTGTTGAAAAAATATTTTTGTTTAAAAATCCACGTTTATTGTTGAAAAAATATTTTTGTTTAAAAATCCACGTTTATTGTTGAAAAAATATTTTTGTTTAAAAATCCACGTTTATTGTTGAAAAAATATTTTTGTTTAAAAATCCACGTTTATTGTTGAAAAAATATTTTTGTTTAAAAATCCACGTTTATTGTTGAAAAAATATTTTTGTTTAAAAATCCATGTTTATTGTTGAAAAAATATTTTTGTTTAAAAATCCACGTTTATTGTTGAAAAAATATTTGTTGTTTAAAAATCCACGTTTATTGTTGAAAAAATATTTTTGTTTAAAAATCCACGTTTATTGTTGAAAAAATATTTTTGTTTAAAAATCCTGGTTTATTGTTGACAAAATATTTTTGTTTAAAAATCCACGTTTATTGTTGAAAAAATATTTTTGTTTAAAAATCCACGTTTATTGTTGAAAAAATATTTTTGTTTAAAAATCCACGTTTATTGTTGAAAAAATATTTTTGTTTAAAAATCCACGTTTATTGTTGAAAAAATATTTTTGTTTAAAAATCCACGTTTATTGTTGAAAAAATATTTTTGTTTAAAAATCCACGTTTATTGTTGAAAAAATATTTTTGTTTATAAATCCACGTATGTATATTGTTGAAAAAATATTTTTGTTTAAAAATCCACGTTTATTGTTGAAAAAATATTTTTGTTTAAAAATCCACGTTTATTTTTTGTTTAAAAATCCACGTTTATTTTTTGTTTAAAAATCCACGTTTATTTTTTGTTTAAAAATCCACGTTTATTTTTTGTTTAAAAATCCACGTTTATTGTTGAAAAAATATTTTTGTTTAGAAATCCACGTTTATTGTTGAAAAAATATTTTTGTTTAGAAATCCACGTTTATTGTTGAAAAAATATTTTTGTTTAAAAATCCACGTTTATTGTTGAAAAAATATTTTTGTTTAAAAATCCACGTTTATTGTTGAAAAAATATTTTTGTTTAAAAATCCACGTTTATTGGTGAAACAAATATTTTTGTTTAAAAATCCACGTTTATTGTTGAAAAAATATTTTTGTTTAAAAATCCACGTTTATTGTTGAAAAAATATTTTTTGTTTAAAAATCCACGTTTATTGTTGACAAAATATTTTTGTTTAAAAATCCACGTTTATTGTTGAAAAAATATTTTTTTTTAAATCCACGTTTATTGTTGAAAAAATATTTTTGTTTAAAAATCCACGTTTATTGTTGAAAAAATATTTTTGTTTAAAAATACACGTTTATTATTGAAAAAATATTTTTGTTTAAACATCGACGTTTATTGTTGAAAAAAATATTTTTGTTTAAAAATCCACGTTTATTGTTGAAAAAATATTTTTGTTTAAAAATCCACGTTTATTGTTGAAAAAATATTTTTGTTTAAAAATTCACGTTTATTGTTGAAAAAATATTTTTTTTTAAAAATCCACGTTATTGTTGAAAAAATATTTTTGTTTAAAAATCCACGTTTATTGTTGAAAAAATATTTTTGTTTTTAAATCCACGTATATTGTTGAAAAATATTTTTATTTAAAAATCCACGTTTATTGTTGAAAAAATATTTTTGTTTAAAAATCCACGTTTATTGTTGAAAAAATATTTTTGTTTAAAAATCCACGTTTATTGTTGAAAAAATATTTTTGTTTAAAAATCCACGTTTATTGTTGAAAAAATATTTTTGTTTAAAAAACCACATTTATTGTTGAAAAAATGTTTTTTTTTTAAATCCAAGTCAATTGTTAAAAAATATTTTTAAAAAAATCCACGTCTATTGTTAAGAAACGTTTTTAAAAGAATCCACATCCATTGTTGAAAAAAATATTTTCTAAAAAATCCACGTCCATTGTTAAAAAAATATTTTCTAAAAAATCCACGTATATTTATTTTTTTAAATCATAGTTTACTATTAAAAAATTATTTTTTTAATCCTCGTTTATTAAAATTATTATTTTTTAAATCAACGGTTATTAAAATTGTTATTTTTTAAACCCACGGTCATTAACATTATTTTTTTTAAATCCACGTTTATTAAAATTATTTTTTTTATTGAAAACATATTTTTTTTAAATCCTTTTTGCTATACAAGGCCTCTTACTTCAGAGCCGTTTTTAATTCCAAAACCATTTAAAATCTATTACAAATGTTCAGTAAGCCACAACCATTCGAAATGGCATTTGAAATATCTCCTCTTCAAATTTCTGAGGTATTTTTAGTGCAAAGAAGATGAAGAAAAAAAACGCCTGCCTAGACAATTACAAGTGTGTGGCATCAATGCCAAAGTCGTTCGTCGGCACTACAGAGCTTTATTACCTTTGAGTCTTACAAATGAATAGATTCGAATGCACACACAAAATCCAAAGCCATTAAATGAGTCTCATCACGATTTCATGCCAAGCATGATGTTGAGAAGATAATGACAAACAAGGTGCTTAATTATGGCATTATAATTTCCTACAACTGCCAACCAACCACCCACCACCCACATCAAGCATTGACTGTGTGACACAGACACGTCTTCTGTTCTAGGTGTTGAACCATTCATTGCCAATGAAAGACTATTTCCATTCAATTATTTCCATAGTTGGATAAAGACCAATCTAGAAGAAACATAGAAAATCATGTGTTGGGAATATACTTGTGTTAGTATGAGAAATAAAATAGTCATTTTCACATATGTAGATACACATTTATATGTGACCGTTTGCACCATGTCTACCTTCTTGTCTTGCCTCATAATTTGTTCTCTTCGAAAATAAGCTCCTTCAACACGTTCATACTTATATTCCCATTTTGTATTTCAAAATACCTACCTTTCTTCATATTGCAGACATCTAGCCAATGCATGCTGTTGCATATTGCAAATATTAATTAATATTGAATTACTACTCAAGTGTCGTATTCAATTTGAGGTGACAATTCTGTTCAGCCACAAAAATCAAAAGAAAATTGTTGTGTGTTCTGTAATTGGTTTCATTAAAAGTTACAAATATATAACAGATAAAATTTAATTAAAACTCTTACAACAAGCAATTCATAGAGCTAGGGAATAGTTCGGTAGCCCAAAAGTATGCAACAGACATGGAATATTAATTAAATTACAATTATAATCAACAAATAAATATTGAAATAAATTAAAAGGCATATTTATTTTCTTAGGCGGGCTATAAAGAAAATTTACTAAAGTTCCATGTTAAAATTAGGCTAAAATCTTTAAAATTCCAAAAATCGGGAGGTACCGTTCTACAATGGCTATATTAAAACGTGGACCAAAATAGCCCATTTTCAATAACAAATATCCTAAGTATAATAGCAACTTTTATACCAAATTATGAACTACTATCTTAAAAATTTCGAGCTGCTTCCTGATTTCAGCAGACAGACGGACGGACATGATTATATCGACTTAGAATTTTATGCTAATCACAAATATATACATATACTTTATGATCCGAATATCCTAAGGAACACGGGAATCTCTTCTCATATCAATGAGTGCACCCTGATTCATTTATAGCTAAAAATGTGGGCCTACTTTTTATAGCAGAATCCTCTCTCTTGGGTGACGTAGGGGATGGAAGATACCAAGAAACGGTCCTGGGCAGCGTTAAGATGGCAAAGCTTAGGATTTATCTTGGTCCCTCTTTCATCTCAAGTGGACACTGAACTCCCCGTGGTGTCACTCGGGGAGCTGCCTTTAACACCCGTTAAAGGTAGTGAGCTAACATGTGCCGCGCGTTCACCCATAAGAACGTTAAAAACTTGGGTTTGGGCGTCGGGTTAGTAACCCTCCCCTAGAAAAAGCAGCCTACTATGAAAAAACGAAAGAAAAGAAAAACAAATCCCTCTAAAGTTGACGAATCCCGCAAAGTTTTAAAGACTATGATCTACGAATCTGCACCGGGAATGTTCGCTCTCTTTATAGAGAAGGTGCTGTTTAGGCTTTGGCAGATGTAATTGAAAAGTACAAGGCCGACATTGCGGCCATACAGGAAATACGATGGATTGGGAAAGACGTCACAACAACACCTAAAGGTGACGCACTGTATTATAGCTGCCATGACACAAAGCATGAGTTTGGTTGCGGATTTGTAGTTGGTCGAAGGTTAAATCTTCTGGTCTCCAGCTCCAACCCAGTGAATGGAAGACTTGCTGCAATTCGAATAAAAGCTAAATTCTTCAACATCAGCTTTATTTGCGCTCATGCTCCCATTGAAGACAAGGACGAACAGACCAAGGATTGTAATGACACGTTTCCCGCCTGTTACTTGGATATACTCAGGGGGCAGGGTTCGTCACAGAAATTTATATTTCCCGTGACCGAGAGGGAAAAGACGTTTAGTTGTATTTTTAAGCTCACAAGCTCAGTTCTTTATTTCCAGTTTAGTAAATTTCAATAATTTCACACCTTAAATCTAGTAATACCACCGTCGACTTCGGCCGGGAGCACCTCCGATAGCCTCGGTCACCCTTCGCTGGGGTGGCCAGGTCCTATCCACTCGGATACCACCTTCGGATCCCACAGAACGCTGCTGGATTAGTCAGCCCTTGAATACGCTGGTTAATGCACAAGACCTGCCAGCTCTCGGACAGGTGGAATCAACTGTAGTGCGTGGGACCAGTCGGCCCTTGAATATACCGGTTAAGGGTTAATACAGACAATAGTATTGGAGACCTTCAACGCTTTTAATGATATAGGAGACCGTTCGGCCCTCCCTGGAATTCGAAACGGGTGATAATAAAAGAGACCGTTCGGCCCTCCTGAAATTTAGCACAAGTAATAAGATTGGAGACCGTCCGGCCCTCCTCGAAGCTCACGCTATCGATAATATAGGAGACCGTTCGGCCCTCCCTGGAATTCAAAACGGGTAATAATAAAGTAGATAGTGCGGCCCTCCGGGAATTTAACACCAGTAAAAAGATTGGAGACCGTTCGGCATTCCCTGAAGTTTAACAACAGTAATAATATTGGAGACCGTTCGGCTCTCCCTGAAGTTCGATATGATTAATAATATTGGAGACCGTTCGGCCCTCCTTGGTGTTTAATTCAATTGATAATATAGGAGACCATTCGGCCCTCCCTGAAATTCACCACGATTAATAATATAGGAGACCGTTCGGCCCACCCTGGAGTTTAACACAGGTAATAATATTGGAGACCGTTCGGCCCTCCTGAAGTTCAAAACGATTCACGATCACTTTACCTACTTTACTTACCCCTTTCTTGTACCTAACTGTACAGCATTCCCCTGCCTAAGCCTTTCGTCCCAAAATGAGGCGAATTCGAAGAACTGAAGCTTAGTGTATGTAAACAAGTATTTAAAGAACAACAAAACAGGTGTACCGCAATGCTGGACATATTACCAAAAAACGTTTCATGGCGTCATAATAGAAAAGAAAAAAACAAAACTACTTCGAATAGGGTGACAGTTGTATGTGTAGGAGAAAACGAGAGGACGGCGACTTTCCCCATCACAGGATATATTTTAAGAGTGCTTAGAAGAAACTTATGACTGTTGCCCTGCCCACGACATTAAAATTATACTAGGCGATTTTAATGCCAAAATTGAAAAGGAGAATATCCTTGGCCCAACAGTCGGGAAATTCAGTCTCCACAGTGAAACATCCGACAATGGTATGAGGCTGAAGACTTTGCAGCTGCAAGCAACATGGGAGTTAGCAGTACCAGATTTAAGCATCTCGATATTCATAAAGGCACCTGGCTGTCTCCAGATCAAAGAACAAGTATTCAAATTGATCATGTTGTGATAAATGGAAGATATTCATCGAGCGTGTTGGATATACGATCGTTCCGAGGAGCAAACATATATTCGGACCATTACCTTGTTGCAGCAAAGGTACGTACCTTTCTAAACGTTGCAAATTAAGCACGAAGAGATACAACGCGGAAATTGGACATTGGCTGCAAACACAACAGATAGCCGCAACATATTCCGCTTAACTAGCCCAATTGCTAAATTAAAGCACTCCTTGTCCCGATAACATATCAGCACAATGGCAAAATATTGCCACTCCATGCAAACAGCCGCAAAATCCATACTTGGATACCAGAGACCTCCACCAAGGACTCCATGGTATGATCAGGAGTATCGTGCTACTACCGAAGAGAAAAATGCGGCATATAGGGCTACTCTACAATCAGCAGCTACGCGTAGAGCACGACAGCGGTATCGGGAGAAAAGGAGAGAGGAGAAACGTCTTTTCCGCATGGAAAAGAGAGAAATGGAAAGGCGGGAGTGTGAACAAATCGAGATGTACAGGAGCCAGAATGAAGTCCGAAAGTTCTACCAAAGAATGAAACATCATACTGATGGCTTTGGTACAGGCGCATCCTCCTGTAGAGACCAGGTAATCTGGTAACTGATGCAGATAGTGTGCTAAGGATATGGAAAGAACATTTCTCAAAACTGTTTGTATCCGATAGTAGCGAAGACGGCGAAGATACCACAGATCCAATCCCAGAATATGGTATTGAATGTATACCACCCGGCCAAGATGAGGTAAAGACAGCTATAAACCGGCCGAAGAATAATAAGGCAGCAGGAGCCTATGGCTTACCAGCCGAGCTGTTCAGAACAGGAGGCGACACGCTGATAAGGTGTATTCATCAGCTAGTTAGCACCATCTGGCAGGAGGAACGCGTACCCGACGATTTGAACCTGAGCATCCTATGTTCAGTCCACAAAAAGGGAGATATTGGAGACTGTGTGCTCCAATTACAGGGGCATAAGTCTGCCCCCTATTGCATATAAGATCCCAGCAAAATGTTCGACGCAAAAGATCCCATTCAATCATGGGTGAAAGTGATCTAGCATGTCATCTTTTTAGCATCTTCATCGATGAATTTTATATGAGCGTGGACCCCAAAAGATGCTATTCATTTTTGGATCCAAAGCATGTCATTTACACCAATGCTTTGACATGTAATTTTTACCAATGCTTTGGCATGTAATTTTCACCAACCCTTTGGAATGACATTATCATTACGACGAGAGTTTTAACAAGGTTGGTTGTGATTTCGAATCTCCTACATCATCAAACCTATTGTAAATAATTAATCTTATAAATTTAGAAAAATGTGTATAAACAAGTAAAAAAGTATCAGTCGGCTTTGCCGACAGAGATATACCCTCAGCCTGTGTAAATTGAAACAATTTTTCCAAAAAAAAAATGTATGTATTTACGGGGTTTTGAAATTGTTGGGCGTTTGAGCCGACAAAAATGTTGATTAGGATTAAAGATCAAAAGTTTTGCGGAGGAGATTCTAAAATGAATGGATCGACATTGACCATTATGGAAGTGGTTCTCCAGCCACTACATATGGTTCCTATGGGGTTTTTACACCCTTTGGGCTGTTTGCTCAAGAAGTATGAACTTGCCCCTGAAAAACTTTTACCATCGTAATTGAGGCAGCGAATGCATGTTGCTTCAACAACAATCAAAGTGATTCGATTGCAGGTCTTAAAGTGAACTTATCCGAAATTTTGTGTGGGAAATGTAATGTGTAAAGTATGGACCAATTCGGCCACAAGAGTTACCGTACAACAATACGAACAATTTTTTCGAACATTTTTCAACTTTTGTGGGGGAGGTACCTGAAGGAGTGGACCGATATGGCTTATCTTCGAACTTAAACTATGTTTGGACAAAATATTACTAAGGCCAAATATTGGACCGAATCGGCAGATCCGTTCTAGAGTTATCTTGCGCTCCAACCACCTCAGGCGGTGTCATAGGGGTTTTTTGCAACTTTCATGCTATTTTCTCAGGAAGTATGGACTTGCCCCTAATGAAACTAGTACCGTCGTATGGAGGGCAGTGAATACAAGTTGCTAAAACAAAAATCAAAGCGATTTGAGAGATGACCCTAAACTGAATTTTCCAAAATTTTGTGTGGGAGGTACCCGAAGGAGTGGACCGATTGAGTCTATATTGAAGCCTTATCTAAGTCTGGCACACATTTCAGGATGTGCAATGTATGGACCAAATCGGTTACTCCCTTCAAGATTTATCGTGCGCACAAATTTTCGGAACATTTTCGAACTTTTGTGTGTGAGGTACCGGAAGGAGTGGACCCATATAGCTTATCTTTGAACTTAAACTAAGTTTGGGCAAAATATTACGAAACCCAAAATTTGAACCGAACCGGTTCATCCGTTCGAGAGTTATCGTGCGCTCCAGCCAGCCTGAGAGACAGACGGACGGAAAGACAGACGGACGGACATTGCTAAATCAACTCCAAATTGTCTGAAACACATTTCGTCCAAACATACTTGGGGTCTAAAACCATTATTTCGATGAGGCACATTTTGCCCGTATGAAACTGTTAGCATAAATGCTGAGGGTATAATAAAAACACAAAATTCATCTCTATTGGATCGATGGAATGGGTTCAAATGCTGCTGAAAAGATCGGATCTTTCACGACTTCCTTTGCATTTGTTCAAATGCTAATGAAAATATCGGATCTTTCACGACTTCACTTGAACCAAAGTAAAAGATGCCATGAAATCACGCCATCACATGGATAGTATCTGGCATATTGTGTGAAAGACTAAAGCCTATGGTCAATGCAATTATTGGACCCTATCAGTGCGACGTTAGACCGGGCAGATCCACTATTGACCAGATATTTACCTTGAGACAAATCCTGGAAAAGACCCAAGAAATGCAGATCTTCACCTTCTATTTTTTCGTCGATTATAAAGCAGCCTTCGACAGCCCTATACGTTCCAAGTGTTCCAAGCCATGTCTGATTTTGGTATTCCTGCAAAGCTCATTCGCCTTTTTGTAGAATGACATTAACTGATACTCGGTCCTCAGTTAAAATAGGGAAGAACCTCTCCGAAGAGTTTATTACCAAAAAAGAGGTTTCAGACAAAGAGACGGCCTGTTGTGTAATCTCTTCAACATCTTGCTGGAAATGGTCATACGAGAGGCGAAGGTCAAAAGAAGTGAAACAATATACACGAACAGCCATATGTTACTTGCTTATGCCGACGACATGGACATCATTGGTCGATCGGTAGAGGAAGTAACTGACACCTTTGCAAAAGTCAAAAGGGAAACTGCTAAAGTGAGTCTGGCGGTAAACGGCGAGAAGACCATGTTGATGGTGCCGACGCGCAATGCGTTCATAGAGATCGGACCAACAGTTGACGTTGGTTCTTATAATTTTGAGATAGTAAAGGACTTCGTCTACCTCGGCACCGCCGTATTTGAGAGAAAAATTATTCGAAAGATCTATGGACCAATCTGCGTTGACGGTGAATATCGACGTCACATGAACCACGAGCTGTATCTGCTATAAAACGACATCAGCATAGTTGAACGTATCGAGATGAGCGATGATGAATCCGCTAAAAAGGCGTATAAATAAGTGCCACATGGCGGTGCACGCAGAATTGGCAGGCCTAAGCTTAGATGGAGCAAGCAAGTGGATGCAGAGATGAAAAGGCGCGGTATTCCAGAAAGCGAAGCAGTCAACAGAGAGAGTTGAAGATCTTTTCTTAGTTCGGCTTATGGAACAAATGTTTGGTAATAGGCCAGCTAAGTAAGTATTATTTGTATTGTTTTTTTTTTATTGTATTATAATTGTAATTTTTCATAATTTTACTTTTTAACTTTTATCTTATTACTACTTTACATACTTAGCTGAATTAGTCAGGAATAGTCGTCAATAGTGGACACTCATTTGCTAAGAAAAGATATATTTAACTTCCAAATGTTTGGAGGGAAGTAGATAAATAAACTAAACGCCACACACACATGACACAAAAGTGTCATAGCCAGCAAACCAAATGTCTGATGTCCGACACGTCTGAACAATTTAGGAAGCAAAGTCGTTCAGATTTCGTTCCGATTTCTAAACGTTTTTTCGGAAAAGAAATAGTTCATATTTTGTACCGATTTCGGAACGAATGTCGAAAAGAAATTTCGTTCCCGAATTTCCCAAGGATTTTCTTTAGATTTCGTTACGAAATCGGACCGAAATCGATTCGATAAAGCTCCGACATTTCGTTCCGAAATTATGTCAACCACTTCATACAACTTTCGTTAAGTCGGTACGATTGGTTTGCTGGGATACCCATGCTTTGAAATAAACATAGCTACGACACAGACAAACACCGCACATTGTTGTTGCGAAAAATTTCTCTGTGCCATAAAAAGTTATTTTCTCTAGCTCTTGTGAGCGAGAACATGTGACAAAATATTGGTTAAAAATCTTTAAAAAAGTCGGTCGCTTTTTAGTAACATTTTAATGTTTGATAAATATTTTCCCAATATTTTTGAAATATTTTATCGATATTCAACAAAAATATGGTGATGAAGTTTTTAATCAAAATTTTCAGGATGTCTTTTTTTCTGTGTGAATATCGATATCGTATGAACCACAAACTACACCAGGTGTATACTAACAACCTAAGAATTAGCCCGAAGGCGGTAAACGAAAAGCTGACTTCGATGGAAAGGACAGGTGAAATACGACATTGAAGACCTTGGTATTAATTAAATTTCTTATAACTTGACTTCCAAACTGTCTATACTGCTATGGTTAATTTCAAGTTTCTAACATATCTCAAATCAATATTATCTGCTTGGAATTCGAATTTGCTCTCATTGATTTTCCGATTTCTGCCGCTGCTTAGGACTGCAGTGTGATGGACAAAATTTAAAGTTTTGCTAATAAAAATTGCCATTTCAGAGACATCTCTCAGGATCGGTCGGTGCCTGCATAAATTCATCACTTTGGGGGATAAACACGGGCATCATTTTCAAAGTAGGTTAAAGGGCATGACATCACGATACTGAAGCCATGCAAGGTTGTAAGCGCAGTAGGTCGTAAAGAACAATTTCAATCTTGTTTGCCAGTAACGAAAACACATTTTTTTCTTTCTCATCAACTGAAATTGGTCCTCAGCATTGATTCTGTAAGCAGCACAAATCAATTGCTGTTTTGCTCGCCATCTGCACTCATATTTAAGCAGCTCTTAGCCGAATGCCTGACGTAAGTGGAATATGGGAACAGAAGCCGAAGCTCAGTGAAATGAAACAGGTAAAAACTTATCAAATCAGAACTATTGTGATTTCAGCCCCTAAGTGCAAAGACATATTTCTAAACCTGCAAAATAAGGCACGGCTGACGTAGGGGATGAAAGATACCAAGGAACGGTCCTGACCGGCTTTAACATGGTAAAGTCCAGGATTTATCTTGGTCCCTCTCTCATCTCAAGTGGACACTGACCTCCCCGTGGTGTCACCTGGGGAGCTGCCTTTAACACCCGTTACAGGTAGTGAGCTAACATGTGCCGCGCGTTCACCCATAAGAACGTTAAAAACTTGGGTTTGGGCGTCGGACTAGTAACCCCCCCTAGAAAAAAAGCAGCCTACTATGAAAAAAACGAAAGAAAAGAAAAACAAACCCTCTAAAGTTGATGACCCCCGCAAACGTTTTATGGACCATGATCTGCGAATCTGCACCTGGAATGTTCGCACTCTTTAAAGAGAAGGTGCAGTTTATGCGCTGGCAGATGTACTTGAAAAGTACAAGGCCGACATTACTGCCATACAGGAAATACGATGGACTGGGAAAGATGTGACAACAACACCTAAAGGTGACGCACTGTATTATAGCTGCCATGACACAAAGCATGAGTTTGGTTGCGGTTTGGTAGTTGGTCAGAGGTTAAAACATCTGGTCTCCAGCTTCACCCCAGTGAATGAAAGACTTGCTACAATTCGATTAAAAGCAAATTTCTTCAACATCAGCTTTATCTGCGCTCATGCTCCAACCGAAGACAAGGACGAACAGACCAAAGATATATTCTACGAGCGCTTAGAAGAAACATATGAACCTTGTCCTGCCCATGACATTAAAATTGTTCTATGCGATTTTAATGCCAAAATTGGAAAGGAGAATATCTTTGGACAAACAGTCGGGAAATTCAGTCTACATAGTGAAACATCAGACAATGGAATGAGGCTGATAGACTCCGCACCAGCAAAAAACATGGTAGTTAGCAGTACCAGATTTAAGCATCTCGATATTCATAAGGGCACCTGGCTGTCTCCAGACCAAAGAACAATAAATCAAATTGATCACGTTGTGATAGATGGAAGACATTCATCGAGCGTGTTGGATGTACGATCGTTTCGAGGAGCAAACATATATTCGGACCATTACCTTGTTGCAGCAAAGGTACGTACCTTTCTAAACGTTGCAAATTAAGCACGAAGAGATACAACGCGGAAGTTGGACATCGGATGCAAACACAACAGATAGCCACAGCATATTCCACTCAATTAGCCCAATTGCTTAATGAGAGCACTCCTTGTCCCGATAACATATCAGCACAATGGCAAAATATTGCCCACTCCATGCAAACAACCGCAAAATTCATATTTGGATACCAGAAACCTCCACCAAAGAATCCATGGTATGATCAGAAGTGTCGTGCTGCTACCGAACAGAAAAATGCGGCATATCGGGCTACTCTACAATCGGTAGCAACGCGTAGCGCACCAGAGAGGTATCGGGAGAAAAGGAGAGAGGAGAAACGTCTTTCCCGCAGGAAAAAGGGAGAGAGATGGAAAAGTAGGAGTGTGAACAAATCGAGATGTAGAGGAGCCAGAATGAAGTTCGAAAGTTCTACCAAAGAGTGAAACATCAAACTGTTGGCTTTGGTACAGACACATCCTCATGTAGAGACCAGCAAGGTAATCTGGTAACTGATACAGATAGTGTGCTCAGGATATGGAAAGAACATTTTTCCAAACTGTTGGTATCCAATAGTAGCGCAGTCGACGAAGATACCACAGATCCAATTCCAAAAGATGGTATTCAATGTATACCACCGGGCCAAGATGAGGTAAAGACAGCAATAACCGGCTGCAGAATAATAAGGCAGCTGGAGCTGATGGCCTAACAGCCGCCCTGTTTAAAACCAGAGGCCACACGCTGATAAGGTGTATGCATCAGCCAGTTAACTACATCTGGCAGGAAGAACGAGTACCCGACGTGCATCGAACCTGAGCATCCTGTTTCCCGTCCATAAGAAAGGAGATACGACTTTATGCTCCAACTATAGGGGCATAAGTCTTCCCCCTATCGCCTACAAGATAGTGTCAGGGATATTGTGCGAAATACTAAAGACCATGGTCAACGAAATAATGGGACCACACCAATGCGCCATTAGACCTGCAAGTCCATTGACCAGATATTTACCCTGCGGCAAATCCTGGAGAAGACCCAAGAGATGCAGATCGACACATATCACCTTTTTGTCGATTATAAAGCAGCCTTCGACAGCCCGCTGCGTTCAAAGGTATTCCAAGCAATGTCTGAATTTGGTATCCCCGCAAAGCTCATCCGGCGAACGACTAAAGCCCATGGTCAACGAAATAATTGGACCATACCAATGCGGCTTTAGACCTGGCAAGTCCACCATTGACCAGATATTTACCCTGCGGCAAATCCTGGAGAAGACCCAAGAGATGCAGATCGACCCCTACCACCTTTTTGTCGATTATAAAGCAGCCTTCGACAGCCCGCTACGTTCAAAGGTATTTCAAGCCATGTCTGAATTTGGAATATCCGCAAAGCTTGACTTTGTAAAATGACTCTAACTGACACAAGATCTTCAGTTAAAATAGGAAAGAACCTCTCCGAAGAGTTTTGTACCAAAAGAGGTTTCAGGCAAGGAGACAGCCTTTCGTGTGATCTTTTCAACATCCTGCTAGAAAAGGTTATACGAGAGGCAAACGTCAAAAGAAGTGCCACAATCTACACCAATAGTCACATGTTACTTACTTATGCTGATGATATAGACATCATGGGACGATCAGTAAAAGAAGTAACCGATACCTTTATGAAGATCGAAGCAGAATCTGCTAAAGTGGGTCTGGCGGTAAACGGCGAGAAGACCAAGCTGATGGTGTCGACGCGCAATGCGTCCATTGAGATCGGACCAACTGTTGAAGTTGGTTCCTATAATTTTGAGGTAGTAAAAGACTTCGTATACCTCGGCACCACCGTAAACACAACAAACGACATCAGTTGTGAGAGAAAAATTCTTCAAAACATCTACGGACAAATCTGCGTTGACGGTGAATATCGACGTCGTATGAACCACGAGCTGTATCTGCTATACAACGACATCAATATAGTTAAACGTATCGAGATGCAACGATTGCGTTGGCTAGGCCATATCATAAGAATGAGCGATGATGAACCCGCTAAAAAGGCGTATAAATACGTGCCCCATGGCGGTGCACGCAGAATTGGCAGGCCTAAGCTTAGATGGAGCAAACAAGTGCATGAAGAGATGAAAAGGCGCGGTATTCCAGAAAGCGAAGCAGTAAACAGAGAGAATTGGAGTTCTTTTCTTAGTTCGGCTTATGGAACAAATGTTCTGTAATGGGCCAGCTAAGTAAGTATTGTTTGTATCGTATTTATACCCTACACCACTACGTGGAAAGGGTATTATAATGTGATATGCCAATCTTCATATCTCGACGAGATAAAGCGATATTGAGATGTGATGACCGTCTATTATAAATTGTAATCAAACTCCAGGCCGCAATTATGGACCGATCACCAAATTTTGTATGGAGGTCGGGTTCATACCAGAATACATCCCTATTTTTTTTGGTGATGATCGTGAAATATTTAGCGGGTGAAATGGAACAAAAACATAATATTTATCCAATTTTGTTGCGGTTCTGTAGGTCGCAATAATAGTCCGATCAACGCGAAATTGTAAATGAGGTAAGTGTATATGACGAAGAAGAAGCTTGCAATTTGAGATGATTATCAGATAATATTTAGAGGGTTAAATGGACCACAAGTTTTGTGTGAAAACTGTTAAAATTATTAACATACAGCTTACATCTTTATTCTTGATATACTTGGAAAATAAACTTTTGACTTTTCTATTGATGCCAATTGTGTTGGTGTACATTTGTTAAGATAACAGAGTTACAGCCTTATATATCCAATTATTTGTTTGTAGTGTAATAATAAACACGCTAGAGGTCGCAATTATAACTCAATAGTCACGAAATTTTGCACGTGGTAAGACTTTAGGTCCACGAATGTGCCTACAATTTTGGTTGATGATCTGATATTATTTAGTGGGTGAAATGGACCATTACTTTTGTATGAAAAATATAAACATTTTATATTTGGTCCATATTTTAATTTCTGGAGGGCATATACCGCCAAACTTGCCCACGTATGAAAAAAGAACGACTGACCTTTCCACTGATACAAATTGCAATAATGAGTTTGGTAGATAACGAGGCTACTGCCTAATATAAAGTGGGTTTTCTGTAGAGAACCACATTTTCCTCCCATGCTATAATTGTGTCTATCATGACAGAGAAATTCCCAGTTTGTGCATTATTGCGAATTACGTAGAGCCCAGGCGTATTAATTGTCCAATTGGATTTTTTATACATATCGCACCTGTTCAACAGAAGGGTAGTAACTAAAAATTTTAACTTTTTATTAAGAAAATGAATTACCCAATCCAATGTAAAAATCTGCCATTTCTTTGTCCATTCTTTCGTCAAAAATACCAGTATTTCACGTTTCATACTACTACTTATGTACCAACAGTTTTTGTCTCTACTGAAAAATAGAAAAGTTTGAGTTACTACCTATTTGTTGAACAGGTGCGATATATTGCACCATGGGGTCGCTTCGCCACGTTTATTTTTCAAAATATACTCGGTGTTGCTATCGTTAAAGTTTTTTTGAAATATTAATTTTGGTGAAGGTAAAGGCACCCACTGACATCCTCCTGGCGTATAATTTTGGGATTTATACATACAACAATTAACCGCCAAGTCCGAACAGCGTGCCCTAAGACACCACTTGTAGAGAAGTTTTTCATGGCAGAAATACTCAGGAAATGTCGTCAACATTACCAAGGGGTATTTCGCCACCTTTGATCGATTCCCCGGCCAGGTAACTTCAAACGGTGGGAAAATACCCCTCAGTAATGTTCCCAGCAAAAAAAGTCATTACTAAGTAATGACTTTATTCAGTAAAATTTGGCAGTAGTAACTACTTACAAATATACCGTAAAAGTCATTATTTTTACATGGGGATGTCATAGGGCGGAAGTACTTCCTTAAATATGTTTTTTAAGTACATACTTAACCACATACCGGCAGTCGAAAAGAAGCTAAAAAGCATAGTTCTATTTTTAGAAAAAATTGAGGTGAAATTATATTCAAATTCAACACTACACATTTTTTGTTTTTTTCTTTTTCTGATTTGTAGTCAAACACACTACACACTAGGCCACTCGCTCGAACAGCAAGGGTTGGTTAAACTCATCCATGTATATCAACATTTTTTTGTAATTTTGTAAACAAAAAACACACATGCCGACGCTGAGCTTTGAACACACAACTCTAGAATTTGTAGTCGGACACACTAGCTCTGTGCCACCATACTCATTACTTAGTAAGTAAGTAGTAAGTAAGGATGTAACTAGTTATGTGTTAACTGTTATATATGTACTGTGTGATAATGCGGAGGGTAATGAGTACTCATTACCTGGTAATGCAGAAAGTAATGACATGTGCCTACCAAATTTTTGCTGGGTTGGCGACATTTTCTGAGTATTTCAGTCATGTAAAACTTCTCTACAAGTGGTGGCTTAAAGCACGCCGTTCGAACTCGGCGATAAACTGTAGGTCCCCATATCAGGAAATATGAATCGGGGTGTACTCATTGATATGTGAGAAGTCTCCATTGTTCCTTATGGGATGTTTGTGCAACAATTATTATATTATTATTTAAGCTTGATGTGATAAGGTGGCAGAATCCACAAAGTTATTTCTTACAATAAGTTTATTTGTTCCATAAATGAATTTTGATTTGCTGAAAGCTAATTTCCAGGGGTAGTGGTAGGGGTATCACATGGTCGGCCCCGTCCGACTATAGTCTTTGCTTACTTGTTTTATTATAATTGTAATTTTTCATAATTTTACTTTGTTTATGTATATTTTATTACTACTTTACATACTTAGCTAAATTACTCAGGAATAGTCGTCAACATTAATTTTACCATTTTTAAGATCCGATGTCGCCTGGCCCGGCGCTTTTTAACGCTATTTCAGGCACTTTTAGGGGACGCATTTGCTAAGAGAAGATATATTTAACTTCCAAATGTTTGGAGGGGAGTAGATAGATAAACTAAACGCCACACACACATTCCCTTCATGCCACAAAACCCTTCCAGCATTTTCTATCGCACATTTCCCGATGTAGTCCCTACCAAGCGATAGAAACACTCGCCTGCGAGCTCGCATTCTTATCGATGAAGTCTAACCGTGCGGAAAGAAATGAACCACGGTCAAGATACTACTTCTGAAAATCGACATCGTGACTTCAAAAAAGTTAGTTTAGCGATAAAATTGGTTGTGACGGAAAAAAAATATTTTTCTTTTTTTTTTGTTTCTATTTTTTAATTTTTTATTATTGTAATTACTTTTCCAGCGTACATATGTTTTCAAAGAACTATTGTTACGTTGTCACTTAAAAATGTTATGTTGTCTGGCCTGGGAATCAGACCCGGGACATTACGAGTGCAAAGCGAACATGCTAACCACTGCACCACCGTTGCATATAAACATCAGATTGATAAATGCCTTATATTAGTTCAAGGCTTTACACGCCTTAAATGAATCTAAACAATCGAAAGTGTCTGCCCACGCGATAGTCGTACGCCGTAAAGTGTCTGCATAGGCGATAAAAAGTGTCTGCACACACGATAGCCGTACACCGTAAGGATTGTTTGTGTAAACAATCAATAATCGCATTTCCATCTTTTTTGCTGACTCTAAGTAGCTATTGAGGACGATCAAAACAGGACTGCAATAAATTTGTTATTGTAAAATTCTAAAGTGTCGTTCTTTTACAAAAAATGAGAGTCGATTGCGATTGCTTTTTGTGGACGGAGTGAGAAACTCACTTCCAAATGCTAGCAGGGAAGTGTTATACCCATGCTTTGTAATAAACATAGCAACGACACACACAAAAGTTATAACATGTAATAAAATATTGGTAAAAAATTATTGCTTAAGTCTGGTTAAAAATCTTAAAAAATTTCAATGAATTATTTGTTTGAACTCATTTACCGGTCGCTTTCTAGTAACATTTTAATGTTGGCGTTTTTTATTGTTGGACTGCAGAATTTTACATCTTTGTGTTTATTTCAGCTTTAGTCCATATTTTGTTGTATTCAAGTATTTGAATAACAACAAAATGTTTTACAGTGGATATGAAATTGATTAGTTGCGGGCGGAGGGTAGGGAATACTATAGTTTCAGTTGTCACCAAACAACTTCATCAGTTCAACATCACCCTCCGCCCGCAACTAATCAATTTCATATCCACTGTAAAACATTTTGTTGTTATTCAAATACTTGAATACAACAAAATATGGACTAAAGCTGAAATAAACACAAAGATGTAACATTTTAATGTTTGAAAAATATTTTCCCAATATTTTTGAAATATTTTATCGACATTCAACAAAACTACGGGGTGTCTTATTATTTCTGTGTGAATATTGATATCGTACGAACCACGAACTACACCAGATATATTCTAACAACGACATAATTAAACGTATTGAGCTAAAAACGAATTAGAATTAGCCCTTCGATGGAAAGGACAGGTGAAATACGACATTGAAGACCTTGGTATTAATTCTAACATATCTCAAATCAATATTATCTCTTGGAATTTGAATTTGCTCTCATTGATTTTCCGATTTCTGCCGCTGCTTAGGACCGCAGTGCAGTGGACAAAATTTAAAGTTTTGCTAATAAAAATTGCCATTTCAGGGACATCTCTCTGGATAGGTCGGTGCCTGCATAAATTCATCACTTTGGGGGATAACCACGGGCATCATTTTCAAAGTAGGTTAAAAGGGCATGCCATCACGATACTGAAGCCATGCAAGGTTGTAAGCGCAGTAGGTCGTAAAGACCAATTTCAATCTTGGTTGCCAGTAACGAAAACATATTTTCTCTTTCTCATTATCTGAAATTGGTCCTCAGCATTGATTCTGTAAGCAGCACAAATCAATTGCTGTTTTGCTCGCCATCTGCACTCAAATTTAAGCAGCTCTTAGCCGAATGCCAGACGTAAGTGGAATATGGGAACAGAAGTCGAAGCTCCGTGAAGTGAAACAGGTAAAAACTTATCAAATCAGAACTATTGTGATTTCAGCCCTTAAATGCAAAAGCATATTTCTAAACCTGCAAAATAAGGCACACATTACACACCATCAATGAACATTTTGAAAAACAGCAATACCGAAATGTCGACAAAAAACCTAAATCATGTTGGCCAATCTTACTTCGGACAATCCTCAGTTTGTAAAAGAAAAAACAACATCTTTCATCTAACAATAAAGAGGGGTCGGAAGAAAATTTGCCCAGCCAAAGCTTGAGCCATTTCTACCTTGGTTCTGGACTAATTTTTAGAAATTATGTTTATCAATTCTTTTGTCATCAACAACTAAATATCTTCAAACATTTGTATTTGATTATTTGTGATTTACCCCCTTTACAATTCAGTTTAAAGCATTATAAACAAAATCTTGCTATAATTTAATTTAATCCATTCTAAGAAAGCCAATTTTAAAAAGAATAATTTTCAATTAGTTTTCTTAGAATTTCAGTCTGTGTTCATTCCAACAAATCCTAATGCCAATTATTAGTCTTATAAAATATTAATTTAATTTTATTTTCTTTGCAAAACATGTCTTTGGCATTAGTTTAAACTATACCTTTGGGATTTCAAAATGTATTTTACCAAAGCAAAAAAAGGAAATAAACTAAATTTAAAGACACAAACAATTTACCATTCCCTTTTGGGTTATTTAGCATTTCAGAAGAACATCATTGTCATCATCATCAGTTCGTAAATGTAATTTACCAACATGACATAATATTATTTTAAATAACATTTGGAACTACAGCAACCAGTAAAAAATAAAAAAAACTAAGAAAACTAAATAGAAAAAAGCAGATTGTAATGAAAGGACAAAGGACATGAAATTATCATATTCCCAAGAATCATGAACACAAACTCAAAAAAATACAGAGAAACACAGAACTTCGTTTAACATAGATTTTCATCACATTTACTGTGTCCACATCCACAGCATGATGATGGACAGTGGAATTGTCAGAATCGTGATGTTGCTTCCCTATTTTCTAATGCTGCTGTGGAGTTCCACACTGGCTGGCCATCATGTCGTTGATGAGCCAAGTGACAATGATGGTGTTGATACTGCCAAAACCCGAGTGAGATGCCATAAATGACAACATGAAAGAGGTTGTAAAAATGATTTTTTACGATTTCCCAGCAAATCACATTTCTGTCCAGTCATGCTGTTAGTTAGACGTGGAAGAAGAAGCAGCAGATGCACATGACCATACAAATTGTCACGAAATTCATAAATTAAAATAGGATTCCATGTATTTCTGTAATGTTGCTCGTTTGTGACTTTGTTTTAGGGGAATAATAACCAACAAAAATCCCTAAGAGAAAATAGAAATAAAGAAACTGACAACAGTAATGAATTAAATGGAAGTAGGAAACAAAACTGTGATAACTCCGAGATATAAACAAAAAACATGTCATTATATTCATTTCATGGATGGAGGAAATGAAAAATATTCTTTAAAAAACATGTTTGGGAAATTAGTCTTTAAAAAATCCACGTTTGAAAAATAATCTTTAGAATTAATCTTTAAAAAATCCACGTTTGAAAAATAGCCTTTCAAAAACCCACTTTAAGAAAAATGAATCTTTTAAAAATCCACGTCTGAAAAATAATCTTTAAAAAATCCAAGTTAAGAAAAATTACTCTTTAAAAAATCCACGTTTGTAAAGCTAGTCTTTAAAAAGTCCACGTTTAAAAAATAATCTTTAAAAAATCCACGTTTGAAAAATAATCTTTAAAAAATCCACCTTTGAAAAATAATCTTTAAAAAATCCACGTTTGAAAAATAATCTTTAAAAAATCCACGTTTGAAAAATAATCTTTAAAAAATCCACGTTTGAAAAATAATCTTTAAAAAATCCACGTTTGAAAAATAATCTTTAAAAAATCCACGTTTGAAAAATAATCTTTAAAAAAATCCACGTTTGAAAAATAATCTTTAAAAAATCCACGTTTGAAAAATAATCTTTAAAAAATCCACGTTTGAAAAATAATCTTTAAAAAATCCACGTTTGAAAAATAATCTTTAAAAAATCCACGTTTGAAAAATAATCTTTAAAAAATCCACGTTTGAAAAATAATCTTTAAAAAATCCACGTTTAAAAAATAATCTTTAAAAAATCCACGTTTGAAAAATAATCTTTAAAAAATCCACGTTTGAAAAATAATCTTTAAAAAATCCACGTTTGAAAAATAATCTTTAAAAAATTTACGTTTGAAAAATAATCTTTAAAAAATCCACGTTTGAAAAATAATCTTCAAAAAAATCCCTGTTTGAAAAATAATCTTTAAAAAATCCACGTTTGAAAAATAATCTTTAAAAAATCCACGTTTGAAAAATAATCTTTAAAAAATCCACCTTTGAAAAATAATCTTTAAAAAATCCACGTTTGAAAAATAATCTTTAAAAAATCCACGTTTGAAAAATAATTTTTAAAAAATCCACGTTTGAAAAATACTCTTTAAAAAATCCACGTTTGAAAAATAATCTTTAAAAAATCCACGTTTGAAAAATACTCTTTAAAAAATCCACGTTTGAAAAATAATCTTTAAAAAATCCAAGTTTGAAAAATAATCTTTAAAAAATCCACGTTTGAAAAGTAATCTTTAAAAAATCCACGTTTGAAAAATAATCTTTAAAAAATCCACGTTTGAAAAATAATCTTTAAAAAATCCACGTTTGAAAAATAATCTTTAAAAAATCCACGTTTGAAAAATAATCTTTAAAGAATTCACGTTTGAAAAATAATCTTTAAAAAATCCACGTTTGAAAAATAATCTTTAAAAAATCCACGTTTGAAAAATAATCTTTAAAAAATCCACGTTTGAAAAATAATCTTTAAAAAATCCACGTTTGAAAAATAATCTTTAAAAAATCCACGTTTGAAAAATAATCTTTAAAAAATCCACGTTTGAAAAATAATCTTTAAAAAATCCACGTTTGAAAATTAATCTTTAAAAAATCCACGTTTGAAAAATAATCTTTTGAAAAATTCACGTTTGAAAAATAATCTTTAAAAAATTTTCGTTAAAAATGCCACGTTTGAAAAATAATCTTTAAAAAATCCACTTTTGGAAAATAATCTTTAAAAAATCCACGTTGTTGGAAAAAAATATTCTTTAAAGAATCAAAGTTTGGAAAAAATACTTTAAAAATTCAACTTTTATTCAGAAAATATTCTTTAAAAATGTTAATTTTCTGTTTACCTCAAATGTCCAAATTCATTTTAAATTTCCACAATTTCCATTACTTCCTTCCCTTAGCCAAATTTCGTGACATTAATGTGCAAACCACAAAGTGAAATCTAAATCTCAGGATTATATTTAGTCCTTGTCAGGGGAGAAATGCAAACATTTGCGTTTCCTTTGACTTGTTGGGGGCTTTTCAAAGAGAGCAGAGGAACGACTTAATGTTAAATAATTCAAAATCACAACGAAAAAACGGAAGGTGACAAACAACATTGGAGCCACATGCCATAATGGCTGGTAAGAAGTGAGGAAACTGCGGCCCCTTTAGTTAAAACTTTTTTTCTTTCATATTTTTGAAAGCAAACTCAGACATTTATAATAAAATTTATGATATTTTTGGTAAAATGTTAGTGTGTGTGTGTTTCTGAGGGTGGGAGGTGTTTGGGGATCCCTGTCTACAGGTGTGGGAATAAATATGCAAAATATTAAAAACAGAGATTTTTTGACACAGGCAGGTGACGCTACCGCAATTTCCACAATACCACAAAACTCCCTAAAGACTGCAACAGGAAGGTTATTGTGTGCGTTTTTTCTGGGGAAAATCGCCTGAATGTATGCTACAGTTTTGTGTTTGTTGTTTTTTTCACTACCAACTGCTTTGCCGGAAAATCGTTTTTATATCACAGTGTTAATAAAAATGTTGGCTTTTTTCTCCATGGCAAAATAGAAAAGCAGAAACAAAAATATTGAAATGAATTTCAATGTTTAAAAAAATACTTAGGAAGGTCTTAATAAACCAAAAAAAAACACAGAAGTTGCAAACCCACATAAAGAACGCGGCAGACCATTATGTCAATGTGCTTTGCATAAATAAATAGTTTTTCCCACCAGACCCTCATTTCTTCTATTTGCTCAGCAGCTAATGTTCTCTTTTTCGCTAAGTTAACTAAAAAGCGACCAAGAAAAACGTCGTCGTCATCGTCGTGTTCAATGAATTATGATTGCCATGGAAAAAGTTAATTTTGTTCAAAATATAAATTATTTATGCATTACATTCCACTTCGTTTCAATATTTCCTAAGTGTAAGGCAAGCCATCCTAGCAGAAAAAGCAGGCTAACGATATTATTGAAAATAGATAGACAAAAAAAAAACAACGACGAATTGAAACATTTTTAGTGAGGGCAATATTGAAAGTATAGATGGCAATATTTTGTAACATAATTTATAGTTGGAATTGATTGCAAAGCATATTGCAAGAAATGGACACAATTTAAGGGGGGAATTGTTCGGAGTGGTTGAAGGCATTCTTTAATAAAACTAAGTAATGTAAAAGAGAAACATGAAAGCAAGACAAATACAGTGAGGAGGTCAATTCTCGAAATGATTTTCAAACAATATTACTTCAATATTTGTGGATTTTCATACAATATTTTTTTAATATACGTTGAGTTCTTAAACAATATATTTTCAATATTCGTGGTTTTTTATATATATTTTTTCTACATTCGTGGATTTTTAAATAATAATTTTTCAATATTCGTGAATATAATTTTTTTCGTGGAATTTTAAAAAATATTTTTGCAATATTCGTGGACTCCTAAATTTTTTTTTTAATATAAGTGGATTTTCAAAGAATACTTTTTCAATATTCGTGGATTTGTAAAAAATAGTTTTTCAATATTCATGATTTTCAAACAATATTTGTGGATTTTTAAAGCATGTTTTTTCAGTAAATGTGGGTTAAAAAAAATCTATATTCGTGGATTTTTAAAAAATATTTTTTCAATATTCATTGATTTAAAAAAAAATTTTTTTCAACATTCGTGGATTTTTAAAAAATATTTTTTCAATATTCATTGATTTAAAAAAAAAAATGTTTTTCAACATTCGTGGATTTTTTAAAAATATTTTTTCAATATTCATTGATTTAAAAAAAAAAATGTTTTTCAACATTCGTGGATTTTTAAAAAATATTTTTTCAATATTCATTGATTTAAAAAAAAATGTTTTTCAACATTCGTGGATTTTTTAAAAATATTTTTTCAAAATTTTAAATATTCGTGGATTAAAAAAATATTTTAAATAATCGTGCATATTTTATAAATATCCTTTCAATATTCTCAATATTCATGGATTAAAAATATAATATTTTAAATAACACTGTGCAACACGAAAATTATTAACCATATTCTGACACCGCAGCGTGATAGAAGACCAAAAAATAAAAGACACGTGTCTCGCCGTTTTTCCCTATCTCATCAACTTTCGCGGTTGTAGGCCTCCAAAGGTTTGATGCTTTGATGTAAAAAGGGGCAATTTTTCAAGACTATATCTTCCAAACCGTTGGGAATTTTGAATTTATCTCAGAGGCAAAGTTGTAGATCTTGTCTTAAGGAACAAAAATTGTGAACACATATAATCCATCAAACTTCATCTGCAAGGTCAAAATCGCCAAGGTTAATATTCTTTTATTTTTTTTTTTTTTTGGTCTGCAGCTATCGAACCGATCAAATTTGAAGCAAACAACCAACTACAAAAATGTACCTCAGATCCCAATAAGCATCTTTCTAGAACATATGAATTCTGTATAGACGGTTCTTAAAGGTCAAAATAACAAAGCAAATGGGATTTTTATCCTGTTTTCTCTGGTTCTGGTCCACAGATACTAAACCGTTCAATATTCAAGAAAACAACCAACTACAATAATGTATCAAAGACATCAATGAACAACTTTCTGGAACATGCGAAATGTCTATGAACGGTTATTAAAGGTGAAAATAGCAAAAAACTTTTGAAAATATTAAATTTGTACACTTTTTTCTCCAATTCTGATCCAAACCCAGCAAAAAAAGTCCTCCTAAAATCATGGGTTTTGTAAGGGATTTTTGGCAGCCGTAACTACTCGCAAACCCCCTTTCTTCCTCATTATTTTTACAAGGGCATGTCGCACTCAGTGTGTAGTTATTTTATGACCACTAGAATAACTAGTTATTCTGTGGCCACTAGAAGTTCAAAAGTAAGGTGAAAAAATTCTATTTTTAGAACAGTTAATGTAGAGATTTTTTTTAATTTCATCACACTTCTTACTTTTATTTTACTTTATTTTATTTCGCTTGCTGTGCGAGTTGAACACACGAACCCTCTGATTTCTAGCCAAAGACACTACATACTATGCCACGCACACGAACATTAAGAGTTGCTTAAGAACTTAAATGTACAGTGCACATGTGCACCACGAACTTTTATTTTTTAATTAAAAAAAAACTCACGTGCCGACAGTGAGCGTTGAACACACAAGCCTAGGATTTATAGTCGGACACACACTCACTGTGCCACCGTCCTCATTACTTAGTGAGGAGCAAAGTAAGTAGGTTTGTCTTGTAATTTTTTTAAGAAGTATCCCATTACTTTTCAGATTACTTGTAATGGGAAAAGAAGCTTGTTTACATTACTTTGTAATGGGTTACGTAATGACTACTGGATCCGAATTTTTGCTGGGAAAGATACCCAATCGCCCAAAATACCGTCAACTACAAAAATTTACCTAAGATTTCAATAAACAACTTTGTAGAACATATGAAGATTCTAGGAACGATTCTTCAAGCTCAAAATTCGATTATTTTGGATCATTCTTTCCTGTTCAGGTCCGTAAATACCAAACCTTTCAAATTTACTTGAGTTTTAACAGTTTGTTATTTCCAAACCTGAGCAGGGGGAATGTTAGAAATAATTTAATTGTTCTTGAATTTCAGCCCTGAGAATCATTCCTAGAATCCTCATATGTTCTAGAATGTTGTTTATTGAAATCTTAAGTAAATTTTTGTAGTTGACGGTATCCTTAATTTTTGGGGCGTTTGGGTATCTTTGGATCAGAATTGGAGAAAAAAGTATAAAAATTGAATATTTTCAAAAGTTTTTTGCTATTTTCACCTTTAAGAACCGTTCGTAGATATTTCGCATGTTCCAGAAAGTTGTTCATTTATGTCTTTGCTACATTATTGTAGTTGGTTGTTTTCTTGAATATTGAACGGTTTAGTATCTGTGAACCAGAACCAGAGAAAACTGGATAAAAATCCCATTTGCTTTGTTATTTTGACCTTTAGGAACCGTCTATACAGAATTCATATGTTCTAGAAAGATGTTTATTGGGATCTGAGGTACATTTTTGTAGTTGGTTGTTTGCTTCAAATTTGATCGGTTTGATAGCTGCAGACCAGAACCCGAGAAAAATGTTTAAAAGAAATTTAACTTTGGCAATTTTGACCTTGCAGATGAAGTTTGATGGATTATATGTGTTCACAATTTTTGTTCCTTAAGACAAGATCTACAACTTTGCCCCTGAGATAAATTCAAAATTCCCAACGGTTTCGAAGATATAGTCCTGAAAAATGATCCCTTTTTACATCAAAGCTTCGAAGCTTTGGAGGCCTACAACCGCTAAAGTTAATGAGATAGGGAAAAACGGCGAGACACGTGTCTTCTCTTTTTTGGTCTTCTATCACGCTGCGGGGTCAGAATATGGTTAATAAAACATGACTCAAAAAATTACACACAGTATAATCGTGGATTTTTTAAATATATGTTTTCAATATTTTCAATATTCGTGGATTAAAAAAATAGTATCAAAAAAACAATATATTTTGTTCAATATTCGCGGACTGTTAAACAATATTTGTCGATTTTTAAAGTATGCTGTTTCAATATTTGCGGATTTTTTAAGAACACTGTATCAACATTCCTGGATTTTTAAAAAGAAATTTGCAATATACGTATTTTTAAAAAAAAAAATCATTATTCGTGGATGTTGTTTTTTTCAAAAATTATAAAAACATTATTTTAAAAATTCATGGATATAAAAAATATTTTCAATAATCGTGGATTAAAAAAAAGAAACATTTTTAAATGGTTTTATTTAGCTCACCCCGTTTGTTTTATTTATTATTTACTCTTGGGTCAAATTTAGTAATTCAAATTTCACCCTCTTCCTGTCAATCGATTAATCTGAAATTTTGTATACACTTTGGATTTTGGTGACAATACAATTATGTTTATTCATTATCATTATAAATTCAAGATGGCCGCCGCTACAAAATGGCGGATAACGTAGGTTTTATCAATCCCATCAATATGGGTATCAAATGAAAGGGCTCAAAAATCAGAATACAATATACTATAAAAAATTGAAATCCAAGATGGCGGCCGCTACAAAATGGCGGATAACGTAGGTTTTATCAATCCCATCAACATGGGTATCAAATGAAAGTGCTCAACCAGTAGAATACAATGTACTATATAAAATTAAAATCCAAGATGGCTGCCTCTACAAAATGGCGGATAACTTAGGTTTTATCAATCCCATCAATATGGGTATCAAATGAAAGGGCTCAAAAATCAGAATACAATATACTATAAAAAATTGAAATCCAAGATGGCGGCCGCTACAAAATGGCGGATAACGTAGGTTTTATCAATCCCATCAACATGGGTATCAAATGAAAGGGCTCGACAAGTAGAATACAATTTACTATGCAAAATTGAAACCGCTACCAAATGGCTGATAACATATTTTTATTAATCCCACCAATATGGGTATCAAATAAAAGGGCTTGACAAGAAGAATACAGTGCACTATACAACCTCAATATTTAAGATGGGCGCAGCCACTAAATGGCGTATAATTAAGATTTAAATTTAGAAATTGAATCTGTAATTTAGGTATCTGATTAATCCAGCCTGAATCCACCACCCAAGTCAAGATTTTTTATCGTGTTGAGGACTGTGTGGCGTTAGGGTGGCTAAAATGATACGTCGTTAGCGGTACACCACCCAAGTTAAGGTGAAAGGTTAAAACGCGCCGAGAACTGTATGGCATTAGGGTGGATAAAAATGATATGTCGTTAGCGTTTTCCCCTCAAGACTCTGGCGCATCTTGTTGTACATAGCCTTGCCCCTTTATTGGACCTCTGGGGGGGTCGACCGTTTGAATGTCCATTACTCGTGGGAACAAAATGGTAAAAAAATATAAAAAATACAAACACAAATAAAACAGAAACTGCAACACAACGTAAACGAAGGCTTCAAAAAGCGAAAGAAAAGTATAAAGCAAAACGAGCTAAAGAAAGTGAAGGTGATAGAAATAGTCGATTACAGAAACGACGGGAATAATTAGCGTCAAAAACACCTGAGCAATATGAGGCCAGGTTAAAAATGCAACGTCAGCGATATACACAAATGACGGCATCAGAAACGCCTGAAGAATATGAAGCCAGGTTAACAAAGCAACGTGAGCGATACACACAGATGAAAGCGTCAGAAACGCCTGAAGAATATGAAGCCAGGTTAACAAAACAACGGGAGCGATACACACAGATGTGTGTTGCCTTTAATACTATCATGGGGTTCTACAATACATAAAATGCAGGGCAGCACTGTGGATCACGCAGTCGTATACTTAGGTGCGAAACTGTTTGAAGAAGGTCAAGCCTACGTGGCTCTTAGGTAAAAAAAGGTAAAAAAAACTTTTTAAATTAAACGGTTTTATGTTAAATATACATTGCAATGTTTAAGATAAATGTACTAAAAACAAAAAATAATAAAATAGATACAGTCGTGGGAATTATAAACATATGCGTAGACTAGATTAAAATAAAACCGTGGGGCACGTCAATTGTCTACAAATTATCGACTTAATGTGCGATAGAAGAATCGTTTAATTCGTCGTTAGGCAGTTAACCCGCAGACGGTGAGGAAATTACTTACTATTTTCTTGCTCATGGAAATTCCAATAGTTATACACTCCATGTAAATAAAAGAGATGTTTCAACTAGTTTATCGTTGGACATTCACACTGCTGGCTGGCGAGGAATCGTTTCACTGCTCGTAGTTTGTCTTTAATCGACAAAGTACTACTCGCTCACCACTATGTTGTTTCCACATTCTAGCCCTACTTATCACACGTCCATCGTTGTCGGTTGAACAACTGCCTAATTATAGTGTAACATTACAAAACAAACATTTTAATCAACGATTGTAGACAATTTACGTGCCCCACGGTTTTATTTTAGTCTAGTCTATGCATATGTTTATAATTCCCACGACTGTATCTATTTTATTATTTTTTGGTTTTTAGTACATTTATCTTAAACATTGCAATGTATATTTAACATAAAACCGTTTAATTTAAAAAGTTTTTTTACCTTTTTTTAAAAATATGTTTTCAATATTATAAATAATCGTGGATGTTTTTAAAAATATTTTTTCAATAGTTTCAATATTCGTGGATTACAAAAACAATATTTTAAATAATCGTGGATTTTTTAAAAATATATATTTTTTTTCAATATTCGTGGATTAAAAAAAATAATGTTATCGTGGATTCTCTAAAAAAATATTTTTTTAATAATGAATATTTTTTTCAATAAACGTGGCTTTTGAAACAAACTGTTTGCAGTATTCGTGTATTATTAAATAATATTTTTTCAATACTTCAAACAATATTCTTTCAATATTTGCCGATTTAAAAAAAAAAATCAATACTCGTGGATTTTTTAAGCACAATGTTTCAACATTCATGGACTTTTAAAAAATAATTTTTTCAATATACGTAGATTTTTAAAAATAAATATGCTTTCAACATTCATGGATATAAAAAATGGATATATGTGTAATCGTGGAATTTAAAAAAAATATTTTTCAATATTCTTGGATCTTCAAACAATATTAAAAAAACAATATTCGTGGAAATTCAAATAATATTTTTTTAATATTCGTGGATCTTCAAACAATATTTTTTCAGTACTCGCGGATTTTCAAACAATATTTTTTTAAATATTTGTCGATTTTTAAAAATACTGTTTCAAAATTCGTGGATTTTTAAAAAAATATTTTTTCAATATACGTATATTACAAAAAATTGAATATACGAGGATGTTTTAAAAATATTTTTTTTTTTTCAAAATATATAAAAAAATATTTTTAAAATTCATGGATATAAAAAATATTTTCAATAATTGTGGAATTTTGAAAAATATTTTTTCAATTAGCTTGTATTTTTAAAACATTTTTTTTCGATATTCGTGGATTTAAAGAAAACATTTTTTTCAAAAAGCTTGGATTTTTAAAAGTATTTCTTCAATATTCGTGGATTATTTTAAACCTTTTTTAATATCCGTGGATTTAAAAAAACTCAATATTTGTGGATTAGAAAAAAATAATATTTTCAATATTCGTGAACTAAAAAAATAATATTATCAGGAATCGTGGATTTAAAAAAAATATATTTTTAATATTCTACGATTTAAAAAAAAATAATATTTTCAATAATTGTGGATTTTTAAAAAAAAAAAAATATTTTTTATTTTAAAAAAAATAATTTTTCAATATTCAATATTTTCAATAATCTCGGAATTTTAAAAAATATCTTCTCAATATTCTTGGATCTTCAAACAATTTTTTCAATATACGAGGATTTTTAAATAATATTTTTCAATATTCGTTGATCTTCAATTCAAATAAATAATATTTTTAATATTATTTTTAATATTCGTGGACTTTTAAAATATTTATTAATCTTCGTGGATTTTTAAAAAATATTTTTTTCAATAATCGTAGATTTTTAAAAATATATTATCAATATTCGTGGATTTAAAAAAAAATATATTTTCAATATTCCTTGATTTTTTAACAATATTTTTTCAATGTTCGTGTGTTTTAAAACAAATATTTTCAATAAAAATATTTTTTCAATATTCATGGATTTTTAAAAAATATTTTTCAATATTTGTGAATTTTTAAACAAATATTTTTTCAATATTCCTCGAATATTAACATTTAAAAACATGTTTTCAATATTCGTGGATTTTTGAAAACAATTTTTAATATTCGTGGATATAAAATCCAAAACATTTTTTCAATATTCTTAAATTTTTAAATAATATTTTTTAAATTCGTGGATTAAAAAATAATATTTTCAACAATCGTAGATTTAAAAAAAAACATGTAATATTCGTTTTTAAAAAGCATTTTTTAATATTCGTGAATTTTTAAAAAATAATTTTCCTAAATTCGTGGATTAAAAAAATATATTTAAAATGGATTCTTTAAAAAATATGTTTTTAATATTCGTGAATTTTTAAAAAATACTTTATCAATATAGTTGGATTTTTAAAAAAATATTTTTTTGCAATATTCGTTGATTTATATTTTTTCAATTAACGTGGATCTTCATTTCAAAAAAATATATATTTTTATTTTAGTGGATTAAAAAAAATATTTTTTATATTCGTGGATTTAAATTTTTTTAATATTCGTGGATTTTTTAATTTTTTTTTTTTAAATTCGTGTATTTTTTAATACTATTTTTTCAATATACATACGTGGGTTTTTAAATCATATATTTTCGATACTAGTGGATTTTTAAAAAAAATATTTTTTCAATATTCGTAGATTTTTAAAAAATATTTTTCAATATTTGTGGATTTAAAAAAAAAAAATAATTTTGTTCAGTATTAGTGAATTTTTTAAAAACATTTGTTCAATATTCGTGGATTTTTGGAAACATTATTTAATATTCGTGGATATAAATCCAAAACATTTTTTCAATATTCGTAGATTTTTAAAAAAAAATATGTTTCAATATTCGTGGATTTAAAAAAATTACATATTTAAAATAATCTTGGATTCTTTAAAAAATACTTTTTTAATATTCGCGAATTTTCAAAAAATACTTTTTCAATAAAGTTGGATTTTTAAAAAAATGTGTTTTTCAATATTCGTGATTTAAATTTTTATTTCTTCATTTCAAAAAAATATATATCTTTAATTTAAGTGGATTTAAAAAAAATATTTTTAATATTCGTGGATTTTAATTTTTTTATTATTCGTGGATTTAGAGACAATTGTTTTTAATATTCATGGATTTTTATTTTTTTTTTTTAAATTCGTGAATTTTTAAGAAATATTTGTTCAATATACGTGGTTTTTTAGACAATATTTATTCTTTATTCGTGGATTTCCAAACAAATTTTTTTCAATAAACGAAGATGTTTTAAATTACATTTTGTCAATAAACGCGAATTTTTAATAATATGTTTTCTATATTCGTGGGTTTTCCAAAAATATGTTTTCTATATACGTGAATCTTCTAACAACAGTTTTTCAATAAATGAGGATGTTTTAAACAATATTTGTTTCAATAAACGTGGATTTTTTTTAAAAATATTTTTTCAATATTCCAGTTTTTTAATATGCTTTCAATTCGTGTATTTATAAAATATATTTTTTAAGAGATGAGGATTTCTAAAATATATATTTGTTAATAAACGTAGATTTTTTAAATAATATTTTTTCACTAAACATGGATTTCTAAAATATATTTGTTCAATAAACGTGGATTTTTATAAAAATATTTTTCATTATTCGTAAATTTTTAAAAAATAATTTTCAATATTCGCGGATTAAAAAAATGTTCAACGATCCTAGATTTTCAAAAAATAATTTCTCAATATTCGCGCATTTTTTAAGAATATTTTTCAACATATTTTTCAACGAAACGTGAATTTTTAAATAATATTTTTTATGGAAACGTAGATTTTAAATAATATTTATTCAGGAAACGCGGATTTTAAAATAATTTTTTATGGAAACGTGGATTTTTAAATATTTTTTTTTTTATTTTTCAAAAATCTGCTACAGGTAGAAGTCCTGTGTAAGGTCTTCCATAGACAAAAGAACTTTAAATGTGTCCGCCTTGTTAAAAACAATTTTTTCTCACCCAATTGAATTGCAGTCGTCACACTTCACTACGCTACCTCGCCTCTGTCGATATGATTTATTCGTTTCCATTTCTCAGTATTCGTGTAATTTATGAATTCTCGAAAACCACTTCTAAGTTCCCAAAACATTAATCCAATATTAACTTAGTCTCTTATTGTAGCCACTGCTGCCGCTTCGATTGCTGCTGTCAATCTCATTGTAAAACATTGCCTTATTTCAGATCATAAATTATTACTTTATACTCTGTTGCATAAATAGCCTGGCATTTGTCGTTACTGGGGTTTCCGCTTCTTTACCGAAAACTTCCGTGTTATTCAACATTTAAGCGATAATTTATTGGCTTCATTTAAACAAAATCGTTACTTAACTTTGAGAGTTTAACAAACTGGCGTACAATGGCCAAACAAGAATAGCAAATAGCAACAACGGCAACAACAAGAGCTGGAGCAGCAACAGCAACTGTGACTACCAACATCAGTGAGTGGAGTGGTTGGTATTTTGCTTGGCCAGAAAGAAGAAGTAATGTGAACTTTGATATAAATTTCGAAAAACTATAGAAGTTTTCAAGTATCCCCTTAGCGACTACAAAATGGTATAGAGGGAAAGCAAGCCAGAAATGAAAGACTGAGCATAGCAAAAAAAAAACACACAAATATTTATTGGTTGAATTATCAAAGAGCGTGGGATTTGAGGCAGCTTCTTGGAAATTCAGCTTAGTGTGCCACATTAAGTGCTTCTTGCTACATTTTAATGCCACGTCCCTGCAGCTCTGTACCATAAATAACCCCCTTAATGGGTTCAAGTGGGTACTTGGTGTAGCTTTTACAGCTGAGAGTTTGTGAAATCGATATTCCGCTACCAACCAACGTTTGTTACAAATGCATTGTCCTGATTGCATTTCAAACTATGTTAAGTTCCCTTTAAGTATTTGTAAATTTACAATATCTAAAAGGAGTCGCTGTAGAACACACTTAAACAGTTTGATATTTATGATGACAAACTTAAAACGCCCCAATGCTGTAATTTGGTTGGTTAGTGGAAGACTAAATAAATAGAGATAATAAAGCTATAATTTTCAGTATTGAATAAATCCCATAAGGGAAAAAATTCTAATGGGAAATTGATAAATACTTTTTTATTATTCCCTTTATTTACAACTAGCAGACCACGGCCAGCGTTGCTGGCCCGTCGTAATGAGTTTTAGTGATAACTTTTTATGGACTTTATGCTTATGGGTGACGTAGGGGATGGAAGATACTAAGGAACGGTCCTGACCGGTTTTAACATGGCAAAGCCCAGGATTTATCTTGGTCCCTCTTTCATCTCAAGTGGACACTTACCTCCCCGTGGTGTCACCTGGGGAAGTGCCTTTAACACTCGTTAAAGGTAGTGAGCTAACATGTGCCGAGCGTTCACCCTTCCCTAGAAAAAACAGCCTACTATGAAAAAACGAAAGAAAAGAAAAACAAACCCCTCTAAAGAGGACGAACCCCGCAAACGTTTTAAGGACCATGATCTGCGAATCTGCACCTGGAATGTTCGCACTCTTTATAGAGAAGGTGCAGCCTTCGCATTGGCAGACGTACTTGAAAAGTACAAGGCCGATATTACTGCCATACAGGAATTACGATGAATTGGAAAAGGCGTCACAACAACACCTAAAGGTGACGCACTGTATTATAGCTGCCATGACGTAAAGCATGAGTTTGGTTGCGGATTTGTAGTAGGTCGGAGGTTAAAACATTTGGTCTCCAGCTTCACCCCAGTGAATGAAAGACTTGCTGCAATTCGAATAAAAGCTAAATTCTTCAACATCAGCTTTATTTGCGCTCATGCTCCCACTGAAGACAAGGACGAGCAGAACAAAGATATATTTTACGAGCGCTTAGAAGAAACGTATGACCGTTGCCCTGTCCATGACATTAAAATTATTCTAGGCGATTTTAATGCCAAAATTGGAAAGGAGAATATCTTTGGCCCAACAGTCGGAAAATTCCGTCCCCACAATGAAACATCTGACAATGGAATGAGGCTGATAGACTTTGCAGCTGCAAAAAACATAGTAGTTAGAAGTACCAGATTTAATCATCTCGATATTCATAAGGGCACCTGCCCAGCAAAATTTGAAGGAATGGGTTCCATGCGATGACGTGATTTCATGGCATCTTTTGCGTTGGTTCAAACGAAGTCGTGAGAGATCCGATCTTGTCATTATCATTTGAACCAATGCAAAGGAAGTCGTGAAAGATCCGATCTTTTCATCAGCATTTGAACCCATGCAAAGGAAGTCGTGAAAGATCCGATCTTTTCATCAGCATTTTAACCCAGTCCATCGATCGAATAGACATGAATTTTGTATTTTTATTTATAAAATTTTTTCTAAATATATAAGATTAATTATTTACAATAGTCTTGATGTTGTCGGAGACTCGAAATCACAACCAAAGTTGTTAAAACTCTTGTCGTAATGATAATGTCATTGCAAAGGGTTGGTGAAAATTACATGCCAAAGCATTGGTGGAAATGACATGCCAAAGCATAGGTGAAAATGACATGTCAAAGCAATGGTGTAAATGACATGCTTTGGATCCAAAAATTAATAGCATCTTTTAGGGTCCACGCTCATATAAAATTCATCGATGAAGATGCTAAAAAGATGACATGCCGGATCTCTTTCCCCCATGATTGAATGGCATCTTTGGCATCGAACATTTCGCTGGGTGGCTGTCTCCAGATCAAAGAACAAGTAATCAAATTGATCATGTTGTGATAGATCGAAGACATTTATCGAGCGTGTTGGATGTACGATCGTTCCGAGGAGCAAACATAGATTCGGGTCACTACCTTGTTGCAGCCAAGGTACCTAACCGTCTAAACGTTGCAAATAAAGCACGAACAGATACAACGCGGAAGTTGGACATCGATAGGCTGCAAACACAACAGATAGCCACAGCATATTCCACTCAACTAGCCCAATTGCTTAATGCGATCACTCCTTGTCCCGATAACATAACAACACAATGGCAAAATATTGCCCACTCCATGCAAACAGCCGCAAAATCCATACTTGGATACCAGAGACCTCCACCAAAGAATCCATGGTATGACCAGGAGTGTCGTGTTGCTACCGAAGAGAAAAATGCGGCATATAGGCTACTCGCGTAGCGCACGAGAGAGGTATCGGGAGAAAAGGAGAGAGGAGAAACGTCTTTTCCGCAGGAAAAAGAGAGAAATGGAAAGACGGAAGTGTGACAAAATCGAGATGTACAGGAGCCAGAATGAAGTCCGAAAGTTCTACCAAAGAGTGAAACATCAAACTGATGGCTTTGGTACAGGCGCATCCTCTTGCAGAGACCAGCAAGGTAATTTGGTAACTGATACAGATAGTGTGCTCAGGATATGGAAAGAACATTTCTCCAAACTATTAGTATCCGATAGCAGCGAAGACGGCGAAGATACCACAGATCCAATCCCAGAAGAAGGTATTGAATGTATACCGCCCAGCCAAGATGAGGTAAAGACAGAAATAAACCGGCTAAAGAATAATAAGGCAGCAGGAGCTGATGGCTTACCAGCCGAGCTGTTTAAAACCGGAGGCGACACGCTGATAAGTTGTATGCATCAGCTAGTTAACACCATCTGGCAGGAAGAACGCGTACCCGACGATTGGATCCTGAGCATCCTGTGCCCTGTCCACAAGAATGGTGATAAGACTGTATGCTCGAAATATAGGGGCAAAAGTCTTCTCCCTATTGCCTACAAGATAGTGTCAGGGATAATGTGCGAACGACTAAAGCCTATGGTCAATGAAATAATTGGGCCATACCAATGCGGCTTTAGACCTGACAAATCCACCATTGACCAGATATTTACCCTGCGGCAAATCCTGGAGAAGACCCAAGAGATGCAGATCGACACATGCCACCTTTTTGTCAATTATAAAGCAGCATTTGACAGTCTCCTCCGATCAAAGGTATTCCATGCAATGTCTAAATTTGGTATCCCCGCAAAGCTCATCCGGCTTTGTAAGATGAGTTTAACTGATACTAGGTCCTCAGTTGAAATTGGAAAGAACCTCTCCGAACAGTTCAGTACCAAAAGAGGTTTCAGAAAAGGAGACAGCCTTTCGTGTGACCTATTCATCATTTTGCTGGAAAAGGTAATACGAGATGCAAATTTCAAAAGAAATGGCACAATTTACACCAATAGCCACATTTTAATTGCTTATGCCGATGACATTGACATCATAGGTCGATCGGTAAAGGAGGTAACTGATACCTTTGAAAAAGTCGAAAGTGAATCTGCTAAAGTGAGTCTGGCGGTAAACGGCGAGAAGACAAAGTTAATGGTGTCGTCGCGCAATGCGTCCATAGAGATCGGGCCAACTGTTGACGTTGGTTCCTATAATTTTGAGATAGTAAGGGACTTCGCCTACCTCGGCACTGCCGTAAACACAACCAACAACATCAGTTGTGAAATACGAAGATGAATAGTGTTGGCCAACAGATGCTACTTCGGGCTGAGTAAGCAGTTTAGGAATAAAGTCACATCTCGTCAAACAAAAACAACGCTTTACAAAACACTGATACTACCCGTGCTGATGTATGGTTCAGAAGGCTGGGTACTTGCGCAAGCAGACAAGGCAGTGTTTGGTGTGTTTGAGAGAAAAATTCTTCGAAAGATCTATGTACCAATCTGCGTTGACGGTGAATATCGGCGTCGTATGAACCACGAGCTGTATCTGCTATACAACGACATCAGTATAGATAAACGTATCGAGATGCAACGATTGCGTTGGCTAGGGCATATCATAAGAATGAGCGATGATGAACCCGCTAAAAAGGCGTATAAATTCGGGCCGCATGGCGGTGCACGCAGAATTGGCAGGCCAAAGAATAGATGGCGCAAACAAGTGAATGAAGAGATGACAAGGCGCGTTATTCCAGAAAGCGAAGCACTAAATAGAGAGAGTTGGAGATCTTTTCTTAGTTCGGGTTATGGAACAACCCAGGCTTCGGAGCCATACATCAGCACGGGTAGTATCAGTGTTTTGTAGAGCGTTATTTTTGTTTGACGAGATGTGGCTTTGTTTTTTAAACTGCTTACTTAAACCAAAGTAGCATCTGTTGGCCAATACAATTCTTCTTTTTATTTCACAACTAATGTCGCTTTTTGCGTTTACGGAGGTACCGAGGTAGACGAAGTCTTTTACTACCTCAAAAGTATAAGAACCAACGTCAACAGTTGGCCCGATCTCTATGGACTCATTGCGCGTCGACACCATCAACTTGGTCTTCTCGCCGTTTACCGCCAGACCCACTTTAGCAGATTCCCTTTCGACTTTTGCAAAGGTGTCAGTTACTTCCTTTACCGAACGACCCATGATGTCAATGTCGTCGGCATAAGCAAGTAACATATGGCTGTTTGTGTATATTGTTCCACTTCTTTTGAACTTCGCCTCTCGTATGACCTTCTCCAGCAGGATGTTGCAGAGATCACACGACAGGCCGTCTCCTTGTCTGAAACCTCTTTTGGCAATAAACTCTTCGGAGAGGTTCTTTCCTATTTTAACCGAGGACCGAGTATCAGTTAATGTCATTCTACAAAGCCGAATGAGCTTTGCGGGAATACCAAAATCAGACATGGCTTGGAACACCTTTGAACGTATATGGCTGTAGAATGCTGCTTTATAATCGACGAAAAGATGGAAGGTGTCGATCTGCATTTCTTGCGTCTTTTCTAGGATTTGTCTCAAGGTAAATATCGGGTCAATGGTGGATTTGCCCGGTCTAAAGCCGCACTGATAGGGTCCAATAATTTCATTGACCATAGGCTTTAGTCTCTCACACAATATGCCAGATACTATCTTATATGCAATAGGGAGCAGACTTATGCCCCTGTAATTGGAGCACACAGTCTTATATCCCTGCTTGTGGACTGGACATAGAATGCTCACGTTCCAATCGTCGGGTACGCATTCTTCCTGCCAGATGGTGCTAACTAGCTGATGCATACACCTTATCAGCGTGTCGCCTCCGGTTTTGAACAGCTCGGTTGGCAAGCCATCGGCTCCTGCTGCATTATTATTCTTCAACCGGTTTATTGTTGTCTTTACCTCATCCTGGCTGGGCGATATACATTCAATACCATCTTCTGGGATTGGATCTGTGGTATCTTCGCCGTCATCGCTACTATCAGATACCAACAGTTTGGGATAATGTTCTTTCCATAACCTAAGCACACTATCTGTATCAGTTACCAAATTACCTTGCTAGTCTCTACAGGAGGATGCGCCTGTACCAAAGCCATCAGTTTGATGTTTTACTCTTTGGTAGAATTTTCGGACTTCATTCTGGCTCCTGTACATCTCGATTTTTTCACACTCCCTCTTTTCCATTTCTCTCTTTTTCTTTTTTTTTTTTTTATTTATTTATGCTCATGTAAAAACCTAGCCCATAGGGCCATGATCGGTTCCAAAAACCACTATACATTTACTACTCTCAAAAACTTCTTGCGGAAAATACGTTTCTCTTCTCTCCTTTTCTCCCGTGCGCTACGCGTTGCTACAGATTGTAGAGTAGCCATATATGCCGCATTTTTCTCTTCGGTAGCAGCACGCACTCCTGATCATACCACGGATTCCTTGGTGGAGGTCTCTGGTATCAATGTATGGATTTTGCGGGTGTTTGCATGGAGTGGGCAATATTTTGCCATTGTGCTGATACGTTATCGGGACGAGGACTGCTTTCATTAAGCAATTGAGCTAGTTGAGTGTAATATGCTGTGGCTATATGTTGTGTTTGCAGCTTACCGATGTCCAAGTTCCTTGTTGTATCTGTTCGTGCTTTATTTGCAACGTTTAGACGGATACGAACCTTTGCTGCAACAAGGCGGTGCACGGTGGTCGAAAGCACTGATCTAGCGGCGCAAAATTCGTAACTTGCAAACGAATTGAGATACGTCACTGAAATTTTGCACAAACTCAGCTTGTACCTGTGGGTAATAATGGGCCAAATATGAACAATATCGGCTAATGTTTTGGTATAGCCCCCATATAACGGTACCTTCCGATTTTCGGTATTTTGAGGATTTAAGCCACAATTTCGTAGCAAATTAGCTGTAATTTGGTACTTAGGGTTCCTAGTGGTCACAAAATATTTCCACCAAAAATTATGAACATAGGTCCACGTTTTGACATAGCCCCCATGTAACCGTACCTCCCAATTTAAGGTATTTTGAATATCATGACCACATTTTTAATTCAACTTGGCTGTAATTTTGTATTCCGTGTTCTCAGTGCGTATAAAATCTTCTTTCAAAACTTTTTCAATACGGATTTATGTTTCGATGTAGCCCCTTTTATGGTACCCCCGATTCGTTGAATTTTTACGTGTTATCCCATATTTAATAACATATTTAGCTATAATATAGGTATAATAGTGTCTTCGGGGGTAGAAGTCCTCCTTGCAAACATTTCTCAAGATAGGTCCATATTTTGATTTAGCTCCCATACAAATGCACAGCTAAATTTGTATGAATTTCATGCAAAATCTCTTATTTTAAAAGTGCAGTCATCAAAAGATTTGCAAATATTTGCAGCCCGAATGTGTTTATTCAGTATCCAGAGAGTCCAATTTCATTCCCCAAAAACTAATCGGACCTAAGTTCGGCCAAGTTTACAAGATGCACTCTATGGAACAAGCGAGTACAACCCATAAAAACACTAAAAAAATTAATCTTTTGAAAATTTATTGCTATATAACTAAGTACCTCCAGATCCCAAAGTAATTTTTATAATTTTAATCACACCCTCTGCTATTAATTAAAAATATATCTTGTCCATTTTCATTACGAATTTATCTAACATTTAAACAAATATGAAGCTAATTTTTTGCAACAATTTTTTAAAATCTGATGAAACAAAAACTCTTGTATTTGATAGTGAATAATTGAGTGAATATTTACAACAACAAAAATGAAAAAACAAAATCTTTGTCTGCAAAGTGTCTGTAATCGATACAATGGAAAATATTTCGCAATTTTGTAGTTCGATTTTTTGACTTTTGCGCCGCTAGATCAGTGGTTTCGACCAGTGTGCGGTGGTCCGAATCTATGTTTGCTTCTCGGAACGATCGTACATCCAACACGCTCGATGAATGTCTTCCATCTAGCACAACATGATCAATTTGATTATTTGTTCTTTGATCTGGAGACAGCCAGGTGCCGTTTTGAATATCGAGATGATTAAATCTGGTACTGCTAACTACCATGTTTTCCCGACTACCAACTACCAATTTCCCGACTGTTGGGCCAAAGATATTCTCCTTTCCAATTTTGGCATTAAAATCGCCTAGAATGATTTTAATGTCATGGGCAGGGCAATCGTCATATGTTTCTTCTAAGCGCTCGTAAAATATATATTTGGTCTGTTTGTCCTTTTCTTCAGTGGTAGCATGAGCGCAAATAAAGCTGATGTTGAAGAATTTAGCTTTTATTCGAATTGCAGCAAGTCTTTCATTCACTGGGGTGAAGCTGGATAAAAGATGTTTTAGTCTCCGATCAACTACAAATCCGCAACCAAAGTCATGCTTTGTGTCATGGCAGCTATAATACAGTGCGTCACCTTTCGTTGTTGTTGTGACACCCTTCCCAATCCATCGTATTTCCTGTATGGCAGTAATGACGGCTTTGTACTTTTCAAGTACATCTGCCAATGTGTAAACTGCACCTTCTCTATAAAGAGTGCGAACATTCCAGGTGCAGATTCGCAGATCATGGTCCTTAAAACGTTTGCGGGGTTCGTCAACTTTAGAGGGGTTTGTTTTTCTTCTCTTTTTCGTTTTTTCATTGTAGGCTATTTTTTCTAGGGAAGGGTTACTAACCCGACACCCAAACCCAAGTGTTTAACGTTCTTATGGGTGAACGCGCGGCACATGTTAGCTCACTACCTTTAACGGGTGTTAAAGGCAGCTCCCCAGGTGGCACCACGGGGAGGTCAGTGTCCACTCGAGATGAAAGATGGACCAAGATAAATCCTGGGCTTTGCCATGTTCAAGCCGGTCAGAACCGTTCCTTGGTATCTTCCATCCCCTACGTCACAATCGGTAAAAACAATCGTTAATTTTTAACGAATATTTTTCCCAAGGACAATCGGTCAAAATAAACGTGAATTTTTAAAAATATTTTTTTTCATGGACAATCGGTCAAAGAAAGCACGGATTTTTAAAGAATATTTTTTCAAAGACTTTTTAGGATTTTTAAAAAGTTTTTTTCAAGGATTTTTAAAGAGTATTTTTTCAAGAACTTTTAAGGATTTTTAAAGAACATCTTTTCATAGACCACGGGTCAAACGAAACGTGAACTTTTAAATAATATTTTTTCAAGGATATATAAGGATTTTTAAAGAATATTTTTTCAAGGACTTTTAAGGATTTTTAGAGAATATTTTTTCAAGGACTTTTAAAGATTTTTAAAGATTATTTTTTCAAGAACTTTTAAGGATTTTTAAAGAATATTTTTTCATAGATCACCGGTCAAACGAAACGTGGACTTTTAAATAATACTTTTTGGACTTTTAAATAATATTTTTTTTTCAAAAAAAAAAAAAACATGGATTTTTGAAGAATATTTTTAACCAACAACAGACCAAATATACTTGAATTTAACAGAATATTTTTTCAAGGAAAATCGGTAAAAATAAACGTGGATTTCTAAAATAATATTTTTTCCAAGGACAATCGGTCGAAATAAACGTGGATTTCTAAAATAATATTTTTTCCAAGGACAATCGGTCGAAATAAACGTGGATTTTTAAAATAATATTTTTCCCAAGGACAATCGGTCAAAATAAACGTGGATTTTTAAAAATATTTTTTCCATGGACAATCGGTCAAAGAAAACAAGGATTTAAAGAATATTTTTTCAAGGACTTTTTAGGATTTTTTAAAAATATTTTTTCCATGGACAATCGGTCAAAGACTTTTTAGGATTTTTAAAAAATATTTTTTTCAAGGACTTTTAAGGATATTGAAAGAGCATTTTTTCAAGAACTTTTAAAAAAACTTTTAAAAATTAACGTGGATTTTTAAAATAATATTTTTTCCAAGGATAATTTTGACCGATAATCGTTAATTTTTAAAGAATAAATTTCCTAAGGACTATCGGTCAAAATAAACGATGATTTTTAAAGATTATTTTTTTCAAGGACAATGGGTAAAAATAATCGTTAATTTTTAAAGAATAAATTTCCTAAGGACTATCGGTCAAAATAAACGTGGATTTTTAAAGACTATTTTTTCCATGGACAATCGGTCAAAGAAAACAAGGATTTTTAAAAAATATTTTTTCAATGTCTTTTTAGGATTTTTAAAAAATATTTTTTCAAGGACTTTAAATGATTTTTAAATAGTATTTTTTCAAGAACTTTTAAGGATTTTTAAAGAATATTTTTTCATAGATCACCGGTAAAACGAAACGTGGACTTTTAAAGAATATTTTTTTAAGGACTTTTAATAATTTTTAAAAAATATTTTTTCAATGACTTTTGAGGTTTTTTAAAGAATATTTTTTATGGAGCATCGATCAAAATAAACTTGGATTTTTAAAAAATATTTTTTCAATGACTTTTAAGATTTTGTAAAGATTATTTTTAAGGGCTTTTAAGGATTTTAAAGAATATTTTTTCATAGATCACCGGTCAAACGAAATGTGGACTTTTAAAGAATATTTTTCAAGGATTTTTAAAGAAAAATTTTCAACGACATTTAAATTTTTCAAGGACATTTAAATGTCCTTGAAAAATTTTCTTTAACAATCCTTAAATGTCCTTGAAAAATATTCTTTAAAAGTCCACATTTCGTTTGACCGGTGATCTATGACAAAATATTCTTTAAAATCCTTAAAAACTCTTAAAAATAATCTTTACAAATCCTTAAAAGTCCTTGAATTTTTTCAAGGATTTTTAAGAATTTTTAAAGATTATTTGTTCATGGAGCCCCGGTCAAATGAAACGTGGACTTTTAAAGAATATTTTTTCAAGGGTCATATGACAAAATAAGCTATAATCCCTTCTAGGACTATCATCCCTTTGGGGCTCCGTTTCCACAGAACAAAACATGCCATCCTTTCATGCTTCCCTTTATTGTTCCAATTCTTTTGGGTGACTATTCTACTCTCTCTTATATAATCAAATTAGACCGGAAATATTTCTACCAATGTAAATAGGTGAACGCACAAACGTGTCCTTTGTAGCAGCAGCAGCGGAAACAGAATTTCAACAAAAGACAACAACAAACAACATATAAGCTCATATAAAATCAACATGCGTGTAAGCTGTGCTCAACAATTTTCATTTATGTTACCTTCTTCTCCTGCTCCCCCTACTCCTCTCTCTGCCCTAAATGTAGTGGAACAAATGATTTTTGTGTAAATTGTTACCAATGTAAGCTACTGTTGCCGTTGTTGGAACTGTTTCAACTTCGTCTTCTTCCTTCATTTCTACATTTGTTGGGAGTTTTTAGTGTTCACAATTTTTACTTTTAATAACATTTAAAACAACAGTGCAAATTGCTATGAAATCACTTAACTGTAAACTTTTATTTGATTGTGTAGTACCATCACCACCACCTTGGACGCCACCTCCTCTTATATCTGTTCTATGATGCCATGGCCACCTGCTCCAATATTGTAGCTACCAAAACATGAAACTCGAAACATTTCTGTGAGTTTCTTGTTGTCTTTACCGTGGCTGGTGGCAAATGTGAACATGAATGTGTGCCAATGTATGTATGTATGTGTGTGTGAAAGTATTTCCGGAAACTTCCGGTAAATGTAAATGCATGGCATTATTTGTATTAATGTATGTGTTCCCTTTGTATATCTTTTGTATGTGATTTTGTTTAAGCAAAGCCCGCCGGACAGACAGTTGAACTAACAACTAAAATGGAAAACCGAATGGCTTTGCTATGCAAACATAATTGCAGAAAAATGCTAACAGAGAAATAGAAGACGAGTCGGAAAAAAAAGAACACACAAAACATCAGAATCATTGGAATTGTACCAAAGTCTGAATGTGGAGATGTGGTAGTTGGGGTTCGTTCGGCTATATGTGTGGACTATCTATTTTTATATGAATGACTTTTCACTTGGTTACTTGTTCATGGTTTTACTCCCACTCCTCATGGCTCGTTTATCACTCCTCTGCCTTCAAAACATAAAAAAGAGCATGATGATTTCCCTACCGTCAAGCTGTTTGTCTGTCCGTCGGTCCGTCTGTCCATAAGCATTAGCAAATGTTTGGCATTACCACTGGTAATTGTTAGCATTTCAATTGTGGCTAAGAGAGTCATTGAGTTTCTTTATGGCTGTTTGCTAAGTTTTATTATCGCTGTTAATGTCAATTTTCTACTCAGTCTCCAGTCCTCCTCTGGTAGGGTTTTAGCATTTTGTTGTCGTTTTTTCATCCTATTTCTTGTTGTTCTTCCTTTTCCATATCAAGCATTAATGTCGAGTTATTATTTTTAAGTACAAATTGAATGGAATGCCAGAGATTATAAAGCAAATTGTAGTAGTTGTAGTACTTAACGTAGGAGCAATTGGTACACAAAGTTGACACAGAAACGACTGCTCGTTTGTAGATAAACAACAAAAAGAATCAGAGCATAAAGAAATGTCAAAGAACTAATGATACGCTTTAAATAGAAATTGTGGTATAGTATTGAAGAGGATTAATTTGAAAATGGAAAATCAATTGAAATGAAAAGGGAGAACAACAAAAGTGGAATTTTTACAAATAATTTTCAATTAAAAACAACGAACGTGGATTTTTTAAAAATATTTATTCAATTAACATCAACAAACGTGGATTTTTTTAAAATATTTTTTTAATTAATATCAACAAACGAGGATTTTTTAAAAATATTTTTCTAATTAACAACAACATACATGGATTTTGAAACACAGCAAAAAATTTGGATTTTTTAAAACATATATAATTTTTTAAGGGCAGCAATAAACGTGGATTTATTAAAAATATTTTTTCAAGGACCATCAAATAAACGTGGATTTTTTTAAAATATTTTTTGAAGGACAGCAATAAAAGTGGATTTTTTAAAAATATTATTTGAAGGACAGCAATAAACGTGGATTTTTTAAAAATATTTTTTGAAGGACAGCAATAAACGTGGATTTTTTAAAAATATTTTTTGAAGGACAGCAATAAACGTGGATTTTTTAAAAATATTTTTTGAAGGACAGCAATAAACGTGGATTTTTTAAAATATTTTTTGAAGGACAGCAATAAACGTGGATTTTTTAAAAATATTTTTTGAAGGACAGCAATAAACGTGGATTTTTTAAAAATATTTTTTGAAGGACAGCAATAAACGTGGATTTTTTAAAAATATTTTTTGAACGGCAGCAATAAACGTGGATTTTTTAAAAATATTTTTTTAACGACAGCAATAAACGTGGATTTTTTAAAAATATTTTTTAACGACAGCAATAAACGTGGATTTTTTAAAAATATTTTTTGAACGACAGCAATAAACGTGGATTTTTTAAAAATATTTTTTTAAGGGCAGCAATAAACGTGGATTTATTAAAAATATTTTTTCAAGGACCATCAAATAAACGTGGATTTTTTTAAAATATTTTTTGAAGGACAGCAATAAAAGTGGATTTTTTAAAAATATTATTTGAAGGACAGCAATAAACGTGGATTTTTTAAAAATATTTTTTGAAGGACAGCAATAAACGTGGATTTTTTAAAAATATTTTTTGAAGGACAGCAATAAACGTGGATTTTTTAAAAATATTTTTTGAAGGACAGCAATAAACGTGGATTTTTTAAAAATATTTTTTGAAGGACAGCAATAAACGTGGATTTTTTAAAAATATTTTTTGAAGGACAGCAATAAACGTGGATTTTTTAAAAATATTTTTTGAACGGCAGCAATAAACGTGGATTTTTTAAAAATATTTTTTAACGACAGCAATAAACGTGGATTTTTTAAAAATATTTTTTAACGACAGCAATAAACGTGGATTTTTTAAAAATATTTTTTGAACGACAGCAATAAACGTGGATTTTTTAAAAATATTTTTTTAAGGACAGCAATAAACGTGGATTTTTTAAAAATATTTTTTGAACGACAGCAATAAACGTGGATTTTTTAAAAATATTTTTTGAACGACAGCAATAAACGTGGATTTTTTAAAAATATTTTTTGAAGGACAACAATAAACGTGGATTTTTTAAAAATATTTTTTGAACGACAGCAATAAACGTGGATTTTTTAAAAATATTTTTTGAACGACAGCAATAAACGTGGATTTTTTAAAAATATTTTTTGAACGACAGCAATAAACGTGGATTTTTTAAAAATATTTTTTGAACGACAGCAATAAACGTGGATTTTTTAAAAATATTTTTTGAACGACAGCAATAAACGTGGATTTTTTAAAAATATTTTTTGAACGACAGCAATAAACGTGGATTTTTTAAAAATATTTTTTGAACGACAGCAATAAACGTGGATTTTTTAAAAACATTTTTTGAACGACAGCAATAAACGTGGATTTTTTAAAAATATTTTTTGGAGGACAGCAATAAACGTGGATTTTTTAAAAATATTTTTTGAAGGACAGCAATAAACGTGGATTTTTTAAAAATATTTTTTGAAGGACAACAATAAACGTGGATTTTTTAAAAATATTTTTTGAAGGACAGCAATAAACGTGGATTTTTTAAAAATATTTTTTGAAGGACAGCAATAAACGTGGATTTTTTAAAAATATTTTTTGAAGGACAGCAATAAACGTGGATTTTTTAAAAATATTTTTTGAAGGACAGCAATAAACGTGGATTTTTTAAAAATATTTTTTGAAGGACAGCAATAAACGTGGATTTTTTAAAAATATTTTTTGAAGGACAGCAATAAACGTGGATTTTTTAAAAATATTTTTAGAAGGACAGTAATAAACGTGGATTTTTTTAAAAATATTTTTTGAAGGACAGCAATAAACGTGGATTTTTTAAAAATATTTTTTGAAGGACAGCAATAAACGTGGATTTTTTAAAAATATTTTTTGAAGGACAGCAATAAACGTGGATTTTTTAAAAATATTTTTTCAAGGACAGCAATAAACGTGGATTTTTTAAAAATATTTTTTGAAGGACAGCAATAAACGTGGATTTTTAAAAATATTTTTTGAAGGACAGCAATAAACGTGGATTTTTTAAAAATATTTTTTGAAGGACAGCAATAAACGTGGATTTTTTAAAAATATTTTTTGAAGGACAGCAATAAACGTGGATTTTTTAAAAATATTTTTTGAAGGACAGCAATAAACGTGGATTTTTTAAAAATATTTTTTGAAGGACAGCAATAAACGTGGATTTTTTAAAAATATTTTTTGAAGGACAGCAATAAACGTGGATTTTTTAAAAATATTTTTTGAAGGACAGCAATAAACGTGGATTTTTTAAAAATATTTTTTGAAGGACAGCAATAAACGTGGATTTTTTAAAAATATTTTTTGAAGGACAGCAATAAACGTGGATTTTTTTAAAAATATTTTTTGAAGGACTGCAATAAAAGTGGATTTTTTAAAAATATTTTTTGAAGGACTGCAATGAAAGTGGATTTTTTAAAACTTTTTTTTGAAGGACAGCAATAAACATGGATTTTTTAAAACTTTTTTTTTGAAGGACAGCAATAAACATGGATTTTGTACAAATATTTTTTGAAGGACAGCAATAAACGTGGATTTTTTAAAAATATTTTTTGAAGGACAGCAATAAACGTGGATTTTTTAAAAATATTTTTGAAGGACAGCAATAAACGTGGATTTTTTAAAAATATTTTTTGAAGGACAGCAATAAACGTGGATTTTTTAAAAATATTTTTTGAAGGACCGCAATAAACGTGGATTTTTTAAAAATATTTTTTGAAGGACAGCAATAAACGTGGATTTTTTAAAAATATTTTTTGAAGGACAGCAATAAACGTGGATTTTTTAAAAATATTTTTTGAAGGACAGCAATAAACGTGGATTTTTTAAAAATATTTTTTCAAGGACAGCAATAAACGTGGATTTTTTAAAAATATTTTTTCAAGGACAGCAATAAACGTGGATTTTTTAAAAATATTTTTTGAAGGACAGCAATAAACGTGGATTTTTTAAAAATATTTTTTGAAGGACAGCAATAAACGTGGATTTTTTAAAAATATTTTTTGAAGGACAGCAATAAACGTGGATTTTTTAAAAATATTTTTTGAAGGACAGCAATAAACGTGGATTTTTTAAAAATATTTTTTGAAGGACAGCAATAAACGTGGATTTTTTAAAAATATTTTTTGAAGGACAGCAATAAACGTGGATTTTTTAAAAATATTTTTTGAAGGACAGCAATAAACGTGGATTTTTTAAAAATATTTTTTTAAGGACAGCAATAAACGTGGATTTTTTAAAAATATTTTTTGAAGGACAGCAATAAACGTGGATTTTTTAAAAATATTTTTTGAAGGACAGCAATAAACGTGGATTTTTTAAAAATATTTTTTGAAGGACAGCAATAAACGTGGATTTTTTAAAAATATTTTTTGAAGGACAGCAATAAACGTGGATTTTTTAAAAATATTTTTTGAAGGACAGCAATAAACGTGGATTTTTTAAAAATATTTTTTGAAGGACAGCAATAAACGTGGATTTTTTAAAAATATTTTTTGAAGGACAGCAATAAACGTGGATTTTTTAAAAATATTTTTTGAAGGACAGCAATAAACGTGGATTTTTTAAAAATATTTTTTGAAGGACAGCAATAAACGTGGATTTTTTAAAAATATTTTTTGAAGGACAGCAATAAACGTGGATTTTTTAAAAATATTTTTTGAAGGACAGCAATAAACGTGGATTTTTTAAAAATATTTTTTGAAGGACAGCAATAAACGTGGATTTTTTAAAAATATTTTTTGAAGGACAGCAATAAACGTGGATTTTTTAAAAATATTTTTTGAAGGACAGCAATAAACGTGGATTTTTTAAAAATATTTTTTTAAGGACAGCAATAAACGTGGATTTTTTAAAAATATTTTTTGAAGGACAGCAATAAACGTGGATTTTTTAAAAATATTTTTTGAAGGACAGCAATAAACGTGGATTTTTTAAAAATATTTTTTGAAGGACAGCAATAAACGTGGATTTTTTAAAAATATTTTTTGAAGGACAGCAATAAACGTGGATTTTTTAAAAATATTTTTTGAAGGACAGCAATAAACGTGGATTTTTTAAAAATATTTTTTGAAGGACAGCAATAAACGTGGATTTTTTAAAAATATTTTTTGAAGGACAGCAATAAACGTGGATTTTTTAAAAATATTTTTTGAAGGACAGCAATAAACGTGGATTTTTTAAAAATATTTATTCAATTAACATCAACAAACATGGATTTTTTTTAAATATATTTTTAATTAATATCAACAAGCGTGGATTTTTTTTAAATATTTTTTTAATTAATATCAACAAACGTGGATTTTTTTAAAATATTTTTCCAATAAACAACAACATAAATGGATTTTGAAACACAGCAAAAAATTTGGATTTTTTAAAACATATATATTTTTTTAAGGGAAGCAATAAACGTGGATTTTTTTAAAATATTTTTCCAATTAACAACAACATAAATGGATTTTGAAACACAGCAAAAAATTTGGATTTTTTAAAACATATATATTTTTTTAAGGGAAGCAATAAACGTGGATTTATTAAAAATATTTTTTCAAGGACCATCAATTAAACGTGAATTTTTTAAAAATATTTTTTGAAGGACAGCAATAAACGTGATTTTTTTAAAAATATTTTTTTAAGGACAGGAATAAATGTGGATTTTTTAAAAATATTTTTTGAAGGACAGCAATAAACGTGGATTTTTTAAAAATATTTTTTCAAGGACAGCAATAACCGTGGATTTTTTAAAAATATTTTTTCAAGGACAGCAATAACCGTGGATTTTTTAAAAATATTTTTTAAAGGACAGCAATAAACGTGGATTTTTTAAAAATATTTTTTGAAGGACAGCAATAAACGTGGATTTTTTAAAAATATTTTTTGAATGACAGCAATAACCGTGGATTTTTTAAAAATATTTTTTAAAGGACAGCAATAAACGTGGATTTTTTAAAAATATTTTTTGAAGGACAGCAATAAACGTGGATTTTTTAAAAATATTTTTTGAAGGACAGCAATAAACGTGGATTTTTTAAAAATATTTTTTGAAGGACAGCAATAAACGTGGATTTTTTAAAAATATTTTTTGAAAGACAGCAATAAACGTGGATTTTTTAAAAATATTTTTTGAAAGACAGCAATAAACGTGGATTTTTTAAAAATATTTTTTGAAGGACAGCAATAAACGTGGATTTTTTAAAAATATTTTTTGAAGGACAGCAATAAACGTGGATTTTTTTAAAAATATTTTTTGAAGGACAGCAATAAACGTGGATTTTTTAAAAATATTTTTTGAAGGACAGCAATAAACGTGGATTTTTTAAAAATATTTTTTGAAGGACAGCAATAAACGTGGTTTTTTTAAAAATATTTTTTGAAGGACAGCAATAAACGTGGATTTCTTAAAAATATTTTTTGAAGGACAGCAATAAACGTGGATTTTTTAAAAATATTTTTTGAAGGACAGCAATAAACGTGGATTTTTTAAAAATATTTTTTGAAGGACAGCAATAAACGTGGATTTTTTAAAAATATTTTTTGAAGGACAGCAATAAACGTGGATTTTTTAAAAATATTTTTTGAAGGACAGCAATAAACGTGGATTTTTTAAAAATATTTTTTGAAGGACAGCAATAAACGTGGATTTTTTAAAAATATTTTTTGAAGGACAGCAATAAACGTGGATTTTTTAAAAATATTTTTTGAAGGACAGCAATAAACGTGGATTTTTTAAAAATATTTTTTGAAGGACAGCAATAAACGTGGATTTTTTAAAAATATTTTTTGAAGGACAGCAATAAACGTGGATTTTTTAAAAATATTTTTTGAAGGACAGCAATAAACGTGGATTTTTTAAAAATATTTTTTGAAGGACAGCAATAAACGTGGATTTTTTAAAAATATTTTTTGAAGGACAGCAATAAACGTGGATTTTTTAAAAATATTTTTTGAAGGACAGCAATAAACGTGGATTTTTTAAAAATATTTTTTGAAGGACAGCAATAAACGTGGATTTTTTAAAAATATTTTTTGAAGGACAGCAATAAACGTGGATTTTTTAAAAATATTTTTTGAAGGACAGCAATAAACGTGGATTTTTTAAAAATATTTTTTGAAGGACAGCAATAAACGTGGATTTTTTAAAAATATTTTTGAAGGACAGCAATAAACGTGGATTTTTTAAAAATATTTTTTGAAGGACAGCAATAAACGTGGATTTTTTAAAAATATTTTTTGAAGGACAGCAATAAACGTGGATTTTTTTAAAAATATTTATTCAATTAACATCAACAAACATGGATTTTTTTTAAATATTTTTTTAATTAATATCAACAAGCGTGGATTTTTTTTAAATATTTTTTTAATTAATATCAACAAACGTGGATTTTTTTAAAATATTTTTCCAATTAACAACAACATAAATGGATTTTGAAACACAGCAAAAAATTTGGATTTTTTAAAACATATATATTTTTTTAAGGGAAGCAATAAACGTGGATTTTTTTAAAATATTTTTCCAATTAACAACAACATAAATGGATTTTGAAACACAGCAAAAAATTTGGATTTTTTAAAACATATATATTTTTTTAAGGGAAGCAATAAACGTGGATTTATTAAAAATATTTTTTCAAGGACCATCAATTAACGTGAATTTTTTAAAAATATTTTTTGAAGGACAGCAATAAACGTGATTTTTTTAAAAATATTTTTTTAAGGACAGGAATAAATGTGGATTTTTTAAAAATATTTTTTGAAGGACAGCAATAAACGTGGATTTTTTAAAAATATTTTTTCAAGGACAGCAATAACCGTGGATTTTTTAAAAATATTTTTTCAAGGACAGCAATAACCGTGGATTTTTTAAAAATATTTTTTAAAGGACAGCAATAAACGTGGATTTTTTAAAAATATTTTTTGAAGGACAGCAATAAACGTGGATTTTTTAAAAATATTTTTTGAATGACAGCAATAACCGTGGATTTTTTAAAAATATTTTTTAAAGGACAGCAATAAACGTGGATTTTTTAAAAATATTTTTTGAAGGACAGCAATAAACGTGGATTTTTTAAAAATATTTTTTGAAGGACAGCAATAAACGTGGATTTTTTAAAAATATTTTTTGAAGGACAGCAATAAACGTGGATTTTTTAAAATATTTTTTGAAGGACAGCAATAAACGTGGATTTTTTAAAAATATTTTTTGAAAGACAGCAATAAACGTGGATTTTTTAAAAATATTTTTTGAAAGACAGCAATAAACGTGGATTTTTTAAAAATATTTTTTGAAGGACAGCAATAAACGTGGATTTTTTAAAAATATTTTTTGAAGGACAGCAATAAACGTGGATTTTTTAAAAATATTTTTTGAAGGACAGCAATAAACGTGGATTTTTTAAAAATATTTTTTGAAGGACAGCAATAAACGTGGATTTTTTAAAAATATTTTTTGAAGGACAGCAATAAACGTGGATTTTTTAAAAATATTTTTTGAAGGACAGCAATAAACGTGGATTTTTTAAAAATATTTTTTGAAGGACAGCAATAAACGTGGATTTTTTAAAAATATTTTTTGAAGGACAGCAATAAACGTGGATTTTTAAAAATATTTTTTGAAGGACAGCAATAAACGTGGATTTTTTAAAAATATTTTTTGAAGGACAGCAATAAACGTGGATTTTTTAAAAATATTTTTTGAAGGACAGCAATAAACGTGGATTTTTTAAAATATTTTTTGAAGGACAGCAATAAACGTGGATTTTTTAAAAATATTTTTTGAAGGACAGCAATAAACGTGGATTTTTTAAAAATATTTTTTGAAGGACAGCAATAAACGTGGATTTTTTAAAAATATTTTTTGAAGGACAGCAATAAACGTGGATTTTTTAAAAATATTTTTTGAAGGACAGCAATAAACGTGGATTTTTTAAAAATATTTTTTGAAGGACAGCAATAAACGTGGATTTTTTAAAAATATTTTTTGAAGGACAGCAATAAACGTGGATTTTTTAAAAATATTTTTTGAAGGACAGCAATAAACGTGGATTTTTTAAAAATATTTTTTGAAGGACAGCAATAAACGTGGATTTTTTAAAAATATTTTTTGAAGGACAGCAATAAACGTGGATTTTTTAAAAATATTTTTTGAAGGACAGCAATAAACGTGGATTTTTTAAAAATATTTTTTGAAGGACAGCAATAAACGTGGATTTTTTAAAAATATTTTTTGAAGGACAGCAATAAACGTGGATTTTTTAAAAATATTTTTTGAAGGACAGCAATAAACGTGGATTTTTTAAAAATATTTTTTGAAGGACAGCAATAAACGTGGATTTTTTAAAAATATTTTTTGAAGGACAGCAATAAACGTGGATTTTTTAAAAATATTTTTTGAAGGACAGCAATAAACGTGGATTTTTTAAAAATATTTTTTGAAGGACAGCAATAAACGTGGATTTTTTAAAAATATTTTTTGAAGGACAGCAATAAACGTGGATTTTTTAAAAATATTTTTTGAAGGACAGCAATAAACGTGGATTTTTTAAAAATATTTTTTGAAGGACAGCAATAAACGTGGATTTTTTAAAAATATTTTTTGAAGGACAGCAATAAACGTGGATTTTTTAAAATATTTTTTGAAGGACAGCAATAAACGTGGATTTTTTAAAAATATTTTTTGAAGGACAGCAATAAACGTGGATTTTTTAAAAATATTTTTTGAAGGACAGCAATAAACGTGGATTTTTTAAAAATATTTTTTGAAGGACAGCAATAAACGTGGATTTTTTAAAAATATTTTTTGAAGGACAGCAATAAACGTGGATTTTTTAAAAATATTTTTTGAAGGACAGCAATAAACGTGGATTTTTTAAAAATATTTTTTGAAGGACAGCAATAAACGTGGATTTTTTAAAAATATTTTTTGAAGGACAGCAATAAACGTGGATTTTTTAAAAATATTTTTTGAAGGACAGCAATAAACGTGGATTTTTTAAAAATATTTTTTGAAGGACAGCAATAAACGTGGATTTTTTAAAAATATTTTTTGAAGGACAGCAATAAACGTGGATTTTTTAAAAATATTTTTTGAAGGACAGCAATAAACGTGGATTTTTTAAAAATATTTTTTGAAGGACAGCAATAAACGTGGATTTTTTAAAAATATTTTTTGAAGGACAGCAATAAACGTGGATTTTTTAAAAATATTTTTTGAAGGACAGCAATAAACGTGGATTTTTTAAAAATATTTTTTGAAGGACAGCAATAAACGTGGATTTTTTAAAAATATTTTTTGAAGGACAGCAATAAACGTGGATTTTTTAAAAATATTTTTGAAGGACAGCAATAAACGTGGATTTTTTAAAAATATTTTTTGAAGGACAGCAATAAACGTGGATTTTTTTCAAAATATTTTTTGAAGGACAGCAATAAACGTGGATTTTTTTCAAAATATTTTTTGAAGGACAGCAATAAACGTGGATTTTTTAAAAATATTTTTTGAAGGACAGCAATAAACGTGGATTTTTTAAAAATATTTTTTGAAGGACAGCAATAAACGTGGATTTTTTAAAAATATTTTTTGAAGGACAGCAATAAACGTGGATTTTTTAAAAATATTTTTTGAAGGACAGCAATAAACCTGGATTTTTTAAAAATATTTTTTGAAGGACAGCAATAAACCTGGATTTTTTAAAAATATTTTTTGAAGGACAGCAATAAACCTGGATTTTTTAAAAATATTTTTTGAAGGACAGCAATAAACCTGGATTTTTTAAAAATATTTTTTGAAGGACAGCAATAAACCTGGATTTTTTAAAAATATTTTTTGAAGGACAGTGTTAGCGCCACTGTTGGCCAACTTATTAACTACACTGCGGAGAGGTGTTAGCGCCACCGTCGGTCAATTGATGAACTATAACTAATCAATCACAGTTATCGAATTATTGTAATCTCAATTTGCAGCAACTAAAGTAAACTCATTTTAAGGTTATAAATCAACGTGATTCTACATCTAGAATGCAACATAAATTTAACTTTGGAACGAATTTGTAAAAATATAAAAATTTTCGCGCTTTGTTTCAAACTAAAAAGTAACTATAATCATCAAAAAATGTGAATTTATTTAAATGTATTTTAATTTTTAATATTCCACTATTAGGAATTTCAACATGCAAATACAATTGGATATTGAATAAATTGAATTTTCTAAACCTCGTATTTGTTGTTTACAATCTTGTGAAACTTGGCGCTTGGGCAAATTCCCGTAACAAAAATTGAAATTCTTTTTACGAGAAAAGAATCTCGTTCCTACCTAACCGCAAAGAAGTGGAAGTACGGCAGGCACCATCCGGATACACCCAAAGGAAACACATCCAACCGGCCAAATTTGTAAGTCCTAAAAATGGATAATTCTTCTTTACAGGGTCAACCACCACAACACCAATCTGCTTCCAACACCAACTCTCCATCTGTGGAAAACTGTTCCGTTTGTAATAAGCCGCTATCGGGCCAGCGCGCACTTTGTCATAAATGCCAAAAAATTTATCACCTAAATTGTGTTAACGTAAACAGTGATAATGAACCTTGCACATGCCATAATTGCGCCAATATAACTTTGTCTTCAAGCTCCTCGAAATCTGTTCGAAGTCATCGCACCAAAGCCTCCAGCGTTTCACGAGGCTCGACTATTCGAAGGAAACAATTAGAACTGCAGCGCCTCGAAGAAGAAAGGCAACTAGCTAAAGAAAGAGACTCCGAATTCAAAGGCAAAAGTATCAATTGTTGCTACAGGAAGAAGAAGAGGAGAGGGATGACCGTAGCTCGATAGATATTAACTCCGTACACGAATGGCTTAACAATCAACCCAATCCTCCTAACATACCGGTGACAATCCAAAGTGGGGTGCCACCGCTTAATGAACCAAATTATTCTACAGGAAACAATAATGTAACTTTTGCTGCCCCGACATCCAACCAAAGTCAAGCAGCAGCACAATCTGCACAAAATAATATGCCAATAAACACAACAACACACTTTCAAAATAAAATTGCACATCCATCTTTGCACTCAACATCATATAATAATACAACCACTTTTATTAATACGGCAAAAATTCCAACAACAAAAACCACATCAGCTTTTCCACCCAACGTCACTTTAGGAGCACCTGCTAATTACGCCTTCGATCCACCAACAACAGCTTTTCCATCCAACGTCACTTTGGGTGCACCGGCTAATTACACTTTCCGCCCATCAGGTTCGTCAGCTCCAAACAATACCATAACTTCAAACCTCACTCATCAGCAAATAACATCGAGACAAACTGTTCCCAAAGATCTACCAGTATTTACTGGCAATCCGGAAGAGTGGCCTCTTTTCAGTTCCACATTCGATTGGTCTACGGAGGTATGTGGCTTAACTGATGCTGAGAACTTAATCCGTCTGCAAAAAGCGTTGAGAGGAGATGCTTTGAAATCTGTACAACACATTTTAATCCACCCGTCCTGTGTTCCGGCCGCAATTTCAACACTAAAATTATTGTATGGACAGCCAGAAAAGATCCTCCATTCACTGAAACAAAAAATAAGATTATTACCAACAGTCAATGTAAACAAGCTGGATACACTTACCTCATTTGCTGTACAGGTTAAAGGTCTGCATGCCACAATAGAAGCCTGCAATCTTCTCGATGAGCTCAATAATCCATCATTGTTGCAGGAATTAATTGCCAAATTGCCTTCTTATTTCCAAATAAATTGGGGAACTTATAAAATGAACTTATCAAAACAAAACAAAAAAGTCAACTTAGCGGAATTCTCCGCATGGATTTTTGACATTGGTGTTTCTGCCAGCAGCGTAAATATTGACAGCAGTTCTAGCTCTGCCGCAGAGATTCTCTCACGCAATAGGCAGAGAAATGCATATGTACACACTCACACTGAACAAAACAGAAAGAGGTGTATCGTGTGCAGTGATAACTGCAACAACGTTGCCAGCTGCGAGAAATTTAAGAGAATGGATAGAACAAATAAATGAAATATCGTAAGAGAATTTAATCTCTGTAAACAATGTTTACGAAAACATTTTGGCAAATGCAATAGCAACAACGTATGTGGTGTCGATAATTGCAAATATAAACATCATTTTCTATTGCATAAACCAACGGAAAAGACGGACAAAAGAGAAATGTCAAACATAGAGAAATCAAATAAAAACAAAGTTTCAATGCAAAACAGTGAAACCCAGAGATGTAACACGCACGATGCATTGGGCTGTAACAATTTATTTAAAATTATTCCTGTAAAAATATATGGCAATGAAAATAAATTTATAGAAACATTTGCTTTTATTGACGACGGTTCTTCAACGAGTTTGGTAGATGAGCAGATCATCAACGACTTAAATCTTTCTGGTACCTCTGAACCTTTATGTCTTAAATGGACTGGGAACGTCGAACGAAATGAAAACAACTCTCGTAGACTTTGTGTAAATATCGCTGGTCCTAATAAAAAGGTTCATACTGTGGATGTTCGTACAGTAAAACATCTTTCTTTACCGAAGCAAACTCTTGATTTTGAAAAACTTGTACAAGAGTTTCCTTACTTGGCCGGATTACCTGTTAACGGTTATATTGATGCTACGCCGCGATTATTGATTGGTTTAAATAATTCCAATCTATGTGTTTACAATAATATTAAAGAAGGTAAGATCAACGAACCTGTGGCAATTCGTACCCGTCTTGGGTGGTTAGTATACGGTGCAATGAGAACTAAGTTTATAGAGCACCATCACTGTCATTCGGATGAATGCAATAATAAAATCCTATCTGATTTAATGAAAATGTTTTACTCTTTGGAAACTGCCGGTGTAGATAGTGCAAAAACCATGATGAGTAAAGACGACGAAAAAGCCATGTCCATCTTAGAGAAGTGTACCATACAAAGAGCTGATGGACATTATGTACATTATGTACAAATGCCAAACAGTTACGATATGGCGCTGAAGAGGTTTACATGTTTGGAAAAGAAATTAAAAAATGATTGTAATTTAAACGATATTTTCAACAAAACCATTTCTGAATATATTTCAAAAGGCTATATAACCAAGATAGCGAATGACCGTATAACTTCAACTAAAGAGAAGAAGGTTTGGTATTTGCCAATTTTCCCAGTTTTTAATAAAGACAAGCCAGGGAAAACAAGAATCGTCTGGGATGCAGCTGCAAGAGCCCATGGTACTTCTTTAAACGATATGCTAATGAAAGGTCCAGATATGCTGTGTTCCCTTCCCTCAATTCTTATTCGTTTTCGCGAAAAAGCTATCGCGATTTGTGGTGATATAGAGCAGATGTTTCACCAGGTGTTCATTAGGGAAGAGGATCGTAATGCTCAGCGATTTCTATGGCGTGGCGAGAGCGACGGAGAACCTGACGTTTATGTTATGAACGTGATGATTTTCGGAGCATCATGTTCACCTTGCATCTCGCAGTACGTGAAAAATATTAATGCAGATAAATTTATTAGTAAATATCCGACAGCGGCAGCGGCTATAAAAAATAACCATTATGTTGATGACTATTTAGATTCTGTTGACACAGTGGAAGAGGCTATTACTTTAGCTCAAAACGTTAAGTATATTCACGGAATGGCTGGTTTCAACATAAGAAACTGGATTTGTAATAATAAAAGTGTTTTGGCTGCCATGAATGATAGCAATGGTCGACAACAAAAGAGTCTTAATCTCGGGAATGAAATAGAGATAGAGAAGGTTCTTGGTGTTTTTTTGGAAATCATTAGATGACGCTTTCACGTTTAAACTTTCACCCAATATTGCCAACAATATATTGACAGAAAACAAAGTTCCCTCAAAATGCGAATTATTAAGATTTTTGATGTCAATATACGATCCTTTAGGACTTATTGGACACTATTTAATGTACTTAAAAATAATACTGCAGGATGTATGGAGAAGCGGCGTAACATGGGATGAAGAAATACAACCCCATCACATGACAAAATGGTCTAAATGGCTATCGTTCTTGCCAGAAATTAAAAACATTTCAATACCTCGATGTTACCTCCAAAAGTTTAGTGATTATAACAATGTTGATGTTCAGTTGCACACCTTTGCTGATGCCAGCGAGAATGGCTATGCAGCAGTTTCCTATTTTAGGATTTCGAATGGTAACGATGTCGTTGTGTCTCTTGTGGGTTCAAAAACCAGAGTTGCCCCACTAAGAGTAACCTCCATTCCACGTTTGGAATTAATGGCAGCAGTAATTGCGTCACGTTTTGCCAATTGTATCAAAAAAAGTACAACTATAAAACTCAGCCGAATGATCTTTTGGTCTGATTCTAAAACTGTCATCAGTTGGCTGAAGTCAGATCAAAAAAGGTATCATCAATTTGTAGCCTTTCGAGTGAGTGAAATTCTCGACACTACTGATTTAGACGACTGGCGATGGATTTCTGGCAAATTAAATGTAGCAGATGAAGCAACAAAGTGGACTAAAAGGGGCCCCGATTTATCAAATAATAGTAGATGGCAAACTGGTCCCAGTTTTTTGAAAGAAGATCCAAGTTTGTGGCCGACACAAAATGGCATAATGGCTTACGTTGAATGTGAACTTAAACAACATTTACTTCATGTAAAAGAAATTCCCCACTTAGTCCAAATCGAGCGTTTTTCTCAGTGGCGAAGAGCACTTAGATCGGTTGCCTATGTTATACATTATATAAACAAGCTCAAAGAGAGTACAATTCCCAATAACTTATCTCAACACGAACTAAAAAAGGCGGACATTGTTCTTCTAAAACAAGCTCAAATGGACAACTATTTAGAAGAAATAACAACGTTGAAAGGTGGTAGTAAAATTGGCAAAAGTAGCTCTCTTTATAAGCTCTCTCCTTTTCTAGACGGTGATGATGTTCTACGTATTGACGGCCGAATAGAGCATGCTGATGTTCCAGATGAATTTAAACACCCAGCAATTATGCCAAAACAAAGTTACATCACCAAGCTAATATTACTACACTTTCATGGAAAATACCATCACGGAAATCATGAAACTGCCGTGAATGAAATTCGACAACAATATTATGTGCCTCGCTTAAGAACAATGTATAAAAAAGTTATACGGACTTGCCAAATGTGCAAAGTGAGTAAGGCTGCACCAACATATCCACAAATGGCAAGGCTTCCTAGAGCTAGACTGTCAGCACATGTGGCGCCCTTTACATTTACAGGGCTGGACTTTTTTGGTCCAATTTTGGTTACCGTGAATAGACACAAGGAAAAAAGATACGGTGCACTGTTCACCTGTCTTACCATTCGAGCCGTTCATATCGAAATAGTACATTCCCTAACCACCAGTTCTTGTATTTTAGCCATCCGGAATTTTATGGCCAGACGTGGTACGCCAAGGGAATTTTTCAGCGATAATGCGACCAACTTTGTTGGAGCAGAAAAGGAGCTACGCGCCGCAATAAAGGAAATAGACAGTAATGAATTTGTTCGCAATTTCACAACTGCTGCTACAAAATGGAATTTCATTCCGCCTGCTGCCCCACATATGGGCGGGCGTGGGAACGCATGGTACGTTCCGTCAAAACAGTTTTTTACAAAATAATGCCGACGAGATCAGTCAATGACAATTCGAAGCATGATGGCAGAAGTCGAAAATATTGTAAACTCTCGACCACTTACCTACGTGCCGATAGACAACGAAAATCAGGAGGCACTAACTCCTAACCATTTACTGTTAGGAGTTCAAATGGTATGAAACCATTAGCTGACTACGATGACTCTAGTGTGGTTGTTAAGAATAGCTGGTTGCAATCGCAGATGTATGCCCAACATTTTTGGAAAAGATGGCTGTTAGAATATTTGCCGTCACTTACATGTCGAACTAAATGGTTCGAAAACAGTAAACCATTAAGTAAAGGCGATTTGGTTGTTGTGGTTGACCCTTCGTTCCCGAGAAATGTGTGGCCCAGAGGAAAAGTAGTGGAGACTACAGTTGCAGCTGATGGCCAAGTTCGCAGAGCGAAAATTATGACGTCTCGTGGTGTGCTAGAAAGACCAGTAACAAGATTGGCCTTACTCGACGTGGCTCCAAATAGGGAGTAGGGCTGCGAATCTTTCTTGCCATACTGCGGGGGGTTGTTAGCGCCACTGTTGGCCAACTTATTAACTACACTGCGGAGAGGTGTTAGCGCCACCGTCGGTCAATTGATGAACTATAACTAATCAATCACAGTTATCGAATTATTGTAATCTCAATTTGTAGCAACTAAAGTAAACTCATTTTAAGGTTATAAATCAACGTGATTCTACATCTAGAATGCAACATAAATTTAACTTTGGAACGAATTTGTAAAAATATAAAAATTTTCGCGCTTTGTTTCAAACTAAAAAGTAACTATAATCATCAAAAAATGTGAATTTATTTAAATGTATTTTAATTTTTAATATTCCACTATTAGGAATTTCAACATGCAAATACAATTGGATATTGAATAAATTGAATTTTCTAAACCTCGTATTTGTTGTTTACAATCTTGTGAAACTTGGCGCTTGGGCAAATTCCCGTAACAGACAGCAATAAACGTGCATTTTTTAAAAATATTTTTTGAAGGACAGCAATAAACGTGGATTTTTTAAAAATATTTTTTGAAGGACAGCAATAAACGTGGATTTTTTAAAAATATTTTTTGAAGGACAGCAATAAACGTGGATTTTTTAAAAATATTTTTTGAAGGACAGCAATAAACGTGGATTTTTTAAAAATATTTTTTGAAGAACAGCAATAAACGTGGATTTTTTAAAAATATTTTTTGAAGGGCAGCAATAAACGTGGATTTTTTAAAAATATTTTTTTTAGGGACAGCTATAAACGTGGATTTTTTAAAAATATTTTTTGAAGGACAGCAATTGTTGTGGAACGAAGCAATCCACTACTTATATGAAACAAAGAAGGCTTTGGTTTTTGTATGAATATGTTGTAGAAAGAAAAATTTGTCATTGTATACTTTTTCCTTTGCACGATACACACATAATTTTGTAATACACATTTTTCAATTAATTTATCAATAAACTTCAATTCAAGAATCCTCGCGTTTTAATAGGTTATGGGCCCAGAAGAGGCAAAATAACCGCGAATTAACGAATAGACAATAAGCGGCGATAATTTTTGAGAGGAAAAAATTAAGAATTGGAAGGCAAAACGGAAAATTTGGTGTCGAATTGAAAAATGGCTGGTGTGGTACGTATTGAACCGCTAAACGCGGAGAACTATGACACATGGAAACTGCAAATGCGTGCTATTTTGGTGAAAAATGATTTGTGGGCATATGTCGACGGAACTGATGTATGTCCGACGGATGCAAATGCAGCAGCAGCTTGGAAAAAGCAAGACCAAAAGGCAGCGGCCGACATAATGTTGGCAATGAGTCCCTCAGAATTGGGTTTGATTGCAGAATGTGAAAGTGCAAGGAATATTTGGCTGAGACTGGAATCTACGTATCAATCGAAAGGGCCTGCGCGGAAGGCTACACTATTAAAAAGAGTTGCTTTATCGCGAATGCGTGAAAGTGATAAAGTCCGTGAACATTTAAATGATTTTTTCGATGCCGTGGCAAAACTAAAAGAAATCGGTGTTCAAATCGGTGATGAGCTATTAGCGATTTTACTGCTGTATAGTCTCCCAGATTCGTTCGAAACTTTTCGGTGTGCTTTAGAAACCCGCGATGAACTACCAAAACCGGAAATTTTGCGTGTTAAAATTTTGGAAGAATCTGAATCAAGAAAATCTAAAGAAAATAGTGACACAACAAATGCGCTATATGCTAAAAAACATCAACCAAAAGCAAAACAAATGAAAAATAAACAAAACAGTGGTTGCTTTAAGTGCGGTAAAATCGGACATTTCGCGAGGAATTGTAGATCTAAAAACAGTAAACATTTTCAAAGTACACAAAAAGTGGAAGAAAATAAAAAGTCGAATGTGTCATTAATGACAAAAGAAACAGTTTATTTGTGTCCCGATGTTAAATCTAAATGGTGTTTAGATAGTGGTTGTACGTCACATATGAGTGCCAGTAAAGAAAATTTTAGAAATATGTCGCCATTGGATCAGACTTTAAACTTGGCAAACAATAATTGTACAAAAATTAATGGAATCGGAAAAGTGGATGTCTCAGTGAATAAACGGGGTTGTGAGACAAATTTGGAACTAAAAGACGTTCTTTATGTGCCGGATCTAAGAACAAATTTACTGTCAGTGTCGAAAATAACGGATAACGGTTATGAAGTAAAATTTCGTAAGAACGACGCAGTTATAATTGATACAAACAAAAAGGTGATTTTAACTGCTAAAAGAATCGGTAACCTATATTATATTGAAAAACTTGAAAATTCTGTAAATATTGTAGAACCTAAAAATGAAATTGATGCATGGCATTTTAAAATGGGTCACTTAAATGAAAAAGATTTGAAGAAAATGGCAAATAGTGACATAGTTTACGGTTTAAAATTTAAAAACGATTCCAAACTTTCAACATGCGAGGTGTGCATCAGTGAAAAACAAACTCGGGGAAAATTTTTAAAGAAAGAACACAATATATGCAAAGATTTACTTGAAATAGTTCACAGTGACGTATGTGGGCCAATGAGATGCCAATCAAATGGCGATGCAAGATACTTCGTAACTTTTATTGATGAAAAATCTCGGTGGTGTGAAGTATACTTTTTAAAACACAAGTCGGAAGTATTCTCAGCTTTTCAGAAATATAAAACATATGCTGAAAACTTGACAGGTCGCAAAATAAAAAACCTTCAATCGGATAACGGAAAAGAATACTGTAATCGGGAATTCGACAAATATTTAGAGAAAAGTGGTATAAAACGTCGGCTTACTACTCCATATACGCCACAGCAAAATGGTATGGCAGAACGTAAAAATAGAACACTTGTAGAAATGGCAAGATGTATGATGAAACATGCCGGTTCGCCACCATCTTTTTGGGCAGAAGCTATAAATACAGCGTGTTATATTCGAAATCGGGTGCCACCGTGGTGCAATGGTATGCACGCCCGCCTTGCACGCAGAAGGTCGGGGGTTCGATTCCCCGGCCAAGCAACATCAAACATTTTTCAACGGTGGCAAAATACCCCTCAGTAATGTTGGCGACATTTCCTGAGTATTTCAGCCTTGAAAAACTTCTCCATAAGTGGTGTCTTAGGACACGCCGTTCGGACTCGGCGATAAATAGTAGGTCCCATATCATTGAGCTAAATATGAATCGAGGTGCACTCATTGATATGAGAGAAGTCTCCCTTGTCCCGTATGGGATGTTGTGGAACAATGTTTTTTATATTCGAAATCGATGTGTAACGTCAGCAACGGATGAGATACCATACAAAACGTGGACAAATATGAAACCTTCTGTGGTACATATGCAAATATTTGGTTCCAAAGGTTACGTTTTAAACAAGAAGCCTAAATCTAAATTTGAGTCCAGATCAGAATTGTGTGTTTTTGTGGGCTATTGTTCTGAATCGAAAGCTTACCGTATGTGGTGTCCACGGAAAAGAGAAATCTTAATAAGTAGAGACGTTAAATTTATTAACGAAAGTGGATTTGAAAAATCCTACGACGACTTTTATGAATCCGAAATACACAATGAAATAGAGATTGAATGTCAAGATAAGTCACCTGAGCGAGAAGCGGAAACATTAAATGAAGGTATATCAAATAGTGATGCTGAAAATGAAACGTTAGTTGAAAATTTGGTTGAACATTCAGAAAATGAGACAACTCAAAAAAGAGGTAGAGGGCGTCCGAAACTTGAAAGACTTGGAAACCGGGGAAGACCCAGAAAAATATTCCATACAGTTCAAGATGTTAGCAGCGATCAATCTGAAAATACCGAAGAGGAAAACTTCGAAGAATGTGAGTACGCATACTTATCTACTATAAATGATCCGAAGACAATAGATGAAGCTTTGAAAAGTCAAGATGCAAAAGAATGGAAGAAAGCTATAGAGGATGAATATTTGTCCCAAATTAAAAATAATACTTGGGAAATAGTTGAAAAGCCTCCTGAAAGGGCTACTGTGGGTAGTCGAATGGTGTTCCGAACCAAAGAAAATGGGAAGAAGAAAGCTCGATTAGTAGCAAAAGGATATGCGCAGAGACCTGGCGAAGATTTTCACGAAACATATTCCCCTGTTGCGAGATCATCGTCGATTAGACTTTTGGCAGCTTTGGCTGCAGAATTCGATCTGGTGATACATCAAATGGATGTTGTGACGGCGTATCTAAATGGCGATTTAGATGAAAATGTTTTTATGCAAGTTCCAGATGAATTAGAGTCAATACTTGCGAGCATCAAATTAGGACAATCGACCAAAAAGAACGGGAAATACAGCAAAGAGGTCAAAGATACTGCTAGTAAATGGCTAAAGGATTTGAGAATGAAGAAAACCCCTGTGTGCAAACTCAATAAAGCCTTATATGGTTTACGTCAATCTGGTCTTATGTGGTACTACAAACTAACCGAGAAATTAAAGGAATTAGGCCTGAAACCAACTGCTCAAGATCCATGTTTATTCTCGAAGAGGGAAGGCAATAAGCTTTTGTTGATATCTATATATGTTGACGACTTATTGTTGGCATCAAACGAACCAGAATGGATAAACTCCATTAAGATGTCTCTATCGAAATCGTTTGATATGAAGGATATTGGTGAAGTTAAGCAGTGTCTGGGTATACACTTTGAACAAAATCTCGAAGCACATGAAGTATTTTTATCTCAACGTAAGTACGCTGAATTTGTACTTGACCGTTTTGGAATGAAGGATTGTAAACCCTCCTCAACACCTATTGAAGCAAATTGTAAGCTAGCAGTACCATCTGAAAAAGATGAAGAAGCAATGTCCAGATATCCATATCAAAAATTAATAGGTGCATTAATGTACTTAGCAGTCACAACGCGTCCCGATATTGCATATGCTGTCAATTTCATGAGCCAGTTTAATTCCAACTATACTGAAGAACACTGGAAAGCAGTAAAAAGAATTCTGAGATATTTGAAAGGAACGCTTGATTACGGTTTACTGTTTAAGAAAACCAATGAAAATTTATTTGGCGTTGTTGATGCTGATTGGGGTGGAAACATTTCAGATCGTCGTTCGTATTCTGGTTATGCATTTATATTGGCTGGAGGAGCGATAAGTTGGGAAGCTCGTAAACAAAGAACGGTTTCACTCTCCAGTACCGAAGCAGAATATATTGCAATAGCTGAAGCAACTAAAGAAGCAATTTATCTGAAAGGAATTTTGAATAGCATTGGTTTAAATACCGAAAACATAACTTTGTATAATGATAGTCAAAGCGCGCAAAAACTTATACAAAACTTTGGATACAGTGCCCGTACGAAACATATTGATATCCGTCATCATTTTGTACGCGACTGTGTTCGAAATGGCAATATATCCCTTGAATATCTATCAACTGAAGATATGCCTGCTGATGTGCTGACCAAAGGACTCAATAGAAATAAACACAACTTTTGTTCAACTAATTTGGGTTTGATGAACCAGCAATATCAACAGTAGTGTATTTACTTCGAGGGGAGGTGTTGTGGAACGAAGCAATCCACTACTTATATGAAACAAAGAAGGCTTTGGTTTTTGTATGAATATGTTGTAGAAAGAAAAATTTGTCATTGTATACTTTTTCCTTTGCACGATACACACATAATTTTGTAATACACATTTTTCAATTAATTTATCAATAAACTTCAATTCAAGAATCCTCGCGTTTTAATAGCAATAAACGTGGATTTTTTAAAAATATTTTTTGAAGGACAGCAATAAACGTGGATTTTTTAAAAATATTTTTTGAAGGACAGCAATAAACGTGGATTTTTTAAAAATATTTTTTGAAGGACAGCAATAAACGTGGATTTTTTAAAAATATTTTTTGAAGGACAGCAATAAACGTGGATTTTTTAAAAATATTTTTTGAAGGACAGCAATAAACGTGGATTTTTTAAAAATATTTTTTGAAGGACAGCAATAAACGTGGATTTTTTAAAAATATTTTTTGAAGGACAGCAATAAACGTGGATTTTTAAAAAATATTTTTTGAAGGACAGCAATAAACGTGGATTTTTTAAAAATATTTTTTGAAGGACAGCAATAAACGTGGATTTTTTAAAAATATTTTTTGAAGGACAGCAATAAACGTGGATTTTTTAAAAATATTTTTTGAAGGACAGCAATAAACGTGGATTTTTTAAAAATATTTTTTGAAGGACAGCAATAAACGTGGATTTTTTAAAAATATTTTTTGAAGGACAGCAATAAACGTGGATTTTTTAAAAATATTTTTTGAAGGACAGCAATAAACGTGGATTTTTTAAAAATATTTTTTGAAGGACAGCAATAAACGTGGATTTTTTAAAAATATTTTTTGAAGGACAGCAATAAACGTGGATTTTTTAAAAATATTTTTTGAAGGACAGCAATAAACGTGGATTTTTAAAAAATATTTTTTGAAGGACAGCAATAAACGTGGATTTTTTAAAAATATTTTTTGAAGGACAGCAATAAACGTGGATTTTTTACAAATATTTTTTTGAGGGACAGGAATAAACGTGGATTTTTTAAAAATATTTTTTTGAAGGACAGCAATAAACGTGGATTTTTTAAAAATATTTTTTTTAGGGACAGCTATAAACGTGGATTTTTTAAAAATATTTTTTGAAGGACAGCAATAAACGTGGATTTTTTAAAAATATTTTTTGAAGGACAGCAATAAACGTGGATTTTTTAAAAATATTTTTTGAAGGACAGCAATAAACGTGGATTTTTTAAAAATATTTTTTGAAGGACAGCAATAAACGTGGATTTTTTAAAAATATTTTTTGAAGGACAGCAATAAACGTGGATTTTTTAAAAATATTTTTTGAAGGACAGCAATAAACGTGGATTTTTTAAAAATATTTTTTGAAGGACAGCAATAAACGTGGATTTTTTTAAAAATATTTTTTGAAGGACAGCATTAAACGTGGATTTTTTAAAAATATTTTTTGAAGGACAGCAATAAACGTGGATTTTTTAAAAATATTTTTTGAAGAACAGCAATAAACGTGGATTTTTTACAAATATTTTTTGAAGGACAGCAATAAACGTGGATTTTTTACAAATATTTTTTTGAGGGACAGCTATAAACGTGGATTTTTTAAAAATATTTTTTGAAGGACAGCAATAAACGTGAATTTTTTAAAAATATTTTTTAAAGGACAGCAATAAACGTGGATTTTTTAAAAATATTTTTTCAAGGACAGCAATAAACGTGGATTTTTTAAAAATATTTTTTGAAGGACAGCAATAAACGTGTTTTTTTTAAAAATATTTTTTGAAGGACAGCAATAAACGTGGATTTTTTACAAATATTTTTTGAAGGACAGCAATAAACGTGGATTTTTTTAAAAACTTTTTTTTGAAGGGCAACAATTAACGTGGATTTTTTAAAAACTTTTTTTTGAAGGACAACAATTAACGTGGATTTTTTAAAAATATTTTTTGAAGGACAGCAATAAACGTGGATTTTTTAAAAATATTTTTTGAAGGACAGCAATAAAAGTTGAATTTTTGTTAAAAACTTTTTTTTGAAGGACAACAATTAACGTGGATTTTTTAAAAATATTTTTTGAAGGACAGCAATAAACGGGGATTTTTTAAAAATATTTTTTGAAGGACAGCAATAAACGGGGATTTTTTAAAAATATTTTTTGAAGGACAGCAATAAACGTGGATTTTTAAAAAATATTTATTCAACTAAAGAATATTTTTAAAGAATATTTTTGCAAGGACCTTCCGACCAGCTAAACGTGGATTTTTAAAGAATATTTTTGCAAGGACCTTCTTACCAACTAAACGTGGATTTTTAAAGAATATTTTTGCAAGGACCTTCCGACCAACTAAACGTGGATTTTTAATGAATATTTTTGCAAGGACCCTCCGACCAACTAAACGTGGATTTTTAAAGAATATTTTTGCAAGGACCTTCCGACCAACAAAACGTGGATTTTTAAAGAATATTTTTGCAAGGACCTTCCGACCAACTAAACGTGGATTTTTAAAGAATATTTTTGCAAGGACCTTCCGACCAACTAAACGTGGATTTTTAAAGAATATTTTTGCAAGGACCTTCCGACCAACTAAACGTGGATTTTTAAAGAATATTTTTGCAAGGACCTTCCGACCAACTAAACGTGGATTTTTAAAGAATATTTTTGCAAGGACCTTCCGACCAACTAAACGTGGATTTTTAAAGAATATTTTTGCAAGGACCTTCCGACCAACTAAACGTGGATTTTTAAAGAATATTTTTGCAAGGACCTTCCGTCCAACAAAACGTGGATTTTTAAAGAATATTTTTGCAAGGACCTTCCGACCAACAAAACGTGGATTTTTAAAGAATATTTTTGCAAGGACCTTCCGACCAACTAAACGTGGATTTTTAAAGAATATTTTTGCAAGGACCTTCCGACCAACTAAACGTGGATTTTTAAAGAATATTTTTGCAAGGACCTTCCGACCAACTAAACGTGGATTTTTAAAGAATATTTTTGCAAGGACCTACCGACCAACTAAACGTGGATTTTTAAAGAATATTTTTGCAAGGACCTTCCGACCAACTAAACGTGGATTTTTAAAGAATATTTTTGCAAGGACCATCATCCGAAATAATCGAGGATTTTTTTTTATTAAAAGCGTGAATCTTTGCCGAAGAATCATCATCCAATGTCATCCCATCTTCATTTGAAATTCCCCTCTCCAACATATCATTGCACATTTATAGATGTCAAGTGACTTAAACATGTCTTTATGGCTTCATTTCCGATTTATGTGAGTTTCTCAATTCAAACGAACACAAAGAATCTTCTTTTGATGGCTTATTTGATGTTGAATAATTTCCATTTAAATCCGAATTGAATCAAGCAATAATTCACTTTTCAGTTTTCAACACATGTCGGCTATAACAATTGCACAGAAGATAGCACACATACACCCACACACCCATATGTATATGGAGCTATGAAATGGCATTTCCTTGCGTCTACCATACAAAGGCAACGAATATTATATAATAATACCCTGCTATCAATTATTTCCGCTGTTTTCACGTTGTTCACATTGCAGCTACCTACACTCATACACATTTTTCTTAAGGCGGAAGTAGAAGATACTTATGTTCATCATTGGCATTTCTTGTTTCTCGTTGGCTGCTTTGCTGAGTGAATGAGTAAGTGACTGAAAGCCTGAGGATAACTTTTTGTTAAACCTCAGTTAAAGAAAAAATGAAAACGTAGTAAACTAACAATCTTAAACTCTTCAAGACAAAGCTACACATCTTAAGACATTGGACAAATAGAAATGAAGAAGAAAAAATAAGAGAATAGAAATCAGCCACTCACCTTTTTTCAGCAAATAAATCACTTTTATTGCTTCATAACGCCACCATCATCATGACATTGCCTTACATGTTGCCATATATTTCCAACCCCCTCCCTCTCCCAAAAAACTCACTTGTCCCCGGCCACCATCACCACGTTGGTAGCTGGCTGACATTCTTTGAATGATGCCTGCAAATAAACACAACTGAAATTGAAAATGAAGCTAAAGCTAAAAGCAGTTTTCCGAAGAAAAAATATGCCATAGTGTTCTTCACTCTCTGTTTGTCTCTCCCTGTTCTCTTCACAACGGAAAAATCTGGTACTTCCGGTGTTGACGACAACCTTTTAAATAAATTGAATTTGCCCAAGTACAAGGATGTTGTCCTTGTCGTAGTAGTATCCATGTAATGCAGGAAGAACACAAACAACACAAATAACATTATACTATACAACACCTATAAAACCAATATAAATTTGTTAGAGTGTGTCTGAGTGTGTGTGCGAATGTGTGTATGTGTGCGTACATGCTTGAGTGTTTTGTGTGCAAATATTGTTAAAAGAAATATTTAATTTTATTTATTTCTTCACTGATTTGTTTTTCTCTTAAGGAAGAACAAAAAAAAAGGACAACAACAACATGTTTATTGAAAATCATGTCGTGTTTTGTTGTTGCACATTATTTGTTGTTTTTGGTGTTCTACTTTTAGTATTACATTTAGTTGATGGACAAATCTTTTAAATATATTGTCGTCAAGAATGAAGAGGAATGTTAAATTTGGTGATATGCGATAATGAAGTCTTAAGAAATTGTTTCCAAGTGATCATTGTTCTTTAAATAATACGTTAAGAAAATATTCTTTTAAATACATATTTAATGGTCGGTAAATCCTTGAAAAACTATTGTTTGAAATCCACGTTTATTGGTCTAAAATCCTTGAAAAAATATTCGTTAAAATATTCTTAAAACTCCACGCTTATTTGGTGTGATGGTCCTTGGAAAAATATTCTTTAAAAATTCACGTTTATTTGGTGTGATGGCCCTTGGAAAAATATTCTTTAAAAATCCACGTTTATTTGGCGTGATGGTCCTTGGAAAAATATTCCTTAAAACCCACGTTTATTGGTCCAAAGGTCCATGGAAAAATATTCTTTAAAAATCCACGTTTATTGGTCTAAAGGTCCATGGAAAAATATTCTTTAAAAATCCACGTTTATTGGTTTAAAGGTCCATGGAAAAATATTCTTTAAAAATCCACGTTTATTGGTTTAAAGGTCCATGGAAAAATATTCTTTAACAAGTAAAAACGTATCAGTCGGCTTTGCTACAGAGATATACCCTCAGCCTGTGCAAATTGAAACACTTTTTTCACAAAAAACTTATGTTTTTAGGGGGTTTCAAAATTTTGGTCGTATGAACCGACAAAAATGTTGATTAGGATTCAAGTTCAAAAATTTTGCGGAAAATGTACTAAAGGAATGGACTGACATAGACCATGGGGGTGCCATAGGGGGTTTTTACACCCATCGGGCTGTTTTCTCAAGAAGTATGGACTTGCCCCTGAAACAACTTTTACTGTCGTAATTGAAGCAGCGAATGTAAGTTGCTTCAACAAAAATCAAAGTGATTCAATAGCAGGTCTTAAAGTGAACTTATACAAATTTTTATGTGGGAGGTACGGGATGGAATGGACAAATATAGTCCATATTCGAACCTGATCTATATCTGGTAGATATTATGAGAATGTGGACCAAATCGGTCACTCCCATCAAGAGTTATCGTGCGCACAATTTTTCCGAATATTTTCGAAATTTTGTGTGGTAGGTACCTGAAGGAGTGGACCGATATGGCTTATCTACAAACTTAAAGTAAGTTTGGAAACAATATTACGAAGGCCAGATTTTTGCCGGAATCGGCATTTCCGTTCGAGAATTATCTGGCGCTTCCACCCATAAACATGGTGTCAAAGGGTTTGTTTTTCAACTTTCAGCTTATTTTTTTCAGGAAGTATGGACTTGCCCCTGAGGAAACGTGTACTCTCGTATAGGGGACAGTGAACACAAGATGTTACAATAAAAACCAAGGCGATTCGAGAGCAGGTCCTAAACTGAACTTTTCCGAAATTTTGTGTGGGAGGTACTCGAAGGAGTTTACCGATTGAGTCCATATTGGAACCTCATCTAAGTCTGGTAGAAATTTCATAATGTGCAAAGTGTGGACCAAATCGGTTACTCCCTTCATAAGTTATCGTACGCACAAATTTTCCGAACATTTTCGAACTTTTGTGGGGGAGGTACCGGAAGGAGTGGACCGATGTAATCCATCTTTGAACTTAAACTAAGTTTGGACAAAATATTACGAAAGCCAAATTTTGGACCGAATCGGCAGATCCGTCCGAGAGTTATCTTGCGCTCCAACCACTACACACGGTGTTATAGGGATTTTTGTAACTTTCAGGCTATTTTCTCAGGAAGTGTGGACTTGCCCCTAATGAAACTTACAGCGTCGTATAGAGGACAGCGAATACAACTTGCGTAAACAAAAATCAAAGCGATTCGAGACCAGGTCCTAAACTGAACTTTTCCGAAATTTTGTGTGGGAGGTACCCGAAGGAGTGGACCGATTGAGTCCATATTAGAACCTCATATAAGTTTGGTAGAAATTACACGATGTGCAAAGTATAGACCAAATCGGTTACTCCCTTCAAGAGTTATCGTGCGGACAATTTTTCCGAACATTTTTGAACATTTGTGGGGGAGGTACCTGAAGGAGTTGACCGATATGGCCCATCTTCGAACTTAAATCAAATCTGGACAAAATATTTCGATGCCCAAAATTTGAACCGAATCGATTGATCCGTTCGAGAGTTATCGTGCGCACCAGCCAGACAGACAGACGGACGGACATTGCTAGATCGACTCAAAATTGTCTGAAACGGATATCGTACAAACATACTTGGGGTCTAAAACCATTATTTCGATGAGGCACATTTTTGGTCGTATCAAAGTGTAAATACCCTCTTTAGCCTAAAGGCTGAGGGTATAAAAATCCACGTTTATTGTTTTAAAGTTCTATGAAAAAAATATTCTTTAAAAATCCACGTTTATTGGTCTAAAGTTGTATGAAAACAAGTAAAAAAGTATCACTCGGCTTTGCCGACAGAGATATACCCTCAGCCTGTGTATATTGAAACAAATTTTCCCCAAAAAACGTATGTATTCAGGGGGTTTTAAAATTTTGGGTTTTTATACCCTCAGCCTTTAGGCTAAAGAGGGTATTTACACTTTGATACGACCAAAAATGTGCCTCATCGAAATAACGGTTTTTGACCCCAAGTATGTTTGTACGATATCCGTTTCAGACAATTTTGAGTAGATCTAGCAATGTCCGTCCGTCTGTCTGTCTGTCTGTCCGTCTGTCTGGCTGTCTGGTGTGCACGATAACTCTCGAACGGATCAATCGATTCGGTTCAAATTTTGGGTATCGAAATATTTTGTCCAGATTCAATTTAAGTTCGAAGATGGGCCATATAGGTCCACTCCTTCAAGTACCTCCCCCACAAATGTTCAAAAATTGTCGCAAAACTTGTGCGCACGATAACTCTTGTAGGGAATAACCGATTTGGTCCATACTTTACACATCGTGTAATTTCTACCAAACTTAGATGAGGTTCCAATATGGACTCAATCGGTCCACTCCTTCGGGTACCTCCCACACAAAATTTCGGAAAAGTTCAGTTTAGGACCTGGTCTCGAATCGCTTTGATTTTTGTTTACGCAAGTTGTATTCGCTGTCCTCTACACGACGCTGTAAGTTTCATTAGGGGCAAGTCCATACTTCCTGAGAAAATAGCATGAAAGTTACAAAAAACCCTAAGACACCGTGTGTAGTGGTTGGAGCGCAAGATAACTCTCGAACGGATCTGCCGATTCGGTCCAACATTTGGCTTTCGTAATATTTTGTCCAAACTCCCATCAAAAACATTAGTTCAAGTTCAAAGATGGATTATATCGGTCCACTCCTTCCGGTACCTCCTCCACAAAAGTTCGAAAATGTTCGGAAAATTTGTGCTTACGATAATTCTTGAAGGGAGTAACCGATTTGGTCCATACTTTGCACATTATGAAATTTCTACCAGTCTTAGGTGAGGTTCCAATATGGACTCAATCGGTAAACTCCTTCGAGTACCTCCTACACAAAATTTAGGAAAAGTTCAGTTTAGGACCTGCTCTCGAATCGCTTTGGTTTTTGTTGCAACATCTTGTATTCACTGTCCCCTATACGAAGTTAAAAGTTTTCTCAGGGGCAAGTCCATACTTCCTGAGAAAATAGCCTGAAAGTTGAAAAACAAACCCTATGACACCATGTTTATGGGTGGAAGCGCAAGATAATTCTCGAACGGATATGCCGATTCCGGCCAAAATTTGGCCTTCGTAATATTGTTTCCAAACTTAGTTTAAGTCCGTAGATAAGCCATATCGGTCCACTACTTCAGGTACCTACCCCACAAATGTTGAAAAATGTTCGGAAAAATTGTGCACACGATAACTCATGATGGGAGTGACCGATTTGGTCCATACTTTACACATTCTCATAATATCTACCAGATACAGATCAGGTTCGAATATGGACTATATTTGTCCACTCCATCCGGTACCTCCCACACAAAATTTTGGATAAGTTCACTTTAAGACCTGCTATTGAATCACTTTGATTTTTTGTTGAAGCAACTTATATTCGATGCCTCAATTACGATGGTAAAAGTTGTTTCAGGGGCAAGTCCATACCTCTTGAGAAAACAGCCCGAAGGGTGTAAAAACCCCCTATGGTACCCCCATGGTCTATGTCGCTCCATTCCTTTAAGTACCTTTTCCGCAAAATTTTTGAACTTTAATCGTAATCAACATTTTTGTCGGTTCATACGACCAACATTTTGAAACCCCCTTAATACATAAGTTTTTTGTGAAAAAAGTGTTTCAATTTGCACAGGCTGAGGGTATATCTCAGTCGGAAAAAGCCGACTGATACTTTTTTACTTGTTTTTTTGGGCGTTTGAACTAACAAATATGTTGATTAGGATTAAAGATCAAAAGTTTTGCGGAGGAGATAGTAAAAGGAATGGATCGACATTGACCATTACGGAAGTGGATCTCCAGCCACTACATATGGCGCCATAGGGGGTTTTTACACCCTTCGGGCTGTTTGCTCAAGAAGTATGGACTTGCCCTGAAAAAAACTTTTACCATCGTAATTGAGGCAGCGAGTGCAAGTTGCTTCAACAAAAATCAAAGTGATTCGATATCAGGTCTTAAAGTGAACTTATCCTAAAATTTGTGTGGGAGGTACCGGATGGAGTGGACAAATATAGACCATATTTGAACCTGATCTATATCTGGTAGATATATGAGGATGTGTAAAGTATGGACCATGTCGGTCACTTCCTTCAAGAGTTACCGTACGAACAATTTTTCCGAACATTTTTGAACTTTTGTGGAGGAGGTTCCTGAAGGAGTGGACCGATATGGCTTATCTTCGAACTTAAACTATGTTTGGACAAAATATTACGAAGACCAAAATGTGGACCTAATCGGCAGATCCGTTCGAGAGTTATCTTGCGCTACGTCATAGGGCTTTTTTGTACCTTTCAGGCTATTTTCTCAGGAAGTATGGACTTGCCCCTGATGAAGCTTATACCGTTATATGGGGGGCAGTGAATGCAAGTTGCTACAATAAAAATCAAAGCGATTCGTGAACTGGTCCTAAACTAATCTTTTCCGAAATTTTGTGTGGGAGGTACCCGAAGGAATGGAGCGATTGAGTCCATATTGGAACCTCATCTAAGTCTGGTAGAAATTTAACGATGTGCAAAGCATGGACCAAATCGGTTACTTCCTTCACGAATTATCGTGCGCACAAAATTTCCGAACATTTCTGATCTTTTGTGGGGGAGGTACCGGAAGGAGTGGACCGATATAACCCATCTTCGAACTTAAACTAAGTTTGGACAAAATATTGCGAAAGCCAAATTTTGGACCAAATCGGTTCCTCCGTTCGAGAGTTATCGCGCGCACCAGCCAGCCAGACAGACGGACAGACAGACAGGCGGACGGACATTGCTAAATCGACTCCAAATTGTCTGATACACATTTCGTCCAAACATACTTGGGGTTTAAAACCATTATTTCGATGAGGCACATTTTGCCCGTATGAAAGTGTATATACCATGGCAGAACTACCAGGTAGTGGTATCACACCAGCTGATCGAATATGAAAAGTCAAATCCCTTTATAAAAAAAAAATGTAATTTCCCCAACAACATAAAGAAAGTTTTGACATAACATATTCAAAATTTTACGATGCCACTACCTGGGTAATTGTTCCATGGTATATACCCTCGTTAGCATAAATGCTGAGGGTATAAAAATCCACATTTATTGGTCTGAACTCCGATGAAAAAATATTGTTTAAAAATCCACGTTTATTGCTCGGAAGGTCACTAAAAAATAATCTTTAAAAATCCACGTTTGTAGGTCTGAAGTTCGTTGAAAAAATACTGTTTAAAATCCGCGTTTATTGGTCTGAAGTCCGATGACAAACTATTGCTTAAAAATCCACGTTTATTGGTCTGAAATTCGTTGAAAAAATATTCTTTAAACATTCATTGGTCTGAAAATCCTTGAAAATCCACATTTATTGGCATTAAAATCCTTAAAAAAAATATTCTTTAAAAATCCACGTCTATTGATCTGAAGTTCGATAAAAAAATATTTTTTCAAAATCCACGTTTATTGTTCTGAGTTTCGATGAACAAATATTGTTTAAAAATCCACGTTTAGTGTTCTGAATTAAAACAAGTAAAAAAGTATCAGTCGGATTTGCCGACAGCCTGTGTATATTGAAAAAAATTTTTCCCAAAATATGTATGTATTTAGGGGATTTTAAACCTCACACGGTGTCATAGGGGGTTTTTGCAACTTTACTATTCTGAAATTTGGTGTGGGAGGTACCCGAAGGAGTGGACCGATTGAGTCCATATTGAAACCTTATCTAAGTCTGGTACACATTTCACGATGGACAAAGTATGGAGCAAATCGGTTACTCCCTTCAAGAGTATCGTACGCACAAATTTTCCGAAAATTTTCGAACTTTTGTGGGGGAGGTATCGGAAGGAGTGGACCGATATAGCCCATCTTCGAACTTAAACTAAGTTTGGGTAAAATATTACGAAAGCCAAAATTTGAACCGAATCGGTTTCTCCGTTCGAGAGTTATTGTGCGCTCCTGTCAGCCTGCCAGACAGACAGACGGACCGACATGGCTAAATCAACTCCAAATTGTCTCAAACACATTTTGTCCAAACATACTTGGGGTCCAAAACCATTATTTCGATGAGGCACATTTTGCACGTATGAAAATGTATATACCCTCGTTAGCATAAATGCTGAGGGTATAAAAACCCGAAAAGTGGGCGGTACCGTTCCACGGGGGTTACATCAAAACGTGAACCAATACCAACAATTCTCTGTAAAAATATTTCGCAAGACCTGGCGAAGACTAAATACGAAATATCAGCTACATTGGTTGTTCAATGTGGCTAAAACCTTGAAAATACCGAAAATCGGGCGAAACCGTTCTATTGGAGCTATATCAAAACGTGGACCTTTTTATCAGAAAAGTTTTTTGGTCCATTGGAAACCCTCAATGCAAAATTTCGGCGTATTTGGGCGTGAAACATATGTATAATCTTCAAAATTCCGAAAATTGGGAGGTACCGTTATATGAGGTCTATATCAAAACGTGGGCCTATGTGCATAATTTTTATCGGAGAAGTTTTTTGTAAAGTGAAAACCCCGCATCTCAAAATTCAACCAATTATCAACCAAATTGTTTTAACTAAATATTAAAAATATATAAAACTAGCAAATGCCCGCTACTTCGTATGCGGAAAGGGGATAAAATATATATGAACAATATTTAATATGGAAGGGGTTAACACTGGCGATTCTGTTGTATTAAAACCTATTTTTAATATCAACATTTAATTGATTTAATTCCTTTTAGTACTGTATACTGTAGTTAGAATTTCCCAAACAAAAAAAAAATATCGGACGTATCGCACCCCTAGTTTATTTTTTATTTTGAATTACCAAAACTACGACCTCATATCACAGACATACACAAGTAGCTACTCATATTGCTAATTTCAGACTTGACTTCTGGTTTTACTCGTTCACTAACACAGCATTCCCTTCCAGTATGAGTTTCCAAACACTAAACTTTATCTCACCCTTTCACAACAATTCAAGGTTCTAGCTTCAGCGGTTTCGCCAAGAACCAGAAAATTCTACGAATGCCGAAAATCCTACGCACCTAATTTTCGGAATTCAAAATGGCCACAAAAATTCGTATATCACCATATAACGGTACCCCTCGACTTAGTGTATTTTAAAAATAGAACAAATCTATATTGCCAAATTTTCTTTAAATTTGGACCTTGAATACTCAGAGGATACAAAAGTTTCATTTAAAATATATCTACTTTAATCCACTTTTATTAGAAGAGATATTTTGAAGACTTAGAGTATTTTGAAGATTTCATGCACATTTTCCGACCAAAATTCGGAATTTGTGGCATGAAAGGTTAGAAAAAAACTATTTTACAAAAAATTTTATTTAATGTGCACGGGTATGTTAACCGTATATAACGGTACATTTTTTGATGCATTTCAATTAAGGCCTTTTTATTACAGGGGATAATAACCTTCTAGTTAACAAAATTGTTTTCAAATTAACATAAAAAAACAAACAAAAAAAATTGAAAAGATACTTCACATTTAACTACATACTTCCAGTACATTATTTAGAAACGCCTTCGCGTTAGCATAAAATCAATAGAACAATATTCAGTACAATTTTTCGAACTCCGAACTTTATCTCAAATATCAGAATGATCTTCTTAACAAATATTTTTCCATTTCGTAGTTTTTTGTCCAAATTATATAATCCAAGCTTTGTTCCTACACCCAACCCAACCAAATTTAGTACTTTTTTTATTTTTTTTTTTTTTTTTTTTATTTTTGCCTTATTAAGGCGAAGGCCATTTATAGTGATATTTAATTAATTCTCTTTCGAGTTGAGCTGTTAGGCCTTTTAGAGATACATTGAAAAATTAGGACTCTACCGAAGTCCCACGCATCCAACCATTACACTACGTTTCACGGGTGGTAAATCCGATCTTCAGGTGTATTAGGATGTTGTTTTTGTGGCAGACGAAGGCAAAGCTTGGTAACTGGTATATATATCGAACTTCATTAGATAAATGTATGTGCGAAATTATGTCAGTTAATTGAAACTCCAAACTTTTCCTATAGTCCTGCTTGGTAATCCCATTTTTCAATGTTCACAAATACTATGGTAAGTTTTATTCCTACATCATTAGTAATTGCTCTTCTATATCAGAAGATTTTTTATTTTTTGATCATCAATTATTGTCTACTAAAGTTTTGACAAGTTGATGGTGGCTTAGAACGCTAAGACGCCGGCAACCTTGACACTCAGTTGTCGGAGACCCAGGTTCGAATCCCAGCCTGGCTCATGCTGAAATTATTTTTTATTTTTGCCTTATTAAGGCGAAGGCCATTTATAATGATATTTAATTAATTCTCTTTCGAGTTGAGCTGTTAGGCCTTTAGAGATACATTGAAAAATTAGGAGTCTACCGAAGTCCCACGCATCCAACCATTACACTACGTTTCACGGGTGGTAAATCCGATCTTCAGGTGTATTAGGATGTTGTTTTTGTGGCAGACGAAGGCAAAGCTTGGTAACTGGTATATATATCGAACTTCATTAGATAAATGTATGTGCGAAATTATGTCCAAACTTTTCCTATAGTCCTGCTTGGTAATCCCATTTTTCAATGTTCACAAATACTATGGTAAGTTTTATTCCTACATCATTAGTAATTGCTCTTCTATATCAGAAGATTTTATTTTTTGATCATCAATTATTGTCTACTAAAGTTTTGACAAGTTGATGGTGGCTTAGAACGCTAAGACGCCGGCAACCTTGACACTCAGTTGTCGGAGACCCAGGTTCGAATCCCAGCCTGGCTCATGCTGAAATTATTTTTTATTTTTGCCTTATTAAGGCGAAGGCCATTTATAGTGATATTTAATTAATTCTCTTTCGAGTTGAGCTGTTAGGCCTTTAGTACTTTTCGTTCCCCTATAGTATGTATTTCTCACTTTAACCGTTTACACAATACCAACATGGTTTTGGTACCAACATGTTACCAAACTTTTCGTACACATATGTAGGTAAACGTTTCAAAAATTACTTCTAATATTCAACATAAATACCAACCGCAATTCACTTTTCCAGCTTTATCTGTTCCTCTGAAACCAATTATAATACTATTTAGTACTTTTTGTATAAATAAGTAAGCATTTTCAAAACCTCCTTTCTACCTCCTCTCTAAACACCAATTTCTAATCTAATACCGAATTTCAAAATTCCAGTTCTACCCTTTACAAAATCACAAATTGAACAAAATTCTGTACCATATAGCAAATACCAAAATGTACCAACTTTTGTACAATTTAGCACTTTTCGTACACGACTTTCCAATAACTACTTTTATATATCTGCAATGTAGTTCAATTTAGCACTTATGGAAAGTACGCTTTTCCAAAACTACCTCAATCCTACACTCCAACAGTAATCTGTTCACGCAAATACAACTTGTATTGAATTTAGTACCATTTAGCACTGCTTCGTGCACATTAGAACGATTTTCCAAAGCTACCTCCATATCTCAATTCTAGATTCCAACAGTAATCTTAATTCCAAATTTCAGGATTCCAGCTCTATCCGTTCACCCAAATCCAAAGTGTACTAAATTTAGTATGTTTCGTGTACTTATAGTTAGAATTTCCAAAAACTTTTCTTTGTTACTTTCCATTTGTGACCCTCATTCCAAATTTCAGGATTCCAACTAAATTTACTAAATTTAGTACCATTTCGTACTTTTCGTACCCTTAAAGTTCGAATTTCCAAAAACCTTTCATTGTTACTTTTCATCAGTAATCCTCATTCCAAATTTCGGGATTCCAGCTCTATCTGTTCACCCGAATCCAAATTGTACTAAATTTAGTATCATTTATTATTTTTCGTGCACATATAGTTCGAATTTCCAAAAACTTTTCCTTGTTACTTTTCATTAGTGACCCTCTTTCCAAATTTCAGGATTCCAACCCAATCCGTTCACCCAAATTCAAATTGTACTAAATTTAGTACCATTTCGTACTTTTCGTACCCTTATATCGAATTTCCAAAAAACCTTTCATTGTTACTCTTCATAGTGGCTCTCAATCAAAATTTCGGGATACCAACTCTATCTGCTCACCCAAATCCAATTTGTACTAAATTTAGTACCATTTATTATTTTTTGTGCACATATAGTTCGAATTGCCAAAAACTTTTACTTGTTACTTTTCATTAGTGACCCTCTTTCTAAATTTCAGGATTCCAACCCAATCCGTTCACCCAAATTCAAATTGTACTAAATTTAGTACCATTTCGTACCCTAATAGTTCGAATTTCCAAAAACCTATCATTGTTACTCTTCATCAGTGGCCCTCATTCCAAATTTCAGGATTCCAGCTCTATACATTCACCCAAATCCAAGTTGTACTTAATTTAGTACCATTTAGTACTTTTCGTACACATTAGTACGATTTTCCAAAACCATTTAATTACATCAACACCACTTTCCAACCTTGATTTCAATACCAAATTCCATGGTTCTAGATATATCCGTTCAAAATATACAATTGGTACAAAATTTTAGTACTTTTCGTACACTTATAGTTCGAATTTCCAATAACCCTATGTTACATCTTTCTAACTCTCCATCAGTGACCCTCATTCCAAATTTCAGAATTCTAGCTCTTACCGTTTGTCTAATACAAAGGGTACCATATTTAGTACCTTTTAGTACTTTTCGTACACTTCTAGGTCGAATATCCAAAAACCCAGCCTTATCTCACCCCTACACACCAACAGCAACCTACACCCAAAATTTCAACTTTCTAGCTTCAGCGGTTTCGTCTGGCCGCTGATGAATCAGTCAGTCAGTCAGTGAATACCTCACCTCACTGCTCTTTTATATATATAGATTATTCTTGGTATTAGAGCTTTACCCATGAATTTAGTACATGGGTAAATAATTTAGTACATATCTTACACTTTTTGCAGGTCTAATTTTCAACTCATATGCGTGTGCTTATGGCTCCATCCACCTTCATATCTCAAGCCTAACATCTAATTTTAGAATTCCAGCATATTTTGTACACTTTATTACTTTCGTATGTTTGTGAAACCACAGTAGCACAGGCCTCAATACAAAAATTAAACATTCTAGCTCAAAATCGGAATGGTACAAAATGTAATATTTGCATTCACACAGGCCCAAGTTTGAAAAAATACCTCTCCATATTAATCGTACAACCAATCAACAATTTTTATTTCCAGCCCTTTCAGTTAACCCAAATCTAATAATTGATATTAAAAAATAATTATATTAAGTTTTTTGCATACGTAAATACATTTTTAAAAACCTCATACCTTTGTCCGCACCAAACAGTAACTCTTATTAATATGTACTTAATATCAGAAGTCCAAGTGAACATCTCTGCTCAGTAACAAATTGTTGCTAATTCTGTACAGTTCCCCAAAACCTGTGAATCAGATGTTTCAAACATGTGTATACACACAATATTAAATTTAGTACGACTTAGTACTTTTTGAATACTTTGGTGTATAGTGTACATGTTTCTAAACCAATCCCTATATCTCAACCATCACACCAGCACATTATTCGAAAGTCTGTGTTTTTTTTATTTTTCACACTAACAGTGATCTTAATACCAAAATCCGGAATAAAGGTCTATATTTACCAAATAACAAAAGCAAATACCCAAAATTACCTCTATATCTTAATACTTCACTCCAACAATAATATAAATTTTGTACTTCTGGAATCCAGCGCACTCCGTATCTCCAAATCCAAGATGTACCAAATCCAAGACCACCCATATTCAAATTGTACCATATTTTTTACCACAGTTCGAAAACTTCTTCAATCTTACACTCCAACAGTCATCTTAATTCAGTATCTCAGGTTTCCTACCCAAATTAAAATTGTATCAAATGTAGTATCATTTATTTCTTTACGTATCCATAAGTACGAATTTCAAATACTATTTTACTTCTACACTCCAACAGTAATCTTGAACCCATATCTCAGGATTCATGCTCTATCTGTTCACCCAAACCCAAAATGTGCAAAATTTAGTGCCGCAGAGTACTATACTTCGTATCCATAAATACGAATTTCCAATATTTCCTCAATCATACACTCCAACAATCCCAACCCAAAGTTGTACCAAATTTAGTACCATAAAATACTCTTCGTACCCCTAAGTATGAATTTCGAAAACTTCTTCAATCCTACACTCCAATAATAATCTCAAAGCCAAATTTCAGAATTCCATCTCTACCCGATCCTCCAAGACTAATTGTACCATATTTAGTACCTTTTGTACCCCTAAGTACGAATTTTTAAAACATCTGTAATCCTACATTCCAACAGTATTTTTATTTTATATCTAAGATATCCTGCTTTATCTGTTCACCCAAGTCCAAATTGTACCAGATTTAGTACCGTCCAGTACTTTTCGTACCCATAACCAAAAATTTTCAAAACTACCTCAATCCTACAACTCAACAGTACTCTTAATTCCAAATCTTAGGATTCCAGCTGTATCCGTTACGCCAAATCCAAGTTGTACCAAGGTTAGTACCATTTAGTACTTTTCGTACCCAAAAGTACGAATTTCTTAAACTTTCACAATGCTACAGTCCAACAATAATCTTAGTTCCAAATTTCACTATTCCAACTCTATCCAATCACTCATATCCAAATTGTACCAGGTTTGATACCATTTAGTACTTTTCGTACCCATAACCATAAATTTTCAAAACTACCTCAATCATTCACTCCAATAGTAATCTTAATTCCAAATCTCAAGATTCCACCTTTATCCGATCACTCTATTCCAAATTGTACCAAATTTGGTACCATTTAGTACTTTTCGTACCCAAAAGTACGAAGTTCCAAAATACCTTTATACTACACTCCTACAGTAATCCTAATTCTAAATTGCAGGATTCCAGCTCCATCTGTTCAAAATGTACCTTAGTTGGTACTATTTAGTACTTTTCGTACTCATATGTACGAATTTCGAAAACTACTTCCATATCTCACACCTACACTCCAACAGTAATAGAAATTCCAAATTTCAGAATTCTAACCGTATCGGTTTGCCAAATTCAAAGTGTACCAAATTTAGTACCATTTAGTACTATTCGTACACATGAATGCACATTCCCAAAACCATATATCAACACATATTCCAGACCTTGATTTACATTCCAAATTTGAAGATTTTACCTCTATTCTTTCCCATAATACGGAATAGTACTAAATTTAGTACGTTTTAGTACTTTTCGTAGACTTGTAGTCCGAATTTCCAAAAACCCTTTGGTACACCTTTTTATCTTTCCCTCAGTGACCCTCATTCCAAATTTCAGAGTTCTAGCTCTACCGGTTCGCCCAAATGCAAATTGTACCAAATTTAGTACCATTTAGTACTTTTCGCACACAAGAGTACACATTTCCAAAACCACCGCCTTGTATCAACACATCTTCTAAACCTTGATTTTTATTCCAAATTTCAAGATTATAGCTCTATCCTTTCACATAATACCAAATGGTACTAAATTTGGTAACTTTTAGTACTTTTCGTACACTTATAGTCCGAATTTCCAAAAACCCTTTGGTATACCTTTCTATCTTTTCATCAGCGACCCTCATTCCAAATATCAGAATTCTAGCTCTTCGCGTTTGCCTAATACTAATGGTACCATATTTAGTACCTTTTGGTACTTTTCGTACCGTTCTAGTACGAATTTCCAAAAACCAAGCCTTATCTGTCACCTTCGGACCAAGAGTGACCCTCACCCAAAATTTCATGATTCTAGCTTCAGCCGTTTCGTCTGGGCGTTGATGAATCAATCAGTCAATCAGTCAGTCAGTGAATCAGTCACTCTACTCTTTTATTAATATAGATATTCAAAATACCGAAACATTAAGAAGTACCGTTGCATGGGGACTATCCCAAAACGCGGACCGACCTTCCCATTTTTTTTGTTCTCGACATTGTCAATGAACTGTAAGTATTTATACCAAAATTCATCTGCCAACGCCAACTCGCGACATAGTGCAGCGTTTTTTGAGGTTATGCGCCATTATCTCGGGAACTATGGACTTGCCCTCGAAAAAAATTACAATGACGTAACGGGGGCCGGGGGACGAACATCCTGTTACAAACAATTTCATAACGATTCGTAAGGTGTCACTAAACTGTACTTATTTCAAATTTTGTGTGGGAGGTACCTGAAGGAGTGGACCGATTTAATCCATATTCGAACCTGATGTATGCCTAGAGGTAGTATTACCATATGCAAAGTTTTGTTTAATTCGGTTTCTCCCTTCGAGATTTATCGTGCCCACAAGTTTTGCGACAATTTTTGAACATTTGTGGGGGAGGTACCTGAAGGAGTGGACCTATATGGCCTATCTTCGAACTTAAATCAAATCTGGACAAATATTTCGATGCCCAAAATTTGAACCGAATCGATTGATCCGTTCGAGAGTTATCGTGCGCACAAGCCAGACAGACAGAGGGACGGACATTGCTAGATCTACTCAAAATTGTCTGAAACGGATATCGTACAAACATACTTGGGGTCTAAAACCATTATTTCGATGAGGCACATTTTTGGTCGTATCAAAGTGTATATACCCTCTTTATCCTAAAGGCTGAGGGTATAAAAACACTCTTTAAAAATCCATGTTTATTGGTCTGAAGTTCCTTGAAAAAAAAACATTCTTTAAAAATCCAAGTTTATTGGTGTGAAGTTACTTCAAAAAATATTCTTTAAAAATCCACGTTTATTGGTCTGAAGATACTTGAAAAAATATTCTTTAAAATCCACGTTTATTGTTCTGAAGATATTTGAAAACAAGTAAGAAAAGCTTTAAGTTCGGTCGGACCGAACTTTTTATACCCTCCACCACATATTTCAGCCATTTCGGTGGATTAATGTGGCCACAACCTTAAAAATACCGAAAATCGGAAGGTACCGTTCTATGGGGGCTATATGATGGCGTGGACCTATACTTACAAAATTCTGGGGGAAAGTTTTATACGCCTAAAGAAGACTAAATACCAAATTTCAGCCATCTCGGTGTGATAATGAGGCTAAAACGTTCAAAATATCGAAAATCGGGAGATATTGTATTATGGGGGCTATATCAACACGTGGACCTATATAAACATTTTATGGTAGAAATGTTTCTTAGCCTCTGGAAACACAAAATACAAAGTTACAACCGATTCTTTGGTCAAATGGGTCTAATACATTCAAAATATATTAAAATGACGCGTACTTTATAAGGGGCCTTATGTGGGGGCTATACCAAAACGTGGACCTATATAACCCAACTTTGGTATGAATGTTTTCTGGCCTCTGAAGACACAAAGTACCAAATTACAACCAATTCTGTGGTCAAATGGGTCTAATACATTCAAAATATATTCAAATGACGCGTACTTTATATGGGGCCTTATATGGGGGCTATACCAAAACGTGGACCTATATAACCCAACTTTGGTAGGAATATTTTTTGGCCTCTGGAGACACAAAGTACCAAATTACAACCAATTCGGTGGTAAAATGGGCCAAATATCTTAAAAATTCCTTAAAACGACGACGCGTCACGCGTCATTTTGTATGGGGGCTATACGAAAGCGTGGACCTACAAAGCCCGCTTTCAATACCAAAAGTCCTACGTAAATATAACATATTTTCCCAAAATTTCATCAACCTACGTCAATCCGTTCGGACGCTAGAGTGATTTCCACAGACGGACAGACGGACAGACGGACAGACGGACAGACGGACAGACGGACAGACGGACGGACATGGCTATATCGATGTAGAATTGCACGCTGATCAAGAATATATATACTTTGTGGGGTCTACAATGATTATTTCGAGTAGTTACAAACGTAGTGACAAACTTAATATACCCCCATCCTATGGTGGAGGGTATAAAAATATTCTTAAAAAATCCATGTTTATTGGCCTAAAGGTACTTGAACAAATATTCTTTAAAAATCCACATTTATTGTTCTGAAAATCCTTGAAAAATTTTATTGTTGTGATGTTGGTCGAAAAAAATATTCTTTAAAATTCTAGATTTTTTGGATTGAACTCTTTAAAATCTCTTAAGGTTTTATTTTCGTTAAGTCAACATTTACGTCTTAAACATAAAATGTCCTTTGAGAATGGCCATTGGAAATCTTCCTTTTCGTTTTATTGCTTTATTATCCCATTGCGTAAATTAACACTCACAGGACATTACATGAAATGGCATTCGTTTATCTGTGCCCTCATGACATTTATCTCCGCACTGCTCATCTGTCCTCTTTTAGTATTGTTTGTATATTTTGTCGCCTAAATAATCCTTGTTGACCTTTGACCCAGGTCATTTATATGAAAGAAAAATAACAAAAACGACCAACAACATTCCATGGCACAAATTCATTTGACTGTTTTTAATTTTCCAGACCATTAAATCCAAATTTGAAATGGTAAAACTGCTGTTAGTTAAAATATTTACAGTTAGAAAATAATCAAATGTCCATTTCCGTTTTACAAATAGTCGATTATTTTAACATAAACAAGAAATCGAGAAAAACAACAACGACCAGTTGCAACAACAAGTAATGAAATACAAATAGGATTTTGTTTGGCAAAGTGAAGTTCATGTTCAATGGAAATTTCAATATTGACACTTTGGTTGACTTGGTCGGAATATTGGGTGGAAAATTTTCTATTAAAAAAATTTCTAGATTGTTTAATCCTTAAATTAGGCAGAATGGTCCTTAAGGGTCCCATATTGCAAAAAAATATTGTTAAAATATATTTTTTGTCTATGAAAGCAACTATTCTTAGTTGAATGGCAACCCTATATATAACATTATATTGTCTGTTCCAAATTATTTACTCTCATGCTTGCTAGTTTTCCCATTACAATCGATTTTGGCCATGAACTTTTCATTTAAGTTCTTTTGTTGCCAAAAAAATTAAACAACATGTTTCTGGTAGTCCATTTGGATTTTGTTGGCCTCAATTTTGAAATCATGTCTTGCACAACTTTAGGTAGACAAAAAAAACTATATCGACATAAAATAATTTATTATACCAATTTATTTTTAGGAAATCCTTGATACTAGGAAAACTAAAGTACAACTGTTTCCAACATACCATCAGGGCAATGTAGTAAATATGTCACACAGTAGAATGAACAGACAAACATGCAGCCATGCAATGCATGTGTTTGTGAAGGTTGTTCTCAAATTTCACCATATTTGCAGCAAAAGACTGAACATATCCTTTGAGACAATTTGAGCTGCATATTAAACTACTACAACTTGTCTCACATAGAACATAAACGTTCATATGTTCGAATAGGTTATGTTGTGTCTAAAGACACTAATAAATATACACAGGCAGAAGGAAAGACTAGCAGGATAACAAAAAGGATATTTTAAGAAATTTCTTATTTAAAACACAAAAACATTGAAACACCAATAAACTTTGATTTTTATAAAATATTTCTTCAAAAAAAGTGGATTTTTCTAAAAAAAATATTTTTTCAATAAACATGGATTTAAAAAATAACATTTTTTCAACAAATGTGAATTTAAAAAAAATTTTGTTTAATAATGTGAATTTTTGAACAATTTTTTTTTTCAATAAACGTGAATTAAAAACAAATATTTTTTTCAATAAACGTGTATTTTTTAAAAAATAATTTTATAATAAGAGCGGATTTTAAAAAAAAAATATTTTTTCAATAAATATGAATTTTTTAAACGATATTTTTTCAATTAACGTGGATTTTTTGAAAATTATTTTTTCAATAAAAATATTTTTTCAATAAACGTTGATTTTTTGAAAATTATTTTTTCAAAAAAAATATTTTTTCAATAAACGTGGATTTTTTGAAAATTATTTTTTCAATAAACGTGGATTTTTTGAAAATTATTTTTTCAATAAACGTGGATTTTTTGAAAATTATTTTTTCAATAAACGTGGATTTTTTGAAAATTATTTTTTCAATAAAAATATTTTTTCAATAAACCTGGATTTTTTGAAAAATATTTTTTCAATAAAAATATTTTTTCAATAAACGTGGATTTTTTAAAAATTATTTTTTCAATAAAAGTATTTTTTAAATAAACGTGGATTTTTTGAAAATTATTTTTTCAATAAAAGTATTTTTTCAATAAACGTGGATTTTTTGAAAATAATTTTTTCAATAAAAATATTTGTTCAATAAACGTGGATTTTTTGAAAATTATTTTTTCAATAAAAATATTTTTTCAATAAACTTGGATTTTTTGAAAATTATTTTTTCAATAAAAATATTTTTTCAATAAACGTGGATTTTTTGAAAATTATTTTTTCAATAAAAATATTTTTTCAATAAACGTGGATTTTTTGAAAATTATTTTTTCAATAAAAATATTTTTTCAATAAACGTGGATTTTTTGAAAATTATTTTTTCAATAAAAGTATTTTTTAAATAAACGTGGATTTTTTGAAAATTATTTTTTCAATAAAAGTATTTTTTCAATAAACGTGGATTTTTTGAAAATTATTTTTTCAATAAAAATATTTTTTCAATAAACGTGGATTTTTTGAAAATTATTTTTTCAATAAAAGTATTTTTTCAATAAACGTGGATTTTTTGAAAATAATTTTTTCAATAAAAATATTTTTTCAATAAACGTGGATTTTTTGAAAATTATTTTTTCAATAAAAATATTTTTTCAATAAACTTGGATTTTTTGAAAATTATTTTTTCAATAAAAATATTTTTTCAATAAACGTGGATTTTTTGAAAATTATTTTTTCAATAAAAATATTTTTTCAATAAACGTGGATTTTTTGAAAATTATTTTTTCAATAAAAATATTTTTTCAATAAACGTGGATTTTTTGAAAATTATTTTTTCAATAAAAATCTTTTTTCAATAAACGTGGATTTTTTGAAAATTATTTTTTCATATTTTTTCAATAAACGTGGATTTTTTGAAAATTATTTTTTCAATAAAAATATTTTTTCAATAAACGTGGATTTTTTGAAAATTATTTTTTCAATAAAAATATTTTTTTCAATAAACGTGGATTTTTTGAAAATTATTTTTTCAATAAAAGTATTTTTTAAATAAACGTGGATTTTTTGAAAATTATTTTTTCAATAAAAGTATTTTTTCAATAAACGTGGATTTTTTGAAAATTATTTTTTCAATAAACGTGGATTTTTTGAAAATTATTTTTTCAATAAACGTGGATTTTTTGAAAATTAATTTTTCTATAAAAATATTTTTTCAATAAACGTGGATTTTTTGAAAATTATTTTTTCAATAAAAGTATTTTTTCAAGAAACGTGGATTTTTTGAAAATAATTTTTTCAATAAAAATATTTTTTCAATAAACGTGGATTTTTGGAAATTATTTTTTCAATAAAAATATTTTTTCAATAAACGTGGATTTTTTGAAAATTATTTTTTCAATAAAAATATTTTTTCAATAAACCTGGATTTTTTGAAAAATATTTTTTCAATAAAAATATTTTTTCAATAAACGTGGATTTTTTGAAAATTATTTTTTCAATAAAAATATTTTTTCAATAAACGTGGATTTTTTGAAAATTATTTTTTCAATAAAAATATTTTTTCAATAAACGTGGATTTTTTGAAAATTATTTTTTCATATTTTTGCAATAAACGTGGATTTTTTGAAAATTATTTTTTCAATAAAAATATTTTTTCAATAAACGTGGATTTTTTGAAAATTATTTTTTCAATAAACTTGGTTTTTTAAAAAATATTTTTTCAAAACGTGGATTAAAAAAATATTTTTAATAATTGTGGATTTAAAAAAAAAATTCTCAATAACCTTTATTTTTTTAAAAAATATTTTTTCAATAATAGTGGACTTTTTAAAAAAACATTTTTTCAATAAACGTGAATTTTTATACCCTACACCCCCTTGTGGTAAGGGGTATTATGTCTTTGTGCATTAGTTTGTAACATGCAAAAGGAAACGAGATAGACCCATATTTCCTTTTAGGGATATACATGGAATCACTTTCTAAGTCGATTTACGCATGTCCGTCTGTCTGTCCGTCTGTCCATGTATTTTTGTAAACAAAGTACAGGTCGCATTTATTGTCCGATTCGCATGAAAATTGGGGAAGATAGTTTTTTTGGCCAAAGGACGAACGCTATTTATTTTGGTAAAAATCGGTTCAGATTTGGATATAGCCCCCATATATATCTTCGCCCGATTTAAGGCATTTAGTGCACGAAACACGATATATATGTCTGATTTCAATTAAATTTGGAATGTGCAACGGTATTTAGTCTAGAAATAAGTGTGTCAAATTATATAGAAATCGGTTCAAATTTGGATATAGCTCCCATATATATTCTCGGCCGATTTTAGGTTTTTGATGCACGAAACGCCCTATATATTTACGATTTCAATAAAATGTGGAATGTTTGCCGGGATTTGGCCTAGAAATAAGTGTGCCAAATTATATCGAAATCGGTTCGGATTTGGATATAGCTCTCATATATATTTAAGGCAGATTTGAGGTATTTGATGCACGAAACACGTAATATTTGTCCGATTTCAATGAAATTTGGAATGTTTTGACGGTGGTTAGTGTAGAAATAACTGTGCCAAATCACATCGAAATCGGTCCAGATTTGGATATAGCTCCCATATATATTTTCGACCTATTTGAGGTATTTGATGCACGAAACACGCTATATACAGTATCGGCCAAAACTAAAGCACCCCCTCAGTAAATTTTTTTGAAATGATAATTTTTTTATGAAAACTAAATTATAAATTTATTTTTTATTTTTCTTTTTATTTATTTATATCTTTATAATTGAAAAATACAAAAATAAGGAGATCAGAATTTAATAAACAAAAGTTAAAATTCAAAAAAACATTTTAGGTCGCAAATATAAGCGGACAAAACTAAAGCACCCCCCAATTTGAGGTACAGCAAAAACTATTGAAATCAATATTTCGTTGCTTATCCTCTATTCTGGATGACACAATCACATCTTTTAGGCATAAAGGATACTAAATTATTAATTATTGCAGGCGAAATAATCTGTTTTCGGATAATTTAGCTTAAATCCTCAAAATACTGAAAATCGGAAGGTACCGTTATATAGAGGCTATATCCAAACGTGGACCCAGGTCCACGATTTTTGGTGGGTATGTTTTGTGACCACTAAGAACCCTAAGTACCAAATTACAGCTAATTTAGTAGGAAAATGTGGCTTAAATATCCGAAATACCGAAGATCGGAAGGTACCGCTATAAGGGGGCTATACCAAAACATTAGCCGATATTGTTCATATTCATCCAAAAATGATGCTACAGCATCCACTAGTCAAATACAATACGCTAACGTTTAAAAATTAGCAAAAGAACGAATTGCAGAAGAACGATAGACGCCGGCTTATTCAGTCGACGACCAGCAAAAAAAAACCTTTCATATCGACTAAAAATGAAGGAGCCAGACTGGCATTCGCCAAGAACTATTTGAACTGTTTTCCGATGAATCTATGTTTAATTTAAAGTATTCAGATGGTAAAAGGCTTGGACCAAATGGGCAACCGTTAAATCCTAAATATTGCAAAGACGCTGTAAAACATGGAGGCGGAAGGTTTTTGCTGGTCGTCGACTGAATAAGCCGGTGTCTACCGTTCTTTTGCAATTCGTTCTTTTGCTAATTTTTAAACCTAAGGGATTTAGTATCTGACCAGAGAATGCTGTAGCATCATTTTTGGGTGAATATGAACAATATCGGTTAATGTTTTGGTATAGCCCCCTTATAGCGGTACCTTCCGATCTTCGGTATTTTGGATATTTAAGCCACATTTTCCTACTAAATTAGCTGTAATTTGGTACTTAGGGTTCTTAGTGGTCACAAAACATATCCACCAAAAATCGTGGACCTGGGTCCACGTTTGGGTATAGCCTCCATATAACGGTACCATCCGATTTTCAGTATTTTGAGGATTTAAGCTAAATTTTCAGAAAATCAATTATTTCGCCTGCAGTAATTAATAATTTAGTATCTTCTATACCAAACAGATGTAATTGTGTCAATCAGAATAGAGGATACGCAACGAAATATTGATTTCAATAGTTTTTGTTGTACCTCAAATTGGGGGGTGCTTTAGTTTTGTCCGCTTATATTTGCGACCTAAAATATTTTTTGAATTTTAACTTTTGTTTTTTAAATTCTGAATTCCTTATTTTTGTATTTTTCAATTATAAAGATATAAATAAATAAAAAGAAACATAAAATATAAATTTATAATTTAGTTTTCATAAAAAAATTATCATTTCAAAAAAGTTTACTGAGGGGGTGCTTTAGTTTTGGCCGATACAGTATGTCCAATTTTGATGACATTTGGACTATGTGACGGAATTTGGTCTACAAATAAATGTGAAAAATTATATCGAAATCTGTTCTGATTTGGATTTAGCTGCCATATATATTTTACACATTCACAGTGGTGTAGGGTATTATATAGTCGGCGAGCCCGACTTTGATCCTTTCCTTACTGGTTTTAAAAAATTTTTTAGTAAACGTGGATTTTTTAAAAAATATTTTTTCAATATACGAAGATTTTTTAAAAAACATTTTTTCAATAAACCTTAAATTTTTTTAGAAATATTTTTTCAGTAAACGTGGATTTTTTTAAATAATATTTTTTCAAAAAACGTGGATTTTTTTAGTAATATTTTTTCAAAACACGTGGATTTTTTAAAACATATTTTTTCAATAAACGTGGATTTTTTAAAAAAATATTTTTTCAATAAATCAGATCAATAAACATGGATATTTTAAAACACATTTTTTCAAGCAACTTCAGAATAATAAAAGTAGATTTTTAAAGAACATTTTTTCAAGCAACTTCAGAACAATAAAAGTAGTTTTTTTAAGAACATTTTTTCAAGGAACTACAGACCAATAAACGTGGGTTTTTTAAAAATGTTTTTTCTAGGAAACTCAAACCAATGAACATGGATTTTTTAAGAAAATTTTTTCAAGACGCTTCAGACCAAAAACGTTGCATTTTTTAAGAACATTTTTGCAAGGAATTTCATACCAATAAACGTGGATTTTTAAAGAATATTTTTTCAAGGAACTTCAAACCAATAAACGTGGATTTTTAAAGAATATTTTATCAAGGAACTTCAGACCAATAAACGTGGATTTTTAAAGAATATTTTTTCAGGGAACTTCAAACCAATAAACGTGGTTTTTTAAAGAATATTTTTTCAAGGAACTTCAAACCAATAAACGTGGTTTTTTAAAGAATATTTTTTCAAGGAACTTCAAACCAATAAACGTGGATTTTTAAAGAATATTTTTTCAAGGAACTTCAAACCAATAAACGTGGATTTTTAAAGAATATTTTTTTAAGGAACTTCAAACCAATAAACGTGGATTTTTAAAGAATATTTTTTCAAGGAACTTTCAAACCAATAAACGTGGATTTTTAAAGAACATTTTTTCAAGGAACTTCAAACCAATAAACGTGGTTTTTTAAAGAATATTTTTTCAAGGAACTTCAAACCAATAAACGTGGATTTTTAAAGAATATTTTTTCAAGGAACTTCAAACCAATAAACGTGGATTTTTAAAGAATATTTTTTCAAGGAACTTCAAACCAATAAACGTGGATTTTTAAAGAATATTTTTCCATGGAACTTTAGACCAAATAAACGTGGATTTTTAAAGAATATTTTTCCATGGAACTTTAGACCAAATAAACGTGGATTTTTAAAGAATATTTTTCCATGGAACTTTAGACCAAATAAACGTGGATTTTTAAAGAATATTTTTCCATGGAACTTTAGACCAAATAAACGTGGATTTTTAAAGAATATTTTTCCATGGAACTTTTGACCAAATAAACGTGGATTTTTAAAGAATATTTTTCCATGGAACTTTAGACCAAATAAACGTGGATTTTTAAAGAATATTTTTCCATGGAACTTTAGACCAAATAAACGTGGATTTTTAAAGAATATTTTTCCATGGAACTTTTGACCAATAAACTTTAAGGAGTTTTGAAGTTTCTTCCAGTGTCCTTTTATGCTCTCTCAATCGTTTATCCAACAATACTCTAAACACATGCTGGAAATGCATGTCATGACCTAAGGTAATATTATGTCAATGTTTTTAATGTCCTTTAGTTGAGAATTGGTTGTATGTATTGCATGGGATTTGGTTTGCTATATATACATATGCCTTTATGAGTGTGTGTGTGTTTCTTGTCATCAATGCGTGTCACTCAGTGAACGAGTTCACTGCAATTTTTTCGAGGTCTGGGGAATGTAATGTGTGTGGGGGTCAAAATGCAATATCAGAAACACCTCTCTTTACTTCATTCCTCAATTGGCCTCTGACCCTTATTGGTTAGATTCTAACTCTCACAATATTACTGTCATTGATTGGCAATAGCATCATTGTTAGTTGATCACTTAAGACTCAAATCATGTTTGCATTTTATGTGTCTCTCGAAACGTGTCAATGTTCAAATAACCGAAAAAATCAAAAGGCATTACGTGTGTCATGACCATGGTCATGTCATGAAATCCGAAATCCAAACACACAATGATGCACTGGAGATTCATTTAAATGCATTGATATTTGATAGTTAAACAGTGTAAGGAGAAAATGAAGAGACACAAAAGGATATAAAAGAAGATAACACATAAATTAACTGTAAACACCAAAGGATTTGCAGATAATATATGTGTGTGTGTCAATAACAAACAGGATATCAAAGCATCTCTATTTTAGAGACAAAGATTAGGAAGCAAAGTAGCAGCATAAAACTGTTGCAGTAACACTCAAGAAACAGCATTTTGAAAAAATTGCATCATCCATTCAAATTAATAGACTTTTTTGGTGTAAATAAAGTTATCTTTTCATTATTTAAATTGACTTACTTGAATTAATAAAGTTTGCATTATTCTCAAAAATTCCTTGGTAAGCTCTTTTCTATGCAATTACTGGAAATCTAGGACAATGTCCTATATTTAGCCTTTGGATTTTTATTATTTTTTTGCATTTGGTCCTTGTTGCCTTTGGTTATGAAATTGCCATTTCCTTTGTAGACTCAATGACTGTTACAGTGCACTTCTCTACACCCACTTCTTTAACAACTTTTATGAATTGCAATTTGGTTACTTTATTATCATCCTCATCATTTGAAAGGCTTATATTATATAATACCCTACAACAATTACCAGAGACATTAAGCGTGTATGATTTTAACTACAGACCATTAAACGTGGATATTTTACCGAATATCCTTTCATGGATCCTCTGACCAATAAACGTGGATTTTGTAAAGAATATTTTTTTCAGGGACCTTCTGACCCATAAACGAGAACTTTGTACAGAATATTTTTAAAAGACGTTCTGAAGAACAGTGAACTTAATTTAAAAAGGAACTTCCGAACAATAAACGAGGTTTTTTTTTAAAGAATATTTTTTCAAGGAGTTTCTTACCAATAAACTTGGATTTTTTTAACATTTTTTAAGGGACCTTCTGACCAATATTCTTGTATTTTTTAAAGAATGTTTTTCAAGGACTTTCTGACCAATAAACATGGATTTATAATGAATATTTTATCAAAAGAACATCGGACCAATAAACGTGTATTTTAAAAATAATATTTTTTCTATTGTCCCATCTAGGATGTTTGTGGAACAATAATAAATTTTTTCTATTGACTGCTAAAAAAATAGTTATTGAAGGACATTTTGACACGATGGTCAGATGTGGATTTTAAAAAGTATTTTTTCAATGACCATCTGTCCAATAAAAGTGGATCGTAAAAAACTTTTTTCAAGAACCTTCTGATCAATAAACGTGGATTTTTTAAGATTATTGTTTTTTCAAGGACTTTCTGGACGATAAACATGGATTTTTAAAGAATATTTTATCAAAGGAGCATCTGACCAATAATCGTGGATTTTAAAAATTATATTTTTTTCTATCGACTGTTAAAAGAATAGTTTTTGAAGGACATTCTGAAACGATGGTCAGATGTGGATTTTAAAAAAATATTTTTTCAACGACAGCCCGAAAGTTGTAAAACCTCTGGGGAGGATGATAACTATCGAACTGTTATTCGTTCAAACTTAGTTTCAGTTCGGAGGTAGACAATACTGATCCACAACTTAGGGTACATCCTCCTAAAATTTAAAAAAAAACCAAAAATACTAAGCACGATATCTCTTGAAAGGGCTGAGGGTATATCTCTGCCGGCAAAGTCGACTGATACTTAAACTCAGCCTTTAGGCTAAAGAGGGTATTTACACTTTGATACGACCAAAAATGTGGCACATCGAAATAATGGTTTTAGACCCCAAGTATGTTTGTACGATATCCGTTTCTGACAATTTTGAGTAGATCTAGCAATGTCCGTCCGTCTGTCTGTCTGTCCGTCTGTCTGTCGGTTTGTCTGGCAGGCTGGTGCGCACAATAACTCTCGAACAGATCAATCGATTCGGTTCAAATGTTGGGTATCGAAATATTTTGTCCAGATTTGATTTAAGTTCGAAGATGGGCCATATAGGTCCACTCCTTCAGGTACCTCCCCCACAAATGATCAAAATTTGTGCGCACGATAACTCTCGAAGGGAGTAACGGAATTGAACCAAACTTTGCATATGTTAATACTACCTCTAGACATACATCTGGTTCGAATATGGATTATATCGGTCCACTCCTTCAGGTACCTCCCACACAAAATTTGAAATAAATGCAGTTTAGTGACACCTCACGAATCGTTATGAAATTTTTGTAGCGGGATGTTCGTGCGGCCCCCGTTACGTCATTGTAATTTTTGTCGAGGGCAAGTCCATAGTTCCCGAGATAATGGCGCATAACCTCAAAAAAACGCTGCACTATGTCGCGAGTTCAAATAAACGGTGGCCAAATATAAAAGGAGTTGGCGTTGGCAGATGAATTTTGGTATAAATACGTATAGTTCACTGACAATGTCGAGAGCAAAAAATTGCGAAGGTCTGTCCACGTTTTGGGATAGTGCCCATGCAACTGTACTTCTTAATGTTTCGGTATTTTGAATATTTTAACTAAACTTATCAACCAAATTGGTTGAATTTTGAGATGCGGGGTTTTCACTTTACAAAAAACTTTTCCAAAAAAAAATATGGACATAGGTCCGTTTTCAAATAGAATCGATATAGACCCCATATAACGGTACCTCCCGATTTTCGGAATTTTGAAGATTTTACATATGTTTCACGCCCAAAATACCCCGAAATTTTGCATTGAGAGTTCCCAATGCACCAAAAAACTTTTCTGATAAAAATTATGTACATAGGTCCACGTTTTGATATAGTTCCAATAGAACGGTATCGCGCGATTTTCGGTATTTTCAAGGTTTTAGCCACATTAAACAACCAATGTAGCTGATATTTGGTATTTAGTCTTCGCCAGGTCTTGAGAAATATTTTTACAGAGAATTCTTGGTATTGGTTCACGTTTTCATATAACCCCCGTGGAACGGTACGGCCCAATTTTCAGGATTTAAACGTTTTAGCCACATTATCCACCCAAAATTACAGAAATTTGGTGTTCAGTCTTCATATATTTTTGTGAGTTTATTGAATACATCAAAATTTGGTCTTCAAATAAGAGAATTTTCCTTAAAACTTTTTTGACCGATTAATGGTCAATAAACAGCACATTTTTTGTTAAAATCGAAATTTTGACTTTGTATTCTTTTCCTTGACGGTGTATTTTTTCGGGGATAAAAAATCTGCCGGCACTAACTAAACTTGGTTGTGCCTAACATAACACTCGCGTACATACTTGGATTACGTCCAAATATGGAACGTACATCGTACCACCCCTTACGGTGTCTGCCACACAAAATTTAGAACATGTAAAGTTTAAGGTTTTTTATACCCAGCGAAAAGTTTGCCTCCAAAGAGGTAGTTAAATGATATGTACAAGTGATTTGGAAGTGCATCAAATTATGCATTTTCACTCATGATTTTTACAAGGGAGTGACCCCGGAAAGAGGCACTCCATTGCACCGCATTTTAACTGACCCTTTGCCATTGCATTTTAACTGAACCTTTGGCACTGCATTTTAACTGACCCTTTGGCGTTGCATTTTAACTGACCCTTTGGGGTAGAATAGGAGGCAGTCCAGAGCACGTGTTTTGAATAACAAAATAAAATGCATTTATTATTTGTGTAAAACAAAAATATTAATACCTTTATTAAATTAACACAAATTATGAAAATTCTCTATTGAATTCAATCGCAAACATGTGTGTTTCCTCCGCTCTTCATTTAATCCAAGCTTAAGTGCTTTTGCTTCATCTGTTAAATGGGTTTGATATTGTCTTCCCATCGCCAGTTCAGATTTCGACATGTACTCCAACAGCACTCCATTGGGAAATTTTCTTCTCGTGAGTTACCGGAAAAATGTTCACAAATCAAATATTATTTAGTTTGTATTAACAAATGTTTGGAAATGTTAACACGATTATCTCTTTTTGGAAATGTATTCCGCTGCCTGTAGAGATGTACAAACTGATTTGTGTACAGGTAGGGATCTCTAACAACTGCTAATAAAATGTAGTGAACGGAGTGCCTTTTTCACGACTCCGTTTGCACTGCATCCGGATGCTGTTAAATTGTGAGGAATTGGAGTGCATTTTTCACGACTCCGTTGAACTGCCTCCGGATGTTGTTAAAATGTGACAAATGGATGTGATTCTTTGGATTGCATCCAAATGCGGTTAAAATGTGAGGAATGGAGTGCCTTTTTCACGACTCCGTTTGAACTGCATAAAAACATGCCGTGAAAGAACTAGTCTACATTGCACTACTTCCAATTTATTTTGCTGGGATACCCTTAGCATTTATGCTAACGAGGGTATATACACTTTCATACGGGCACAAAGTGCCTCATCGAAATAATAGTTTTATACCCCAAGTATGTTTGGACGAGATGTGTTTCAGACAATTTGGAGTCGATTTAGCCATGTCCGTCCGCCTGTCTGTCTGGCTGGCTGGAGCGCACGATAACTCTCGAACGGATAGACCGATTTGGCTATCGCAATATTTTGTCCAAACTTAGTTTAAGTTCGAAGATGATCCATATCGGTTCACTCCTTCAGGTACCACCGCCACTACAGTTCAAAAATGTTCGGAAAATTTGTGTGCACGAAGGGAGTAACCGTTTTGAAGAGACTAACCGTTTTGGTCCAAACTTTCCACATCGTGAAATTTCTACCAGACACAGATGAGGTTCATATATTGACTCTATCGGTCCACTTTTTCGGGTACCCCCCACACAAAACTTCGGAAAAATTCAGTTTTGGATCTGCTCTCCGATCTCTTTGATTTTTATTGTAGCAACTTGTATTCGCTGCCCGCATTACGAAGGTACAAGTTTTATCAGGGGCAAGTCCATACTTCCTAAGAAAATAGCCCGAAAGATGTAAAAATCCCCTATTGCACAATGTGTAGTGGTTGGAGCGCACGATAACTCTCGAACGGATCTGCCGATTCGGCCTAAAATTTGACCATGGTAATATTTTGTTCGAACTAGAGTTGGGCAATCTAGTTCCCGGAGCGGATCGATCTTTCTAGTTCCTTTTCCCAAAAGGAACTAGTTCTATAAAGTAGTTCCATAGTTCCAAATAGTTCCGAGATCGATATAGTTCAACGAATCTTTCTCTTTCATCGTTCTTTTCATTCCAAATAGTTCCGAGACCGAAATAGTTTAACGAATCTTTCTCTTTTTGTTTTTTTTTCGTTCCAAATAGTTCCGAGACCGAAATGTTTTCATTGCTTGGTGGATGAATTGACATAAAAATAATAAATTGCAGCGAACAAACAGCAACAACGAAAGATCAACGTAGGCGTTAAATTGAAGGAACGAGAAAAACGAAAGGAACTATATGAACTAAAGGAACTATATAAACGCAAAAGCTGGATATAGTTCCAATAGTTCCTTGTCCGGAATAGTTCCTTGGAACTAGTTCGTTCCGGAGCTACACAACTCTAGCCCGAACTTAGTTTAAGTCCGAAGTTAAGTATTATCGGTTCATTCCTTTAGGTGCCTCTCCCAAAAAAGTTCTAAAATATTCGGAAGATTTGTGCCCACTATAACTACTGAAGGTAGTAGTAAGGATTTGGTCCCTACTTTGCCCATCGCAATATTTCTACAAATGTCAACTCTTTCAGGTACCTCCCACACAACATTTCGGAAAAATGCAGCTTAATAGTACGTTTATATATGACCGGATTTAACAAACCCACTGGGTTTCAAATGTCATTTCCATTGCCTATTTCAAGGGCCATCTAACCAATTCGTGGATTCTTTGAAGAGTTTGCTAATTTTTTGAAGAATTGTTTTTAATTTGTTTACAAATTATTCTTAATTGTTCGAATTTTTGTTTTTAATTTTGAGGCGAATTATTTTATTTTTTTAAAGATTTTAAGCGTAACCCAGTCAATTGTACAATGTAATTTTCTCCATTTAAAACGATTTTTTGCAAGATTTAATTGAAGCACAAAATTTTTTTTAATTTGTTCTGTATTTATTAGAAGATTTTTTGCAAGAAAATCTATTTAAAGTACTAATCATTTGCGACCCTATAAAGTATATATTTTCTTGATCAGGATCAGGAAAATTCTAAGACGACCTAGCCATGTCCGTCTGCTGTAATCACTCTAGCGTCCGCAATAATTGAGATAGGACGCTAAAATTTTGCACCCAAGAAGCAGAAGTTCGAAGATGCGCTATATAGGTCCACGTTTTGGTATAGCCCCCATATAACGGTACCTCCGGATTTCAAATATTTTGAGGCTTTTAGCTATATTTTCTGCACACTTGGTTTAAGGTCGAAGATAAGCCATATCGGTCCACTCCTTTAGGCACCTCCGCCACAAAAGTTCAAAAATTTTCGGAAGAATTGTGCGCCCGACAACTCTTGATGGGAGTGACTGATTGGGTCCATACTTTACATATCCTAAAATATCTACTAGATAAAGATCAGGTTCGAATATGGACTATATTTGCTCACTCCTTCGGGTACCTCCCACACAAAATATTGGATAAATTCACTTTAAGACCTGCTCTCGAATCACTTTGATTTTTGTTGAAGCAACTTGCATTCGCTGCCTCAATTACGACAGTAAAAGTTTTTCAGGGGCAAGTCCATACTTCTTGAGAAAACAGCCCGAAAGTTGTAAAAACCCTTTATGGCCCCATATGTAGTGGCTGGAGGGCTCGAACCGAATACTGCGTTCGTTCACACTTTGGATATTGTAATACTTCTTCGCATGTTAGATGAAATTCGAAGGTTGTGCTTATAGGTCCACTCCTTCCGGTACCTCCCCCTCAAAACTTCGAAAATATTCGCTAAAATGGTAATCGCGATTTCTCATAGACGTAGCAACCAAACTTTGGATCTCTAAATATTGTCGAAACTTAGTTTATGTTCAAATTTGGACCATATCTGTCCAATCATTGTGGTAACACCCACGCAAATGTTTAAAATTTTTGTTTAATTTTGTCGTATAGGTCCACGCCTTCATATAGTCCCCATACAACGGTACCTTCCGATTTTCGGTATTTTGAAGATTGTGGCCACAATTTTCCTCCGTAATGGCTGAAATTTGGTATTTAGACTAGATTGGGGATACTCAAACTTTCCCTTTTAAATTTGCCGGTATAGGTCCACGCCTTCTTATAGCCCCCATGGAAAGGTACCTCCCGATGTTCGGTATTTTGAAGATTGTGGCTTCAATATTCCACCAAAATGGCTGAAATTTGGTATTGAATTTTCATTGAGTCTAAAAACTTTCCGTCAGATATTTGTACGTATAGATCGACGTTTTGAAATACCCCCGATAGAACGGTGAGTCACATTATTTTCCGGAAATTGCTGAAATTTTGTATTAAGTTCTGTTCATACACGAATTGAAACTAATTTTTCCATTTTACTTCAATACAACTCGTGGTGGAGGGTATAACAAGTTCGGCCCGGCCTAACTTAACGCCGTTCTTACTTGTTTTATATTTTAAAGAATTTTTTTTAATTAACTGTAATTTTTAAGTTATATTTCTTAATATCAGTCCAGTTTTTTAATGTGTTGAAAAATATGTTTTCAAGTTCTATTTTATAAATTAACGTGGATAAATACATATAAAAAATATGTTTTTTTAATTTTTTTTCAAAGAATTTTTTTTAAGATCCTCTGATAAATAAGGTCGACCTTTTTAGGATTTTTTATAGAATAAAACTATTTTTTGAAAAATATTTATTTTTAATAATTTTTTTTTTTTTTTTTTTTGTTTTTAAATGTTAAATAATACTTTTTAAAGACTGTCTAATAAAATGAGATTTGATTTCAATAAAATATTTTCGAGGGCCATCTGACCAACTCGTGTACAGCTTAATTATTTTTTTTTTTTAATCATTTTTTTATTTTAAAGAATTATTATCTTTTTCTTACTTTTTGGCTCGAGGTCAGAGAGAAATAAAAACTAAATTTTTGTTTTTATTTTTAAGATTTTTTATTATTTTGTCAATATTTCGACCATAATCTATGGTCATCATCAAGGCGTTTTGACTTTAAAAGAAAAACAAAGATACAAATATATAAATATTTTAGCAAAAATATTTGTACACTGTAGAATAATTACATTTGTTGTTTTCTTTCTTGCACTACATTCTACGTCTCGATCTTGTTCGAGTTCGATCTTGCTCGATCGAGACGTAGAATGTAGTGCAAGAAAGAAAACAACAAATGTAATTATTCTACAGTGTACAAATATTTTATTTAAATTGCATTTCAAATCTGGTAACTAAATTTTGACACAGTTGCAGTTGACCAATCGGACTAAAAACAAAGATTGGTCCATTTTACAGTGTTTTAACGGTGTTTTATTTAACTTGCATTTCAAATCTGGTAACTCATTTTTGACACAGTTGCAGTTGACCAATGGAAATGAAACTTTGCACACTTTTCAGATTTGGATGACAATACATGAATATGGGCCCAATTTTTCCTACAGCCCCCCATATAGCGGTACCACCCAATTTCAGGTATTTTGAGGATTTTATCTTCATTTTTGCCAAATTAGCTGTCATTTGGCATTTCCAATGATACAGATATTTCCCCACAAAAAATTGTGAACATAGGTCCAGGTTTTGGTATAGCTCCCTCATAGCGGTACCACCTGATTTCAAGTATTATGAGGATTTTATCTTCATTTTTAACCCGAATAGGCTGTAATTTGGCATTTGGGGTTCCCAGAAACTTCTCCACCAAAAATGTTTGACATAGGTCCAGGTTTTGGTATAGCCTTTATATAACGGTACTATACGATTTAAGGCATTTTAAAGTTTTTATCTAATTTTCTAAGTTGACTATAATTTTGTTCTCAGTGGTCAAAAAAAAAAATGTATTTACTAAAAAGTTAAAAATAAAATATAATTTAAAAAAATTAAGTTTCAGTGTTTTATTTAGAAATGCACTTAAAACTAGGAAATAATTTGTCGCTTAGCCTCAATAAATATATTCTTTCTCACGATGGAATCTCTCAAATAAAACGCTTGCATTTAAATTATAAATGGTGGCAAAATTAAACGGCAAGCGTTTTATTTGACAGATTCTATCATGTGGAATACTTATTGATACTTATTGAGCCTAAGCGACAAATTATTTTTTAGTTTTAAGTGCATTTCTAAATAAAACACTGAAACGTAATTTTTTTAAATAATTTTTTTTATTTGAAGAATAATTTGAATAATTTAATTAATTGTTTAAATTTTCTTTTTCAATTTTGAGAAGATTTTTTTAAATTTTTGAGAATAGTTTTTTTTTCAAAAAATCTTAAACTTAAAGGACGTCTGACAAAAAAAATTTGCTTTATTTAAATATTAGTTTTATTCAAAAATACTTCACAACTGCAAAAAAGTTTTTCAATATTCGTGGATTTTTAAATAATAGTTTTCAATATTCGTGGATTTCTCACAAATATTTCTTTCAATATTCGTGGACGTCTCACAAATATTTCTTTCAATATTTGTGGATTTTCAAAGAATACTTTATCAATATTCGTGGATTTATAAAAAATAGTTTTTCAATATTCATCGATTTTTAAACAATATATTTTCAACATTTTCAATATTTTTGGATTAAAAAAAAATATTTTTCAATATTTGTGGATTTTTTAAAAATAGTTTTTTAATATTTTCAGAATTCGTGGATTAAAAAAATAATATTTTAAATAATCGTCGATTTTTTAAAAATATTATTTCAATATTCTTAATATTCGTGGAGTAAAAAAATTATATTATAAATAATAATATCATAAAAAAATAAAAAAATATTTTTTCAATATTCGTGGATAACAAAAATAAATAATCGTGGATTTTTTAAAAATATATTTTTTCAATATTTTCAATATTCGTGGATAACAAAAATAAATAATCGTGGATTTTTTAAAAATATATTTTTTCAATATTTTCAATATTCGTGGATAACAAAAATAAATAATCGTGGATTTTTTAAAAATATATTTTTTCAATATTTTCAATATTCGTGGATAACAAAAATAAATAATCGTGAATTTTTTAAAAATATATTTTTTCAATAATATTAAAAAAAATAATATTATCAAAAATCGTGGATTTTCTAACAAAATAATTTTTCAATAAAGAATATTTTTTCAATAAACGTGACTTTTTAAACAAAATGTTTGCAATATTCGTGCATAATTAATTTTTTTCAATATTCGCGGTTTTTCCAACAATATTTTTTCAATAATTGTCGATTTTTAAAGAACACTGTTTCAATATTCGCGGATTTTTTAAGAATATTGTTTCAACATTGGTGGATTTTCAAAAATATTTTTTCAAATAGATTTTTAAAAATATTTTATTTCAAAATTCGTGAATTCAAAAATTAATTTTCAACATTCATGGATATAAAAAATGGATATTTATATTTGGATACTCGTGGAATTTAAAAAAATATTTTTTCAATATTCGTGGATCTTCAAATAATATTGTCTTAATATTCGTGGATCTTCAAACAATATTTGTTCAATATTCGCGGATTTTCAAACAAAATACTGTTTCTATTTTTTCCCTTTTTTAAGAACACTGTTTCAACACTCGTAGGTTTTAAAAAAATATTTTTTCAATTTACGTATAATTAAAACAAAATTTCCAATATACGTGGATGTTTTAAAAATATTTTTTTTCCAAAAAAAAAAATAATAAATAAATAAATAAATAAAAAATATGTTTTCAAAATTCATGGATACAAAACTAATTTTCAATAATCGTAGAATTTAAAAAATATGTTTTCAATAAACGTGGACTTTTAAAACATTTTTTTCAATATATTTTTAAAAAATATTTGTTTCAAAAAACTTAGATTTTTTAAAAATATTTTTTCAATATTCGTGGATAGAAAAATTAATATTTTCAATATTCGTGAATTAAAAAAATATTATTTTCGAGGATTTTTAAAAAATAACATTTTCAATAATCGTGGATTTTTTTTAAAAAAATTATTTTTTAATATTCGAGGATTTTTAAAAAAATAATTTTTTAAAATTCGATGATTTTAAAAAAAATCTTTTTTAATATTCGTTTCAATATTTTTTTCAATATTCTTGGATCTTCAATGTTTTTTCAATATACGTATATTTAAAAAAAAAATTAATATACGTGAATGTTTTGAAGAACATTTTTTTCAAAAAAATAAATAAATAAAATTATGTTTTCAAAATTCATGGATATAAAACTAATTTTCAATAATTGTGGAATTTTAAAAATATGTTTTCAATTAACCTGGACTTTTAAAACATTTTTTTCATTATTCGTGGATTTTTCAAAAAATATTTATTTCCAAAAATTTGGATTTTTTAAAAATATTTTTTTCAATATTCGTAATTTAAAAAAAAAACATATTTAATATTCTCGGATTTTTAAAAAATATTTTTTCAATATTGGTGGATTAAAAAATTAATATTTTCAATATTCGTGAATTAAAAAAATATTATTTTCGAGGATTTTTAAAAAATAACATTTTCAATAATCGTGGATTTTTAAAAAAAATATTTTTTTAATATTCGAGGATTTTTTAATATTCGAGGATTTTTTAAAAAAAAATATTTTTTAATATTCGAGGATTTTAAAAAAATCTTTTTCAATATTCGTTTTCAATATTCAATTAAAAAAATGTGTTTTTATACAACCACATTTGCATTTGAAAAACCAAAAGTTCTAGGACAGAGAAGCCATCCCACAGTCGATACGTCTAAAGAGCTGCTCAACTAACAGCGAAAGCAGGTCACGTAATTTGGTGAATGTGTGGGTTCGAGTCCTTGGCTTTTCTTTTTCACTTGCAAAAAATTTTCGATCATCAAGCTTAACTCTAAACGAGAAAATAAATAATTTTTTTTAGAGATTTTTTTCACGATCCTTCTGTATCTTTTTTTAATGTTTAAGGACCGTCTAACCAATAGATGTAGATTTGAAACAAATATATATATTTTTCTATTTTTTAAAAACATTTGTAGAAAAAGTGTCTGTGAAATTAAAGTGATTTTTAAGGAATTATCTTGAATATTTTTAAATGACCTTTTGTTTTTTTTTTTTCAATGATCATCTATCCAATAAACTTGGATTTTCTTAAGAAAATGTTTTTGAAGGAATTTATATTGCAATTAGATATACAATTTTGTGGATTTTTTATGGAATAATTTTTCAAGGACCTTCTGAACACTAATTTGAAGGTGCATTTTTATACCACATTTTTTCAACATTCAATCGACCAATAAACCTGGATTGTTTAAACATTGTAGGTTATGTAGTAGCCGGTGCCTATACTCCTTCGTTAATTTATAATATTTTTGCCATCTCCGTCTCCTTGAAAATAGCTGAGTTTTGCAATTTTCTCTCAGCATTTCTTCTTTTACATTTCACATTTATCTGGTAATATTGTTCTTTATTCTTTATGACATTCTTATCCGTTTGTTCGACTTTTTTGCTCGACTCGACCGGAATGTGAAAATGAATGAATGAATTGCAGTCACTGTGACAAAAGCCTTTAAGCCATTTTTTAAAATGGTCTTAAGGAATTTCAGCAGTTTGACTGCTCTGCAGTTTCTCCTGTTTTTCATCCATTTCGGATTGTTTTGTGCAATTCGTTGCACGCTTTTTCTCATTGTTTGCTTGCTTCCTGTGAACTCATAAAACTAATAAAATTAACGAAATCAAGGATTTTAATTAATTTTACTCAGAGAGCGGGTGTGTGTGTGTTAGCCAGTTTTTCAGTTTCAGAGGAACTGAGAAACAAACAAAAGGATTAAAAATGCATTGGCGTAAAAAGGCAAACTTACTTAAAGGCTTTTCCCCGGAAAATGAATGAATGCATAAGCTTTTTGAGCGATGAATGCATAAAACGGCACAGTTTTTAATTAAAATATTAACAATATAAGAGTAAAAAGCAAGGGGAATAAATTTCGTTGCTGGTATATGGGATAAACGACAGAAGGCTAAAGAAGTTTTGTCCTATGTTAATTTTGATATTATCAGCAGTTTTAAAGTTGTCCTTGGATTTGATCTTCAACTTTATAAATAAATAACAGTTTTAATGTCTTCCACAAATCCTTTCCAGTTACAAACAAAAATCAAAAATTCACGCAACAATTCCAAAAACCTTTTAACAATTCCCTTTTAGCTGGTAAATATGAATGAATTAATTATTCTTGGTAAAACTTACAAAATCCTCAATTTACCCTTTCTGGCAAACTAATCTGCAATGGCTTCATTTGTTTAGCATTAGGCGGCCTCAACTCAAAAATTACTAAATTAACCCAAAAGGCAAGGACACTGAGCCCAGCATATGCCAACATTCTCAACAATTTGTCAACACAATAGACCCAAAAATAAAGTATTCCATACGAACACATAAAGACCTTAACAAAGTCAATCAAATTTTGTAAAGAAAAAATCCATTTTCAAAGGAAGGCAAAGGCCATATAAAGTCCCACTCAAGTCTATTAAGCAGTTTTAAGGAAATGGGCCTAAATATTGCAAAAACGAAACGACTAGCCTTTTTTCTGACCCAAACATTTTAGATTGTTTGTAACTACCAATTAACCTTAAACTTTCCATCATTGTAACATGTGGATGTATGGCTCTTTGAATGTGTGTCTGTGTCTCCTATCATAAGTTTGTTAGTTTAAATTTCTATCTGTTTCCGTTTCCGCTTTCATTAAATAACCCGAAATTCTCAAATGGCATTGAACGAGAACGAAAACGAAAAAAGAAAACACAAACAAACGAACTTTTGTTTATTTATCCAACACCACAATACTAAAATGATGTTTAGTTGGTTCGGGTCCTCCAGCTCCAATGTAATAAAGTTTATTTAGTAAATGACTGAGTGACTGTCTGTCTATCTATGCAACCTTCGAAGGTAGCCTCGATTCGTTTATCCCTCAATTTGATGTGTGTGCTTGAGTGTCGTTCAGAATGTCCTCACTGGTCCTTTGGTTCACCTATTACGATGATGTGACGATAGTGTGATTTTGTCTGTTTTTCATTTACTTCACTCCAACTCACTCAGCGTAAACAATATTGCAAACTCAATTTCAGATGGGGTTTTTTATACATTTCTTTCAGCCTCAACGAGGGGGGGATTGATAAGGGAAAATTAAAAAAAAATCAAAAATCCACACAATAAACGTGGATTTTTTAAATAATATTTTTCAAACGCCGTCTAAGCAATAAACGTGGATTTTTTAAATAATATTTTCAAACACCATCTAAACAATAAACGTGAATTTTTTAAATATTTTTCAAACACCATCTAAACAATAAACGTGGATTTTTTAAATAATATTTTTCCAGCACCATCAGACCAATAAACGTGGATTTTTTAAATAATATTTTTCCAGCACCATCAGACCAATAAACGTGGATTTTTTAAATAATATTTTTCCAGCACCATCAGGCCAATAAACGTGGATTTTTTAAATAATATTTTTCCAGCACCTTTAGCCAATAAATGTGGATTTTTTAAATAATATTTTTCAAACGCCGTCTAAGCAATAAACGTGGATTTTTTTAAATAATATTTTCCCAGCACCATCAGACCAATAAACGTGGATTGTTTAAATAATATTTTTCCAGCACCTTTAGCCAATAAATGTGGATTTTTTAAATAATATTTTTCAAACGCCGTCTAAGCAATAAACGTGGATTTTTTTAAATAATATTTTCCCAGCACCATCAGACCAATAAACGTGGATTGTTTAAATAATATTTTTCCAGCACCTTTAGCCAATAAATGTGGATTTTTTAAATAATATTTTTCCAGCACCATCAGGCCAATAAACGTGGATTTTTTAAATAATATTTTTCCAGCACCATCAGGCCAATAAACGTGGATTTTTTAAATAATATTTTTCCAGCACCATCAGGCCAATAAACGTGGATTTTTTAAATAATATTTTTCCAGCACCATCAGGCCAATAAACGTGGATTTTTTAAATAATATTTTTCCAGCACCATCAGGCCAATAAACGTGGATTTTTTAACGAATATTTTTTCGTCGACCATATCTGTCTAAACCTACCTCTTCGAGTCAGGTATTAAAACCTCCAAAGCAGATATTACGCATTTTATAAAAATTACTTTGACACAGACTTAAATGAAGAGACACATACAAACACATAGCTCTCGGCGGTCCAAAACCCCCAAACTCAGCTCTTCACTGACTACTTGTGGAATATGCTGGGCATTTATATGATTTCCTCAAATATACTTTGAGGCTTACGAATACAGTTGTATGTATGTGTGTAACTATCTGAATGAGTGTATGCGTGTCTGTGTACGTTTATGAGGATTTTCATTTCCGTTGTGTTTATTATTTGTCTGTTTGTGATGGTCCTATTTCAGGGTTGGTGTTGCTGTTGTCTGATGTTGTTTGTTGCCTTTGGGGGATTTCATTTCATACTTCTACTCATTTATAAACTAAAGTGTTTTGTCTGCAAAGTTTTGCCCCAAAATGTCTTTTGCAACACATAACGGTAAAAACGGCAGACGCATTTTTTCTGCTCTAGTTGGTTCTGTGTTGGGTTGATATTCAATGTCGGTAGTCTCTGACCTGATCTCCGGACGCGTTTATATTTTTATTTGTACTGACAGATACAGATGCACACACATACATATATACAGGTATTGTTTGACAATTAGAGAGGTAGAAATATTTTTGTGTGTTTTTTGTTGCTCTCTCACGTTTCGCATTCATTTCTCGGTTGGTAAATAAACACAAATATCATTGTCTACCTTAAGGCGTTATTGTGTTGTACAAATGAATTGCATATGCCTTGACGTTTTCGTTTCTTTTGTTGCATAGAAACAGGTTAAGTTGAAGATTAACTTGTTTTGACAACCGTATGCTTATGGTAGAGATTTAGAATGTCATTTTAAATCACAAACTACCCACATCAAAAAGTGAGATTTTTTTTGGGGAAATTTTGTGATAAGAATTTTGTGGTAGGACAAAAACTAAAAATAATTTATATGAAAAAACTTTTTGGTGTAAGGGAAGGGTATGGATGCCCTTGAAACATATTATTTAAAAAATCCACGTTTATTGTTTGGATGTTCCTTGAAAAATATTATTTAAAAAATCCACGTTTATTGTTTGGATGTTCCTTGAAAAATATTATTTAAAAAATCCACGTTTATTGTTTGGATGTTCCTTGAAAAATATTATTTAAAAAATCCACGTTTATTGTTTGGATGTTCCTTGAAAAATATTATTTAAAAAATCCACGTTTATTGTTTGGATGTTCCTTGAAAAATATTATTTAAAAAATCCACGTTTATTGTTTGGATGTTCCTTGAAAAATATTATTTAAAAAATCCACGTTTATTGTTTGGATGTTCCTTGAAAAATATTATTTAAAAAATCCACGTTTATTGTTTGGATGTTCCTTGAAAAATATTATTTAAAAAATCCACGTTTATTGTTTGGATGTTCCTTGAAAAATATTATTTAAAAAATCCACGTTTATTGTTTGGATGTTCCTTGAAAAATATTATTTAAAAAATCCACGTTTATTGTTTGGATGTTCCTTGAAAAATATTATTTAAAAAATCCACGTTTATTGTTTGGATGTTCCTTGAAAAATATTATTTAAAAAATCCACGTTTATTGTTTGGATGTTCCTTGAAAAATATTATTTAAAAAATCCACGTTTATTGTTTGGATGTTCCTTGAAAAATATTATTTAAACAAGTGAGCCAAGGGTATAGTCGGGTCGGGGCCGACTATGTGATACCCTACACCACTACCCCTGTTCATAAGCTTTTGACTAATAAAATTCAAAATATTAAAATTGGGATAGCTTAGCGCCTTTGCTCTGAATGTCTTCATTAACACAGGTCAATTTTTTTTTTGAAACGCATTTAAGTGCATCGACAGTACAACCCAAATAAAAAATGAAAAAGTGGCATGTATGCCAACCATCAATAGGCTTCTTTCTCTGTTAGACCCCCATCAACCCCCAAAATTTCGTGAGGATCCGATCAAAATTTCGTAGTGTGATTGCGCAAAAATGGAAAAAGGGATGCATTACCGACTATTGCGATATCTCTGTTGTTTGACCACCTATGACAACCTACTTCACATCGTTGTAAAGGTGATATTTTCTACTTTCCTTGCCAGGTTTTGCTTTCGATATACCTCCTACAGAAGGGAGATATTAACTTTGAAAAAAAAACGTTGGTCTTTCTTCCAAATATTTTTTTTGTCACATTCCGACCCCTGAATTATATCCGACCATTATCAAAAACCAAAAGATTTTTTCCTCTGTGGGACCCCCAATAACACCCAAATTTCGTGACGATCCAATTAAAATTGCGACCTGTAGCGTGATTTCCAAAAAAGTGAAAAATGGGATGTATTACCGACTATTGCGATATCTCCGTTATTTGGATACCTACGCCAACCTGCTTTACATCATTGTAATGATGGGAATTTTTACTTTCATTGTCAGACTTTGCTTTTGGAAGATCCCGAACCAAAGCTCTGATATTCGTCATTATTATTAAAATCGCAAAAATGAAAAGTTGTGTTCTATTAGCGGCTTTTGCGATATCTTCGTTGTTTGACCACCTACGACAACCTATGTAACATCGTTGCAAAGGTGATATTTTCTACCTTCATTAGCAGGTTTTTTTTTTGATATACCCCTTTTAGATGCGGAGATATTCGCTTTGAAATAAAACGTTGACTTTTTCTCCAAATAAGTTTTTTGCCCATTCCGACCCCTGAATATTATCCGACCATCACCAAAATCAATAGGCTTCTTTCTCTGTAGGATCCCCATTAGCCCCCAAAATTTCGTGACGATCCGATCAAAATTGCGACCTGTAGCGTGATTACAAAAAAAAAATGAAAAAATGGGATTTATTGCCGACTATTGTGATATCTCCGTCATGTGGCCACCTACGCCAACCTACTTTGCATCCCTGTAAAGATAGGATTTTCTACTTTCATAGTCAGACTTTGTTTTTGGAGGATCCCCAACCGAAGCTGTGATATTCGTCATTATTATTAAAATCGCAAAAATAAAAAGTTGGGTTCTTTTAGCGGCTATTGCGATATATTCGTTGTTTGATCACCTACGAGAACCTATTTTACATCATTAGAAAGGCGATATTTTCTACTTTCATGGCCAGGTTCTGCTTTTGGTATACCCCATACTGAAGCTGAGATATTCGATTAGGAAAAAAACGTTGTCTTTTTCTCCAAATAAGTTTTTTGCCCATTACGACCCCTGAATATTATCCGACCATCACCAAAATCAAAAGGCTTCTGCGTCTGTGCGACCCCCATTAACCCTCACAATTTCGTGACGATCTGATCAAAATTGCGACCTGTAGCGTGATTTCCAAAAAAGTGGAAAAATGGGATGTATTACCGACTATTGCGATACCTCCGTTATTTGGTCACCTGCGCCGAACTAGTTTACATCACTGTAAAGATGGGATCTTCTACTATCGTAGCCAGGCTTTGCTTTTGGGAAGTCCCCAACTAAAGCTGTGATATTCGTCATTGTTATTAAAATCGCAAAAATGAAAATTTGGGTTTTGTTTGCGACTATTGTGATATCTTCGTTGTTTGATCACCTACGAGAACCTACTTTACATCATTAGAAAGGTGATATTTTCTACTTTTATTGTCAGGTTTTGCTTTTAGTATACCCAGTATAGAAGCTGAGATATTCGCTTTTGAAGAAAACGTTGTCTTTTTATCCACATAAGTTTTTTCCCCATTCCGACCCCTAAATATTATCCGACCATCACCAAAATCAATAGGCTTCTTCCCCTCCGTGACCCCCATCAACATGCAAAACTTCGTGACGATCCGATCAAAATTGCGACCTGTAGCGTGATTACAAGGTTTAGATGGACAGACGGACAGACGGACAGACGGACGGACGGACGGACTGACGGACGGACACACATAGCCAGATCGACTCAGCTCGTCGAGACATTAATTTTGGTATATATAAGTATGGGTCTACGACCATTATTTCGATGCGTTACAAACTTTTTGGCCAAAACCAACTTATAATACCCTCCCCACATAGTGGTGTAGGGTATAAAAATCCACGTTTATTGTTTGGATGTTCCTTGAAAAATATTATTTAAAAAATCCACGTTTATTGTTTGGATGTTCCTTGAAAAATATTATTTAAAAAATCCACGTTTATTGTTTGGATGTTCCTTGAAAAATATTATTTAAAAAATCCACGTTTATTGTTTGGATGTTCCTTGAAAAATATTATTTAAAAAATCCACGTTTATTGTTTGGATGTTCCTTGAAAAATATTATTTAAAAAATCCACGTTTATTGTTTGGATGTTCCTTGAAAAATATTATTTAAAAAATCCACGTTTATTGTTTGGATGTTCCTAGAAAATTTTTATTTAAAAAATCCACGTTTATTGTTTGGATGTTCCTTGAAAAATATTATTTAAAACATCCACGTTTATTGTTTGGATGTTCCTTGAAAAATATTATTTAAAAAATCCACGTTTATTGTTTGGATGTTCCTTGAAAAATATTATTTAAAAAATCCACGTTTTTGTTTGGACGGTCCTTGAAAAATATTATTTAAAAAATCCACGTTTATTGTTTGGATGGTCCTTGAAAAATATTATTTAAAAAATCCACGTTTATTGTTTGGATGGTCCTTGAAAAATATTATTTAAAAAATCCACGTTTATTGTTTAGATGGTCCTTGAAAAATATTATTTAAAAAATCCACGTTTATTGTTTAGATGGTCCTTGAAAAATATTATTTAAAAAATCCACGTTTGTTGTTTAGATGGTCCTTGAAAAATATTATTTAAAAAATCCACGTTTATTGTTTAGATGGTCCTTGAAAAATATTATTTAAAAAATCCACGTTTATTGGGAAGATGGTCCTTGAAAAATATTATTTAAAAAATCCAATTTTATTGTTTAGTTGGTCCTTGAAAATATTATTTAAAAAATCCACTTTTATTGTTTAGTGGGTCCTTGAAAAATATTATTTAAAAAATCCACGTTTATTGTTTGGATGTTCCTTGAAAAATATTATTTAAAAAATCCACGTTTATTGTTTGGATGTTCCTTGAAAAATATTATTTAAAAAATCCACGTTTATTGTTTGGATGTTCCTTGAAAAATATTATTTAAAAAATCCACGTTTATTGTTTGGATGTTCCTTGAAAAATATTATTAAAAAATCCACGTTTATTGTTTGGATGATCCTTGAAAAATATTATTTAAAAAATCCACGTTTATTGTTTGGATGTTCCTTGAAAAATATTATTTAAAAAATCCACGTTTATTGTTTGGATGTTCCTTGAAAAATATTCTTTAAAAAATCCACGTTTATTGTTTAGATGTTCCTTGAAAAATATTATTTAAAAAATCCACGTTTATTGTTTGGATGTTCCTTGAAAAAATATTATTTAAAAAATCCACGTTTATTGTTTAGATGGTCCTTGAAAATATTATTTAAAAAATCCACGTTTGTTGTTTAGATGGTCCTTGAAAAAATATTATTTAAAAAATCCACGTTTATTGTTTAGATGGTCCTTGAAAAATATTATTTAAAAAATCCACGTTTATTGGGAAGATGGTCCTTGAAAAATATTATTTAAAAAATCCAATTTTATTGTTTAGTTGGTCCTTGAAAATATTATTTAAAAAATCCACTTTTATTGTTTAGTGGGTCCTTGAAAAATATTATTTAAAAAATCCACGTTTATTGTTTGGATGTTCCTTGAAAAATATTATTTAAAAAATCCACGTTTATTGTTTGGATGTTCCCTTGAAAAATATTATTTAAAAAATCCACGTTTATTGTTTGGATGTTCCTTGAAAAATATTATTTAAAAAATCCACGTTTATTGTTTGGATGTTCCTTGAAAAATATTATTTAAAAATCCACGTTTATTGTTTGGATGATCCTTGAAAAATATTATTTAAAAAATCCACGTTTATTGTTTGGATGTTCCTTGAAAAATATTATTTAAAAAATCCACGTTTATTGTTTGGATGTTCCTTGAAAAATATTCTTTAAAAAATCCACGTTTATTGTTTAGATGTTCTTGAAAAATATTATTTAAAAAATCCACGTTTATTGTTTGGATGTTCCTTGAAAAATATTATTTAAAAAATCCACGTTTATTGTTTAGATGGTCCTTGAAAAATATTATTTAAAAAATCCACGTTTGTTGTTTAGATGGTCCTTGAAAAATATTATTTAAAAAATCCACGTTTATTGTTTAGATGGTCCTTGAAAAATATTATTTAAAAAATCCACGTTTATTGGGAAGATGGTCCTTGAAAAATATTATTTAAAAAATCCAATTTTATTGTTTAGTTGGTCCTTGAAAATATTATTTAAAAAATCCACTTTTATTGTTTAGTGGGTCCTTGAAAAATATTATTTAAAAAATCCACGTTTATTGTTTGGATGTTCCTTGAAAAATATTATTTAAAAAATCACGTTTATTGTTTGGATGTTCCTTGAAAAATATTATTTAAAAAATCCACGTTTATTGTTTGGATGTTCCTTGAAAAATATTATTTAAAAATCCACGTTTATTGTTTGGATGTTCCTTGAAAAATATTATTTTAAAAAATCCACGTTTATTGTTTGGATGTTCCTTGAAAAATATTATTTAAAAAATCCACGTTTTATTGTTTGGATGTTCCTTGAAAAATATTCTTTAAAAAATCCACGTTTATTGTTTAGATGTTCCTTGAAAAATATTATTTAAAAAATCCACGTTTATTGTTTGGATGTTCCTTGAAAAATATTATTTAAAAAATCCACGTTTATTGTTTAGATGGTCCTTGAAAAATATTATTTAAAAAATCCACGTTTGTTGTTTAGATGGTCCTTGAAAAATATTATTTAAAAAATCCACGTTTATTGTTTGGATGTTCCTTGAAAAATATTATTTAAAAAATCCACGTTTTTGTTTGGACGGTCCTTGAAAAATATTATTTAAAAAAATCCACGTTTATTGTTTGGATGGTCCTTGAAAAATATTATTTAAAAAATCCACGTTTATTGTTTGGATGGTCCTTGAAAAATATTATTTAAAAAATCCACGTTTATTGTTTAGATGGTCTTTGAAAATATTATTTAAAAAATCCACGTTTATTGTTTAGATGGTCCTTGAAAAATATTATTTAAAAAATCCACGTTTGTTGTTTAGATGGTCCTTGAAAAATATTATTTAAAAAATCCACGTTTATTGTTTAGATGGTCCTTGAAAAATATTATTTAAAAAATCCACGTTTATTGGGAAGATGGTCCTTGAAAAATATTATTTAAAAAAATCCAATTTTATTGTTTAGTTGGTCCTTGAAAATATTATTTAAAAAATCCACTTTTATTGTTTAGTGGGTCCTTGAAAAATATTATTTAAAAAATCCACGTTTATTGTTTGGATGTTCCTTGAAAAATATTATTTAAAAAATCCACGTTTATTGTTTGGATGTTCCTTGAAAAATATTATTTAAAAAATCCACGTTTATTGTTTGGATGTTCCTTGAAAAATATTATTTAAAAAATCCACGTTTATTGTTTGGATGTTCCTTGAAAAATATTATTTAAAAAATCCACGTTTATTGTTTGGATGTTCCTTGAAAAATATTATTTAAAAAATCCACGTTTATTGTTTGGATGTTCCTTGAAAAATATTCTTTAAAAAATCCACGTTTATTGTTTGGATGTTCCTTGAAAAATATTATTTAAAAAATCCACGTTTATTGTTTGGATGTTCCTTGAAAAATATTATTTAAAAAATCCACGTTTATTGTTTAGATGGTCCTTGAAAAATATTATTTAAAAAATCCACGTTTGTTGTTTAGATGGTCCTTGAAAAATATTATTTAAAAAATCCACGTTTATTGTTTAGATGGTCCTTGAAAAATATTATTTAAAAAATCCACGTTTATTGGGAAGATGGTCCTTGAAAAATATTATTTAAAAAATCCAATTTTATTGTTTAGTTGGTCCTTGAAAATATTATTAAAAAATCCACTTTTATTGTTTAGTGGGTCCTTGAAAAATATTATTTAAAAAATCCACGTTTATTGTTTGGATGTTCCTTGAAAAATATTATTTAAAAAAATCCACGTTTATTGTTTGGATGTTCCTTGAAAAATATTATTTAAAAAATCCACGTTTATTGTTTGGATGTTCCTTGAAAAATATTATTTAAAAAATCCACGTTTATTGTTTGGATGTTCCTTGAAAAATATTATTTAAAAAATCCACGTTTATTGTTTGGATGTTCCTTGAAAAATATTATTTAAAAAATCCACGTTTATTGTTTGGATGTTCCTTGAAAAATATTATTTAAAAATCCACGTTTATTGTTTGGATGTTCCTTGAAAAATATTATTTAAAAATTCACGTTTATTGTTAAGATGGTCCTTGAAAAATATTATTTAAAAAATCCACGTTTATTGTTTAGATGGTCCTTGAAAAATATTCTTTAAAAAATCCACGTTTATTGTTTAGATGGTGTTTGAAAAATATTATTTAAAAAATGCACGTTTATTGCTTAGATGGTCCTTGAAAATTACTCTTTAAAAATCCACGTTTATTGTTTAGATGGTCCTTGAAAAATATTATTTAAAAAATCCACGTTTATTGTTTAGATGGTCCTGAAAAATATTATTTTAAAAAATCCACGTTTATTGTTTAGATGGTCCTTGAAAAATATTCTTTAAAAAATCCACGTTTATTGTTTAGATGGTCCTTGAAAATATTCTTTAAAAATCCACGTTTATTGTTTAGATGGTCCTTGAAAAATATTCTTTAAAAAATCCACGTTTATTGTTTAGATGGTCCTTGAAAAATATTTTTTAAAAAATCCACGTTTATTGTTTAGATGGTCCTTGAAAAATATTCTTTAAAAAATCCACGTTTATTTTTTAGATGGTCCTTGAAAAATATTCTTTAAAAAATCCACGTTTATTGTTTAGATGGTCCTTGAAAAATATTATTTAAAAATCCACGTTTATTGTTTAGATGGTCCTTGAAAAATATTCGTTAAAAAATCCACGTTTATTGTTTAGATGGTCCTTGACAAATATTCTTTAAAAAATCCACGTTTATTGTTTAGATGGTCCTTGAAAAATATTCTTTAAAAAATCCACGTTTATTGTTTAGATGGTCCTTGAAAAATATTCTTTAAAAAATCCACGTTTATTGTTTAGATGGTCCTTGAAAAATATTTTTTAAAAAATCCACGTTTATTGTTTAGATGGTCCTTGAAAAATATTCTTTAAAAAATCCACGTTTATTGTTTAGATGGTCCGTGAAAAATATTCGTTAAAAAATCCACGTTTATTGTTTAGATGGTCCTTGAAAAATATTATTTAAAAAATCCACGTTTATTGTTTAGATGGTCCTTGAAAAATATTCGTTAAAAAATCCACGTTTATTGTTTAGATGGTCCTTGAAAAATATTCTTTAAAAAATCCACGTTTATTGTTTAGATGGTCCTTGAAAAATATTCTTTAAAAAATCCACGTTTATTGTTTAGATGGTCCTTGAAAAATATTCTTTAAAAAATCCACGTTTATTGTTTAGATCGTCCTTGAAAAATATTTTTTAAAAAATCCACGTTTATTGTTTGGATGGTCCTTGAAAAATATTATTTAAAAAATCCACGTTTATTGTTTGGATGGTCCTTGAAAAATATTATTTAAAAAATCCACGTTTATTGTTTAGATGGTCCTTGAAAAATATTCTTTAAAAAATCCACGTTTATTGTTTAGATGGTCCTTGAAAAATATTCTTTAAAAAATCCACGTTTATTGTTTAGATGGTCCTTGAAAAATATTTTTTAAAAAATCCACGTTTATTGTTTAGATGGTCCTTGAAAAATATTCTTTAAAAAATCCACGTTTATTGTTTAGATGGTCCTTGAAAAATATTCTTTAAAAAATCCACGTTTATTTTTTAGATGGTCCTTGAAAAATATTCTTTAAAAAATCCACGTTTATTGTTTAGATGGTCCTTGAAAAATATTATTTAAAAAATCCACGTTTATTGTTTAGATGGTCCTTGAAAAATATTCGTTAAAAAATCCACGTTTATTGTTTAGATGGTCCTTGACAAATTGTTTAGATGGTTTATTGTTTAGATGGTCCTTGAAAAATATTCTTTAAAAAATCCACGTTTATTGTTTGGATGGTCCTTGAAAAATATTATTTAAAAAATCCACGTTTATTGTTTGGATGGTCCTTGAAAAATATTATTTAAAAAATCCACGTTTATTGTTTGGATGGTCCTTGAAAAATATTATTTAAAAAATCCACGTTTATTGTTTGGATGGTCCTTGAAAAATATTATTTAAAAAATCCACGTTCATTGTTTGGATGGTCCTTGAAAAATATTATTTAAAAAATCCACGTTTATTGTTTGGATGGTCCTTGAAAAATATTATTTAAAAAATCCACGTTTATTGTTTGGATGGTCCTTGAAAAATATTATTTAAAAAATCCACGCTTATTGTTTGGATGGTCCTTGAAAAATATTATTTAAAACATCCACGTTTATTGTTTGGATGGTCCTTAAAAAATATTCTTTAAAAAATCCACGTTTATTGTTTGGATGGTCCTTGAAAAATATTATTTAAAAAATCCACGTTTATTGGGAAGATGGTCCTTGAAAAATATTATTTAAAAATTCCACGTTTATTGAGAAGATGGTCCTTGAAAAATATTATTTATAAAATCCACGTTTATTGGGAAGATGGTCCTTGAAAAATATTATTTAAAAAATCCAAGTTTATTGGGAAGATGGTCCTTGAAAAATATTATTTAAAAAATCCACGTTTATTGGGAAGATGGTCCTTGAAAAATATTATTTAAAAAATCCACGTTTATTGGGAAGATGGTCCTTGAAAAATATTATTTAAAAAATCCACGTTTATTGGGAAGATGGTCCTTGAAAAATATTATTTAAAAAATCCACGTTTATTGGGAAGATGGTCATTGAAAAATATTATTTAAAAAATCCACGTTTATTGAGAAGATGGTTCTTGAAAAATATTATTTAAAAAATCCACGTTTATTGTTTGGATGGTCCTTGAAAAATATTATTTAAAAAATCCACGTTTATTGTTTAGATGGTCCTTGAAAAATATTCTTTAAAAAATCCACGTTTATTGGGAAGATGGTTCTTGAAAAATATTATTTAAAAAATCCACGTTTATTGGGAAGATGGTCCTTGAAAAATATTATTTAAAAAATCCAAGTTTATTGTTTAGATGGTCCTTGAAAAATATTATTTAAAAAATCCAAGTTTATTGGGAAGATAGTCCTTGAAAAATATTATTTAAAAAATACACGTTTATTGGGAAGATGGTTCTTGAAAAATATTATTTAAAAAATCCACGTTTATTGGGAAGATGGTCCTTGAAAAATATTATTTAAAAAATCCAAGTTTATTGGGAAGATAGTCCTTGAAAAATATTATTTAAAAAATCCACGTTTATTGGGAAGATGGTCCTTGAAAAATATTATTTAAAAAATCCACGTTTATTGGGAAGATGGTCCTTGAAAAATATTATTTAAAAAATCCACGTTTATTGTTTGGATGGTCCTTGAAAAATATTATTTAAAAAATCCACGTTTATTGTTTGGATGGTCCTTGAAAAATATTATTTAAAAAATCCACGTTTATTGTTTGGATGGTCCTTGAAAAATATTATTTAAAAAATCCACGTTTATTGTTTAGATGGTCCTTGAAAAATATTCTTTAAAAAATCCACGTTTATTGTTTAGATGGTCCTTGAAAAATATTACTTAAAAAATTCACGTTTATTTATCATTTGGTACTTGAAAAATATTTTTTAACAAATCCACATTTATTGTTCAGATGGTCCTCGAAAAATATTATTTAAAAAAATCCACGTGTATTGGCCATTTGGTCCTTAAAAAATATTACTTAAAAATTCACGTTTATTTATCATTTGGTACTTGAAAAATATTATTTAAAAAATCCACGTTTATTGATCATTTGGTTCCACAAAAATATTACTAAAAATCCATGTGTATTTGTCATTTTTGCTTGAAATATATTCCAAAAAATACTCAGTGATCTGTATTTAATATTGTGGCGTATGATTATCGTCAGTACTTATACGCCTTGGCCAACTTTTTAGTAGTTCCTTTAGAAATGTAGTTGTTAATAGTGTTGAATCCATTATCCTTCCAACTCTTTTTCTCTCTTCCTTAGTTTCATTTGTTTACTTCACAAATTAGTAATTTAATTTCTTATGAATTTTCCATAAAACTTTTCATCCATAATCTAAAGTTATTTTTATGGAATTTTAAAAGTTATCCTAACATAAGAGATTATTAGCCTTGTCAGTAGCTCTGGTGGAAATAATTTATAATAAATGGCTAAAGTCATTAGAAATTTACATGTTTTGCAATAAACACATAAAATGGCCATCAATGTAGACAAGGCCTTAGCATAGCACAACATCGTGCATCCTTAGATACAAATCAAGACGAAGAAAATGGCCAAAGTAAGTTGCAGCCTCTAACTAAGAAGGAAAGTGTCTTGGAACGGAGAGGATGCTGCTACTTTGCCTGACATAATTTTTCATAGAATTTTTAAATAGCTTTCATAAGAAGGCACTTATCCTTAATACTAACACATTTACAAAAGACACACACTTATATATAAACATAAGAGGTGTTTGTCTGCTTGCTGTCTGTTTGTTTGCCTAATAGCTACTAAACAAACACACACCCAGGCACTCATGCCCACATATGGTCCCTTAACACGCATAATTTATCAAAATTCTTCACTCCTTTACAGTTATCAACAAGATCCATACATACGTTTGATGCCTGCCTGCATGGCTGCCTTCAAATCTTCCATTTAAAGCTTTACTAATGTTTCCAGATGTGTGCACCACTTTGTGTGCAGCTAATGTTAGGGACATTATAAGGGATTTCCTACAGATAGTAGAAAATCTAAGTGCATATAAAAGATAATTTTAAATTGTAATGAAATATATTTACAGAGTTAGGGGTCTTCTTGTGAAACCTAGATGTGTAAATTACAGTGGAAACTTTCGAAATGAGTTTAATTCTCAAAAAAAGCGGACCACAGTGCCGTATGAGTTATGTCACCAATCATTCGACTCCATAATCGTAAGGTAGGACAAGATTTAAAATATGCTTTTCATTGACCGTCGGATCGAAAAACGTAGACTTTTAAAGACTTTTTTAATTGGTCGTGGATTTTTTAAAGAAAAAAATTTTAAGAACTAGATTTTTTTTCAAGAATTTTTTTTAAGAACGTAGAATTTTTGGAGATATTTTTTTCAAGTACGTGGATTTTTAACGAAAAAATTTCAAAGACTTGATTTTATTTAGAAAATTTGTTTAAGAAGGTTTATTCTTTAAAGATAATTTTTTCAGGGAACTGGATTTTTTTAAGGACAATGTTTTTATTTGACGTGGCTTTTTTAAAGGCAATTTTTTCAGAGACGTGAATTTTTAAAGACAACTTTTAGGGGCGTGGTTTTTTATAGTCAATTTTTTCAGAGACGTGGATTTTTAAAGTCAATTTTTTCAGAGACGTGGATTTTTAAAGACTAATTTTTTAGGGACTTGGAATTTTTAAAGACAATTTTTTCACAAAAAAGTTTTTTTTAGGATTTTGTATAGACAAGATTTCACAAAAGAGGTTTTTTTAAAAAAAAAAAAAATTTCAAAGACGTGGATTTTTTAAAGACAAATTTTTCACAAAAGAGATTTTTTTTAAAAAAAGCATTTTCAAAGACGTGGATTTTTTAAAGACAAATTTTTCACAAAAGAGATTTTTTTAAAAAAAGCATTTTCAAAGACGTGGATTTTTTAAAGAAATTTTTTAAGGAACTTGGATTTTTATAGACGATTTTTTTTAAGGGACCTGAATTTTTTAAGGACAAATTTTTAAAGTTCGTGGTTTTTTTAAAGAAAATATTTTCACGAGGATTTTTCTGAAGAAAAATATTCAAAGAGGTGGATTTTTTAAACACAATTTTTTTCACAAACTTGGATTTTTCTTGAGTATTTGGATTTTTTAAAGAAAATTTGTTCATGACGTGGTTTTTTAAAGACAATTTTTTTAACGAAATGAATTTTTTTTTAATGAAGTGGATTTCGTAAAGAACTTTTTTTTCACTGACGTTTACTTTTTAAAGATATTTTTTTCAACGAAATGGATTTCTTAAAGAATATTTTTTTTAATGAAGTCCATTTCTTAAAGAACATTTTTTCAAGGACGTGGATTTTTTAAAGGAACTTTTTTTAAAGACTTGAATTTTTAACAACAAATTTTTTCAAGGACCTGAATTTTTAAAGGACATTTTTAACAGGACGTGGATTTTTAAAAGGAACTTTGTTCAAGGACATACATTTTTAAAGGACATTTTTTTCAAGGATGTGAATATTTAACTACAAATTTTTCAAGAACGTGAATTTTTAACGATTTTTTTTAAGGTCGTGAATGTTTTTAAGGAGTAAAATTTTAAAGACCTGAAGTTTTAACTAGGGTGACGTAGGTGATGGAAGATACCAAGGAACGGTCCTGACCGTCTTTAACATGGCAAAGCCCAGGATTTATCTTGGTCCCTCTTTCATCTCAAGTGAACACTGGTTTCACCTGGGGAACTGCCTTTAACACCCGTTAAAGGTAGTGAGCTAACATGTGCCGCTCGTTCACCCATAAGAACGTTAAAAACTTGGGTTTGGGCGTCGGGTTAGTAACCCTCCCCTAGAAAAAACAGACTACTATGAAAAAAACGAAAGAAAAGAAAAAAAACCCTCTAAAGTTGACCAGCCCCGCAAATGTTTTAAGGCCAATGATTTGCGATTCTACACCTGGAATGTTCGCACTCTTTATAGAGAAGGCGCAGTTTACGCATTGGCAGATGTACTTGAAAAGTACAAGGCCGACATTACTGCCATACAGGAAATACGATGGAACGGGAAAGGCGTCACAACAACACCTAAAGGTGACGCACTGTATTATAGCTGCCATGACACAAAGCATGAGTTTGGTTGAGGATTAGTAGTTGGTCGGAGGTTAAAACATCCGGTATCCAGCTTCACCCCAGTGAATGAAAGAATCGCTGCAATTCGATTAAAAGCAACATTTTTCAACACCAGCTTTATTTGCGCTCATGCTCACTGAAGACAAGGACGAACAGACCAATGATATATTTTACGAGCGCTTGGAAGAAACTTATGGCCGTTACCCTGCCCATGACAATAAAATTATACTAGGCGATATTAATGCCAAAATTGGAAAGGAGAATATCTTTGGCCCAACAGTCGGGAAATTTAATATCCACAGTGAAACAGCTGACAATGGTATGAGGCTGATAGACTTTGCAGCTGCAAGAAACAAGGTAGATAGCGGTACCAGATTTAAGCATCCCGATATTCATAAGGGCACCTGGCTGTCGCCAGATCAAAGAACAAGAAATCAAATTGATCACGTTGTGATAGATGGAAGACATGCATCAAGCTTGTTGGATGTACGATCGTTCCGAGGTGCAAACATAGACTCGGACCACTATCTTGTTGCAGCAAAGGTACGTACCAGATTAAACGTAGCAAACAAAGTGCGAACAGACACAACAACTGCAATCACAACAGATAGCCACATCATAATCCACTCAACTGGCCCAACTGCTTAATCAAAGCACTCTTTGTCCCGATGGCAAAACATTTGCCATTGCCCATCAGGACAATGGCAAAACATTGCCCACTCCATGCAAACAGCCGCAAAATCAGTAGTTAGATACCAGAGACCTCCACCAAGGGATCCATGGTGTGATCAGGAGTTTCGTGCTGCTACCGAAGAGAAAAATTCGGCATATAGGGCTACTTTGCAATCAGTAGCAACACGTTGCGCACGAGATAGATATCGGGAGAAAAGGAGAGAAGAGAAACGTCTTTTCCGCAAGAAAACGAGAAAAATGGAAAAGCGGGAGTGTGAAAAAATCGAGATGTACAGGAGCCAGAATGAAGTCCGAAAATTCTACCAAAGAGTGAAACATCAAACAGATGGCTTTGGTACAGGCACATCCTCCTGTAGAGACCAGCAAGGTAATCTGGTAACAGATACAGATAGCGTGCTCAGGATATGGAAGGAACATTTCTCCAATCTGCTGGTATCCAATAGTAGCGAAGACGATGATACCACAGATCCAATACCAGAAGATGGTATAGAATGTATACCACCCGGCCAAGGTGGAGGCAAAGACAGCAATTAACCGGCTGAAGGATAATAAGGCAGCAGGAGCTGATGGCCTACCAACCGAGCTGTTTATAACCGGAGGCGACATGGTAATAAGGTGTATGCATCAGCTAGTTTGCTCCATTTGGCAGGAAGAACGCGTACCCGACGATTGGAACCTGAGCATCCTGTGTCCCGTCCATAAGAAAGGAGATAAAACTTTATGCTCCAATTATAGGGGCATAAGACTTCTCCCTATCGCCTACAAGGTAGTGTCGGGGATATTGTGCGAACGACTAAAGCCCATGGTCAACGAAACAATTGGACCATATCAATGCGGCTTTAGACCTGGCAAGTCCACCATTGACCAGATATTTACCCTGCGGCAAATCCTGGAGAAGACCCAAGAGATGCACATCGACACCTACCACCTTTTTGTCGATTATAAAGCAGCCTACGACAGCCCGCTACGTTCAAAGGTATTCCAAGCCATGTCTGAATTTGTATCCCCGCAAAGCTCATACGGCTTGGTAACATGACTCTAACTCACACAAGATCTTCAGTTAAAATAGGAAAGAACCTCTCGGAAGAGTTTTGTACCAAAAGAGGTTTCAGGCAAGGAGACAGCCTTTCGCGTGATCTTTTCAACATCCTGCTAGAAAAGGTTATACGAGAGGCAAACGTCAAAAGAAGTGGCACAATCTACACCAATAGCCACATGTTACTTGCTTATGCTTATGATATAGACATCATGGGACGATCAGTAAAAGAAGTAACCGATACCTTTATGAAGGTCGTAGGAGAATCTGCTGAAGTGGGTCTGGCGGTAAACGGCGATAACACCAAGTTGATGGTGTCGACGCGCAATGAGTCCATTGAGATCGGGCCAACTTTTGACGTTGGTTCCTATAATTTTGAGGTAGTAAAGGACTTCGTCTACCTCGGCAACGCCGTAAACACAACCAACAACATCAGTTGTGAAATAAAAAGAAGACTTGTGTTGGCCAACAGATGTTACTTTGGCTTAAGTAAGCACTTCAAAAACAAAGCCACAACTCGTCAAACAAAAATAACGCTTTACAAAAACACTGGTACTACCCGTGCTGATGTTTGGTTCGGAAGCCTGGGTACTTGGGCATGCAGATAAGGCAGTGCTTGGTGTGTTTGAGAGAAAAATTCTTCGAAACATCTACGGACCACTCTGCGTTGACGGTGAATATCGACGTCGTATTAACCACGAGCTGTATCTGCTTATACAACGACATCAGTATAAATAAACGTATCGAGATGCAACGATTGGGTTGGCTAGGCCATATCATAAGAATCAGCGATGATGAACCCGTTAAAAAGGCGTATAAATTCGAGCCACATGGCGGTGCACGCAGAATTGGCAGGCCAAAGAATAGATGGCGCAAACAAGTGGATGAAGAGATGACATGGGCGCGGTATTCCAGAAAGCGAAGCACTAAACAGAAAGAATTGGAGAACTTTTCTTAGTTCGGTCTATGGAACAAATGTTCTGTAATGGGCCAGCTAAGTAAGTAAGAAGTTTTAACTAAAATTTTTCTAGGTCCAATTTATAACGAACATTTTTTTCGAGGTCGTAAAATTTAAATAAAAAATTCAAGGATGTACTCTAAAAAAATTTAAGTACGTAGAATTTAAATAAAAAATCAAGAACGCACTTTTTTAAAAGCAATTTTTTTAAGTACGTGGAATTTAAATAACAAATTCAAGGACGTACTTTTATAAAGAAAATTTTTTCGAGGACGAAGATTGTTTTAGTGTAAAAATTTTTGAAGGACGTAGATTTTTTAAGACTCTTTTAAGAACTGGATTTTTTGAAGAAAATTTGTTTAATTAATTTTTAAAGGACCTGAAGTTTTAACTAACATTTTTTCTAGGTTCAATTTATAACGAAATTTTTTTCAAGGACGTAAAATTTAAATAAAAAATTCATGGATGTACTTTAAAAAAAATTGAAGTACGTGGAATTTAAATAAAAATTCAAGGACGCCCTTTTTTAATGAAAATTTGTATAATTTAAATAAAAAGATCAAGGGCGTATTTTTAAAAGAATATTTTTTCGGAGACGAAGATTGTTTTAAAGAAATTTTGTTTAAGCACGTAGATTTTTTAAACTTTTTAAGGAAGTATATGTTTAAAGAAATTTTTTAAATTAATTTTTTTAAGGACCTGAAGTTTTAACTAAAAATTTTTCTAGGTCCAATTTATAACGAAATTTTTTCGAGGACGTAAAATTTAAATAAAAATTCAAGGATGTATTTTTTGAAAAAAAATTGTAGTACGTGGACGCATTTTTTTAAAGCAATTTTTTGAAGTACGTGGAATTTAAATAAAAAATTCAAGGACTTACTTTTTTAAAGAAAATTTTTTTGAGGAAGTAGATTTTTAAATTTTTTTTAAGAACGTGGATTTTTTAAAGAAATTTTTTTTAATTAATTTTTTAAGGACCTAGAAGTAAAGTTTAAATAAAAAATTCAAAGATGTACATTTTACAAAAATAATTGAAGTACGTGGAATTAAAATAAAAATTCAAGGACGCACTTTTTTAAAGGACATTTTTGAAGTACGTGGAATTATTAATTCAAGGACTTACCTTCTTAAAGAACAGATTTTCGAGGACGAAGATTGTTTTAAAGCAAATTTTTTCAAGGACGTAGGTTTTTACGACTTTTTAAGGACTGGATTTTTTGAAGAAAATTTTTTTAATTAATTTTTTAAGGACCTGAAGTTTTAACTAAAATTTTTCCTAGGTCCAATTTATAATGAACTTTTTTTCAAGAAAGTAAAATAAAAATAAAAAATTCATGGATGTACTTTAACAAAAAAATTATAAATTCAAGATGGCCGCCGCTACAAAATGGCGGAAAATTTATGTTTTATTAACCCCATCAATATGGGTATCAAATGAAAGGGCTCAACAAGCAGAATATAAAATACTATAAAAAATTGAAATCCAAGATGGCGGCCGCTACAAAATGGCGGATAACGTAGGTTTTATCAATCCCATCAATATGGGTATCAAATGAAAGTGCTCAACCAGTAGAATACAATGTACTATATAAAATTAAAATCCAAGATGGCGGCCTCTACAAAATGGCGGATAACTTAGGTTTTATCAATCCCATCAACATGGGTATCAAATGAAAGGTCTCAACAAGTAGAATACAATTTACTATGCCAAATTGAAATCTCGGCGGCCATCTTAGATTTCAATTTTGCATAGCAAATGGCTGATAACAATTTTTTATCAATCCCACCAATATGGGTATCAAATAAAAGGGCTTGACAAGAAGAATACAGTGCACTATACAACGTCAATATTTAAGATGGGCGCAGCCACTAAATGGCGCTATGGGCTACATCAACGAAATCGTTTGGCCTCAATTTCGTCGAACTCAGATGTATGCAACAGATGTACCTTCCGTCCGATAACCCGAAAGCAATACAGTTTCCTGCTAAGTACAATTACGGGACGGCTGAAAGAAGAATGTTGCCTTTAATACTATCATGGGCTTCTACAATACATAATATGCAGGGCAGCACTGTGGATCACGCAGTCGTATACTTAGGTGCGAAACAGTTTGAAGAAGGTCAAGCCTACGTGGCTCTTAGTAGAGTAAGATCTTTGCAGGGACTACGTATAGAGGAGTTGGACTGCAATAAACTAACGGATAAGAAACCTTGCAATAATGAAGCACTAAATGAATTAAACAGAATGCGAAATAAAAACTAAAAACTAGAAAATAAAAATTGGTAAAAAAAAAACTTTTTAAGTTAAACGGTTTTATGTTAAACATACATTGCAATGTTTAAGATAAATGTACTAAAACCAAAAAATAATAAAATAGATACAGTCGTGGGAATTATAAACATATGCATAGACTAGACTAAAATAAAACCGTGGGGCACGTCAATTGTCTACATTCGTTGATTAAAATGTTTGTTTTGTAATGTTACACAATAATTAGGCAGTTGTTCAACCGACAACGATGGACGTGTGATAAGTAGGGCTAGAATGTGGAAACAAGCTAGGCAAGCTCGATTATAAGCGAGTTTTAGGGTTTCATAGTGGTGATAAACTAGTTGAAACATCTCTTTTATTTACATGGAGTGTATAACTATTGGAATTTCCATAAGCAAGAAAATAGTAAGTAATTTCCTCACCGTCTGCGGGCTAACTGCCTAACGACGAATTAAACG
>NW_027411755.1:29671321-29750318 GCF_047663935.1 Musca autumnalis
TTCAACCGCGAGTATAAACATTGACGTTGGTTTTTTATATTGCAGTGGTTTTCAACATTCGTCGTGCCATCGTCCTTTCATGTCCATGACACCAACCAACGTACTCCAGTTGAAGGTAACAACGGCCGCTTAACTATAGAGCACTTATACAAATGGGAAATGCATAAACGTCATCCTTTGCCGGCTTTTAGGCATTTAATGACTGTTATTAAATTGAAGTACGAATAAATATCCCATAATAAAGACATTTTCTCTCATTAAAAAAGAGAGAGGCAGAGAGCGAGAGAGTATTGGGAAATTATATCCTGTGAGAGATATGCACATGAGAGTCTCTTTTTGACAAGGAGAGAAAATGCCGCAAACATAGAGAGCGAGAGCAAGAGCGACTGGAATAAGGGATATTACCCCTTAATGTGTGACGTCACAAAGGATATATTTAAGGGGTATTTTAAGGAAGAATATTATTCTTTAAAAATCACGAATTAGAATACTTATCTTTAAAAATCCACGAATAAGAATATTATTCTTTAAAAAATACACGAATAAGAAAACAAAAAATCCACGAATAAGAATATTATTCTTTAAAAAATCCACGAATAAGAATATTATTCTTTAAAAAATCCACGAATAAGAATATTATTCTTTAAAAAATCCACGAATAAGAATATTATTCTTTAAAAAATCCACGAATAAGAATATTATTCTTTAAAAAATCCACGAATAAGAATATTATTCTTTAAAAAATCCACGAATAAGAATATTATTCTTTAAAAAATCCACGAATAAGAATATTATTCTTTAAAAAATCCACGAATAAGAATATATTCTTTAAAAAAATCCACGAATTAGAATATTATTCTTTAAAAAATCCACGAATAAGAATATTATTCTTTAAAAAATCCACGAATAAGAATATTATTCTTTAAAAAATCCACGAATAAGAATATTATTCTTTAAAAAATCCACGAATAAGAATATTATTCTTTAAAAAATCCACGAATTAGAATATTATTCTTTAAAAAATCCACGAATAAGAATATTATTCTTTAAAAAATCCACGAATAAGAATATTATTCTTTAAAAAATCCACGAATAAGAATATTATTCTTTAAAAAATCCACGAATAAGAATATTATTCTTTAAAAAATCCACGAATAAGAATATTATTCTTTAAAAAATCCACGAATAAGAATATTATTCTTTAAAAAATCCACGAATAAGAATATTATTCTTTAAAAAATCCACGAATAAGAATATTATTCTTTAAAAAATCCACGAATAAGAATATTATTCTTTAAAAAATCCACGAATAAGAATATTATTCTTTAAAAAATCCACGAATAAGAATATTATTCTTTAAAAAATCCACGAATAAGAATATTATTCTTTAAAAAATCCACGAATAAGAATATTATTCTTTAAAAAATCCACGAATAAGAATATTATTCTTTAAAAAATCCACGAATAAGAATATTATTCTTTAAAAAATCCACGAATAAGAATATTATTCTTTAAAAAATCCACGAATAAGAATATTATTCTTTAAAAAATCCACGAATAAGAATATTATTCTTTAAAAAATCCACGAATAAGAATATTATTCTTTAAAAAATCCACGAATAAGAATATTATTCTTTAAAAAATCCACGAATAAGAATATTATTCTTTAAAAAATCCACGAATAAGAATATTATTCTTTAAAAAATCCACGAATAAGAATATTATTCTTTAAAAAATCCACGAATTAAGAATATTATTCTTTAAAAAATCCACGAATAAGAATATTATTCTTTAAAAAATCCACGAATAAGAATATTATTCTTTAAAAAATCCACGAATAAGAATATTATTCTTTAAAAAATCCACGAATAAGAATATTATTCTTTAAAAAATCCACGAATAAGAATATTATTCTTTAAAAAATCCACGAATAAGAATATTATTCTTTAAAAAATCCACGAATAAGAATATTATTCTTTAAAAAATCCACGAATAAGAATATTATTCTTTAAAAAATCCACGAATAAGAATATTATTCTTTAAAAAATCCACGAATAAGAATATTATTCTTTAAAAAATCCACGAATAAGAATATTATTCTTTAAAAAATCCACGAATAAGAATATTATTCTTTAAAAAATCCACGAATAAGAATATTATTCTTTAAAAAATCCACGAATAAGAATATTATTCTTTAAAAAATCCACGAATAAGAATATTATTCTTTAAAAAATCCACGAATAAGAATATTATTCTTTAAAAAATCCACGAATAAGAATATTATTCTTTAAAAAATCCACGAATAAGAATATTATTCTTTAAAAAATCCACGAATAAGAATATTATTCTTTAAAAAATCCACGAATAAGAATATTATTCTTTAAAAAATCCACGAATAAGAATATTATTCTTTAAAAAATCCACGAATAAGAATATTATTCTTTAAAAAATCCACGAATAAGAATATTATTCTTTAAAAAATCCACGAATAAGAATATTATTCTTTAAAAAATCCACGAATAAGAATATTATTCTTTAAAAAATCCACGAATAAGAATATTATTCTTTAAAAAATCCACGAATAAGAATATTATTCTTTAAAAAATCCACGAATAAGAATATTATTCTTTAAAAAATCCACGAATAAGAATATTATTCTTTAAAAAATCCACGAATAAGAATATTATTCTTTAAAAAATCCACGAATAAGAATATTATTCTTTAAAAAATCCACGAATAAGAATATTATTCTTTAAAAAATCCACGAATAAGAATATTATTCTTTAAAAAATCCACGAATAAGAATATTATTCTTTAAAAAATCCACGAATAAGAATATTATTCTTTAAAAAATCCACGAATAAGAATATTATTCTTTAAAAAATCCACGAATAAGAATATTATTCTTTAAAAAATCCACGAATAAGAATATTATTCTTTAAAAAATCCACGAATAAGAATATTATTCTTTAAAAAATCCACGAATAAGAATATTATTCTTTAAAAAATCCACGATAAGAATATTATTCTTTAAAAAATCCACGAATAAGAATATTATTCTTTAAAAAATCCACGAATAAGAATATTATTCTTTAAAAAATCCACGAATAAGAATATTATTCTTTAAAAAATCCACGAATAAGAATATTATTCTTTAAAAAATCCACGAATAAGAATATTATTCTTTAAAAAATCCACGAATAAGAATATTATTCTTTAAAAAATCCACGAATAAGAATATTATTCTTTAAAAAATCCACGAATAAGAATATTATTCTTTAAAAAATCCACGAATAAGAATATTATTCTTTAAAAAATCCACGAATAAGAATATTATTCTTTAAAAAATCCACGAATAAGAATATTATTCTTTAAAAAATCCACGAATAAGAATATTATTCTTTAAAAAATCCACGAATAAGAATATTATTCTTTAAAAAATCCACGAATAAGAATATTATTCTTTAAAAAATCCACGAATAAGAATATTATTCTTTAAAAAATCCACGAATAAGAATATTATTCTTTAAAAAATCCACGAATAAGAATATTATTCTTTAAAAAATCCACGAATAAGAATATTATTCTTTAAAAAATCCACGAATAAGAATATTATTCTTTAAAAAATCCACGAATAAGAATATTATTCTTTAAAAAATCCACGAATAAGAATATTATTCTTTAAAAAATCCACGAATAAGAATATTATTCTTTAAAAAATCCACGAATAAGAATATTATTCTTTAAAAAATCCACGAATAAGAATATTATTCTTTAAAAAATCCACGAATAAGAATATTATTCTTTAAAAAATCCACGAATAAGAATATTATTCTTTAAAAAATCCACGAATAAGAATATTATTCTTTAAAAAATCCACGAATAAGAATATTATTCTTTAAAAAATCCACGAATAAGAATATTATTCTTTAAAAAATCCACGAATAAGAATATTATTCTTTAAAAAATCCACGAATAAGAATATTATTCTTTAAAAAATCCACGAATAAGAATATTATTCTTTAAAAAATCCACGAATAAGAATATTATTCTTTAAAAAATCCACGAATAAGAATATTATTCTTTAAAAAATCCACGAATAAGAATATTATTCTTTAAAAAAATCCACGAATAAGAATATTATTCTTTAAAAAATCCACGAATAAGAATATTATTCTTTAAAAAATCCACGAATAAGAATATTATTCTTTAAAAAATCCACGAATAAGAATATTATTCTTTAAAAAATCCACGAATAAGAATATTATTCTTTAAAAAATCCACGAATAAGAATATTATTCTTTAAAAAATCCACGAATAAGAATATTATTCTTTAAAAAATCCACGAATAAGAATATTATTCTTTAAAAAATCCACGAATAAGAATATTATTCTTTAAAAAATCCACGAATAAGAATATTATTCTTTAAAAAATCCACGAATAAGAATATTATTCTTTAAAAAATCCACGAATAAGAATATTATTCTTTAAAAAATCCACGAATAAGAATATTATTCTTTAAAAAATCCACGAATAAGAATATTATTCTTTAAAAAATCCACGAATAAGAATATTATTCTTTAAAAAATCCACGAATAAGAATATTATTCTTTAAAAAATCCACGAATAAGAATATTATTCTTTAAAAAATCCACGAATAAGAATATTATTCTTTAAAAAATCCACGAATAAGAATATTATTCTTTAAAAAATCCACGAATAAGAATATTATTCTTTAAAAAATCCACGAATAAGAATATTATTCTTTAAAAAATCCACGAATAAGAATATTTCTTTAAAAAATCCACGAATAAGAATATTATTCTTTAAAAAATCCACGAATTAGAATATTATTCTTTAAAAAATCCACGAATAAGAATATTATTCTTTAAAAAATCCACGAATAAGAATATTATTCTTTAAAAAATCCACGAATAAGAATATTATTCTTTAAAAAATCCACGAATTAGAATATTATTCTTTAAAAAATCCACGAATAAGAATATTATTCTTTAAAAAATCCACGAATAAGAATATTATTCTTTAAAAAATCCACGAATAAGAATATTATTCTTTAAAAAATCCACGAATAAGAATATTATTCTTTAAAAAATCCACGAATAAGAATATTATTCTTTAAAAAATCCACGAATAAGAATATTATTCTTTAAAAAATCCACGAATAAGAATATTATTCTTTAAAAATCCACGAATTAGAATATTATTCTTTAAAAAATCCACGAATAAGAATATTATTCTTTAAAAAATCCACGAATAAGAATATTATTCTTTAAAAAATCCACGAATTAGAATATTATTCTTTAAAAAATCCACGAATAAGAATATTATTCTTTAAAAAATCCACGAATAAGAATATTATTCTTTAAAAAATCCACGAATAAGAATATTATTCTTTAAAAAATCCACGAATTAGAATATTATTCTTTAAAAAATCCACGAATAAGAATATTATTCTTTAAAAAATCCACGAATAAGAATATTATTCTTTAAAAAATCCACGAATAAGAATATTATTCTTTAAAAAATCCACGAATAAGAATATTATTCTTTAAAAAATCCACGAATAAGAATATTATTCTTTAAAAAATCCACGAATAAGAATATTATTCTTTAAAAAATCCACGAATTAGAATATTATTCTTTAAAAAATCCACGAATAAGAATATTATTCTTTAAAAAATCCACGAATAAGAATATTATTCTTTAAAAAATCCACGAATAAGAATATTATTCTTTAAAAAATCCACGAATTAGAATATTATTCTTTAAAAAATCCACGAATAAGAATATTATTCTTTAAAAAATCCACGAATAAGAATATTATTCTTTAAAAAATCCACGAATTAGAATATTATTCTTTAAAAAATCCACGAATAAGAATATTATTCTTTAAAAAATCCACGAATTAGAATATTATTCTTTAAAAAATCCACGAATAAGAATATTATTCTTTAAAAAATCCACGAATAAGAATATTATTCTTTAAAAAATCCACGAATAAGAATATTATTCTTTAAAAAATCCACGAATAAGAATATTATTCTTTAAAAAATCCACGAATAAGAATATTATTCTTTAAAAAATCCACGAATAAGAATATTATTCTTTAAAAAATCCACGAATAAGAATATTATTCTTTAAAAAATCCACGAATAAGAATATTATTCTTTAAAAAATCCACGAATAAGAATATTATTCTTTAAAAAATCCACGAATAAGAATATTATTCTTTAAAAAATCCACGAATAAGAATATTATTCTTTAAAAAATCCACGAATAAGAATATTATTCTTTAAAAAATCCACGAATTAGAATATTATTCTTTAAAAAATCCACGAATAAGAATATTATTCTTTAAAAAATCCACGAATAAGAATATTATTCTTTAAAAAATCCACGAATAAGAATATTATTCTTTAAAAAATCCACGAATAAGAATATTATTCTTTAAAAAATCCACGAATAAGAATATTATTCTTTAAAAAATCCACGAATAAGAATATTATTCTTTAAAAAATCCACGAATAAGAATATTATTCTTTAAAAAATCCACGAATTAGAATATTATTCTTTAAAAAATCCACGAATAAGAATATTATTCTTTAAAAAATCCACGAATAAGAATATTATTCTTTAAAAAATCCACGAATTAGAATATTATTCTTTAAAAAATCCACGAATAAGAATATTATTCTTTAAAAAATCCACGAATAAGAATATTATTCTTTAAAAAATCCACGATAAGAATATTATTCTTTAAAAAATCCACGAATAAGAATATTATTCTTTAAAAAATCCACGAATAAGAATATTATTCTTTAAAAAATCCACGAATAAGAATATTATTCTTTAAAAAATCCACGAATTAGAATATTATTCTTTAAAAAATCCACGAATAAGAATATTATTCTTTAAAAAATCCACGAATAAGAATATTATTCTTTAAAAAATCCACGAATAAGAATATTATTCTTTAAAAAATCCACGAATAAGAATATTATTCTTTAAAAAATCCACGAATAAGAATATTATTCTTTAAAAAATCCACGAATAAGAATATTATTCTTTAAAAAATCCACGAATAAGAATATTATTCTTTAAAAAATCCACGAATAAGAATATTATTCTTTAAAAAATCCACGAATTAGAATATTATTCTTTAAAAAATCCACGAATAAGAATATTATTCTTTAAAAAATCCACGAATAAGAATATTATTCTTTAAAAAATCCACGAATAAGAATATTATTCTTTAAAAAATCCACGAATAAGAATATTATTCTTTAAAAAATCCACGAATTAGAATATTATTCTTTAAAAAATCCACGAATAAGAATATTATTCTTTAAAAAATCCACGAATAAGAATATTATTCTTTAAAAAATCCACGAATAAGAATATTATTCTTTAAAAAATCCACGAATAAGAATATTATTCTTTAAAAAATCCACGAATAAGAATATTATTCTTTAAAAAATCCACGAATAAGAATATTATTCTTTAAAAAATCCACGAATAAGAATATTATTCTTTAAAAAATCCACGAATAAGAATATTATTCTTTAAAAAATCCACGAATAAGAATATTATTCTTTAAAAAATCCACGAATTAGAATATTATTCTTTAAAAAATCCACGAATAAGAATATTATTCTTTAAAAAATCCACGAATAAGAATATTATTCTTTAAAAAATCCACGAATAAGAATATTATTCTTTAAAAACTCCACGAATAAAATTCTTTAAAAACTCCACGAATAAAAAATATTCTTTAAAAAATCCCACGAATAAAAAAATATTCTTTAAACACTCCACGAATAAAAAATATTCTTTAAAAAATCCACGAATAAAAAAATATTCTTTAAACACTCCACGAATAAAAAATATTCTTTAAAAAATCAATGAATAAAAAAATATTTTTTTAAAAAATCCACGAATAAAAAATACATATTCTTAATAAAATCCACGAATAAAAAAACATTTTTTAAAAAATCCACGAATAAAAAAATATTCGTTAAAAATCTACGAATAAAAAATATTCTTTAAAAAACCACGTTTAGTGGCCCAAAGTATGATGGAAAAATGTTCTTTAACAAGTAAAAAAGTATCAGTCGGCTTTGCCGACAGAGATATACCCTCAGCCTGTGCAAATTGAAACACTTTTTTTTTCACAAAAAAACTTATGTATTTATGAACCTGTAGGCCTATTCTGTAACTTTTAACAACTATCGATATTGTTTAAATTTCTTTTGTTATTGTAACAAAAACAAAACAGACAAATGAAATTGTTGTAAAATAAACAATGAGTAAAGTTGTTAAAAAGTTACAGAATAGGCCCCCTGATCTATATCTGGTAGATATTGTGAGAATGTGTAAAGTATGGACCAAATCGGTCACTCCCATCAAGAGTTATCGTGTGCACAATTTTTCCGAATATTTTTGAACTTTTGTGGGGTATGTACCTGAAGGAGTGGACCGATATTGCTTATCTTAAACTAATTTTGGAAACAATATTACGAAGGCCAAATTTTGGTCGGAATCGGCATTTCCGTTCGAGAATTATCTTGCAATTCCACCCATAAACATGGTGTCATAGGGTTTGTTTTTCAACTTTCAGACTATTTTTTCAGGAAGTATGGACTTGCCCCTGAGGAAACTTGTACCTTCATAAAGGGGACAGTAAATACAAGATGTTACAACAAAAACCAAGGCGATTCGAGAGCGGGTCCTAAACTGAACTTTTCCGAAATTTTATGTGGGAGGTACTCGAAGGAGTTTACCGATTGAGTCGATATTGGAACCTAATCTAAGTCTAGTAGAAATTTCATAATGTGCAAAGTATGGACCAAATCGGTTACTCCGTTCAAGAGTTATCGTACGCACAAATATTCCGAAAATTTTCGAACTTTTGTGGGGGAGGTACCGGAAGGAGTGGACCGATATAATCCATCTTTGGACTTGAACTAAGTTTGGACAAAATATTACGAAAGCCAAATTTTGGGCCGAATCGGCAGATCCGTTCGAGAGTTATCTTGCGCTCCAACCACTACACACGGTGTCATAGGGGTTTTTGTAACTTTCAGGCTATTTTCTCAGGAACTATGGACTTGCCCCTAATGAAACTTACAGCGTCGTATAAAGGACAGCGAATGCAACTTGCGTAAACAAAAATCGAACCGATTCGAGACCAGGTCCTAAACTGAACTTTTCCGAAATTTTTGTGTGGGAGGTACCCGAAGGAGTGGACCGGTTGAGTCCATATTGGAACCTCATCTAAGTTTGGTAGAAATTACACGATGTGCAAAGTATGGACCAAATACATTATTCCCTACAAGAGTTATCGTGCGCACAAGTTTTGCGATAATTTTTGAACATTTGTGGGGGAGGTACCTGAAGGAGTGGACCTATATGCCCCATCTTCGAACTTAAATCGAATCTGGACAAAATATTTCGATACTCAAAATTTGAACCGAATCGATTGATCCGTTCGAGAGTTATCGTGCGCACCAGCCAGCCAGACAGACAGACGGACAGACAGACGGACGGACGGACATTGCTAGATCTACTCAAAATTGTCTGAAACGGATATCGTACAAACATACTTGGGGTCTAAAACAATTATTTCGATGAGGCACATTTTTGGTCGTATCAAAGTGTAAATACCCTCTCTAGCCTAAAGGCTGAGGGTATAAAAAATCTATTATTGGTCTAAAAATCGTTGAAGAAATATTCTTAAAAAAATTCTCTTGTAACGTTGTACCTCTCTTTCTAGATCATGAAGACCCCTCCTGACATGTCTGGGTAGGGGGTCCTATCCACCATATGGTGATTAGAATAACTTTCACTGTAAAACCCGAGCATGTACTGCAATGCTATTTTCGCATTGTGTTGCTGTACTGGAAGAATCGTTGTCTCCTCAAGGGGATGGCCCACTCAAGGCATGAGGAGACACTCTGTTGCAGTTTTCAGGTCGGCATTCTGACTGTATTGAATATTTTTCTATCAAGTTGTACTTATATTCGAGGACCACACTGTCGCGATATATGTGGTGAACAAGGTTTCTTTATCTACATCCCAAGTACTGCCGGCTAAGGACATGAAGGCCTACATCTCATCTTGTCGCAGACAGATGTGCCAGGCGCGGACGACATGAACAAGAGACCCCCCTATAACTTTGGGGTAATATGTGATCGGAATTCGACTACCATCGACCATCACATTCAAGTCTGTTCTAACCTCTGCCATACATGTAGTGAACAGAGTTGCCGTAGATTTAGTGGCAGATATTTGCATATAAAAGGTGGTAAGATCAGTCATATAGGAGTTCAGGCTTTCACAAATGGCATACGCCGTTTCAATATCCTCAAACAGCCTGGAGTGTTTGACAGTATCAAAGGCCTTGGATAATTCATGCGTCAACATCACTGTTCTATCACATGGCTTGATCGATTCCATCTGGGTCCAATACTTTAGATAATTAAGAGTTCCTGATGACATTCGCAACATAACATTTTGTAAATTGTGGTGGTTCATCCTCGGCAGAAAGAGATCCAATGCAATGTAGTACTCTTCTCTTCGCCCTGTCACTCCCCGGGTATTCGACAAGCTGTCGATTGAAATAACTTGAGCGCCTATTCGGATCAGCCTGTGTATCGTCGCCAAACGTTACTGAGGTCCTATCTTCCTTCTTTCCAAGGTTACAGAGTGACTTAACGCTGCCCACAATTGACTTCTTAACTTCCTATGTCAGCTCCCTGGTTTCACCGCCGTTGGCATGACAAAGGTCATCAAGCTCATTTGCTAATCCCGTCGCCTCTGCTGCGCCGTTTGGTTTTACTTCGGGTATTCGAATAGCAGGTATATGGCGAGCGGCTGCAACAGCGATGATGTCTCGGAAGGCGCTTTATGCTGCCCGAACAGCAGAAGGGTTGGGCAGATCTCTGAAGCGGTGACTAGTGAACTCTCTGAAACTCGGCCAGTTGGCTTTCCCATGATTGATGAATGTGTGGCGTTCAGAGGTGATGAAAACGGGATGGAGACAATTATGCGCGGATGGTCTATTCCAAGAAAGACGACGGGTTACCAGGCCGCTAATTCAGGTAGAGGCATGTTCATTGACACTGCAAAAGGCATAGCTATCAATCTGCTGAGCCAGCACTATAACCCTCTGATCGTTTCTGAGGACTGAATGCTACAACTCATGATTAGCATTCAAGTCCCCCACGACTAGATGTGTACGTTCAGTAACCTCTGCACTTGCACACCTGACTACTACCCCCATACATTCCATGTACGGGTCACTAGAGCCTCAAGCGAGGTGATTCTGTATTGAACATACTGCTGCAATAGAAAAGCTAATCCCCCACCTCCACTTTTGTGCGATCCTTACATACCACGTTATAACCAACGTTACAACGCTGTAAGCTGTAGTTTTTGATGAGCTTGGATGTGACAAACTGATAATATATAAAGACTAAATTGGTCGTGGCTTTTCCTCTGTCTCGGAAGGTGCGTTCTGCTGCCCGAACAGCAGAAGGGTTGGGCAGATCCTTAAAATACCGAAAATCGGAGGTACCGTTTAATTATGGGTTATGCCAAAACATGGACCTATGTATGTTGCCAATTTTTTGCTGAGAATTGTTGCGTCCACTAAGAACCTCAAATGTCAAACTACAGCTAGTTCAGTTAAACATTTTAGCTACAAACCTCAATGGGGGCTATGCCAAAACATGGACCTGTGTCGTAACGAGAAAAAACTCCAAAGCAACTCCATCCAGAAACGGTGACTGGAAGTTGAGCTCCGTTTTCGCCGTTGTTACCCCAAGCCTAATTACTTGGGCTAAGACTGACTGACTTCCACAAGGGAGGGGGAAATTCCTGTGCTATAGAGAGCTTTATGGAATCTATCCATAATCATATCCAAGTTTTACGTTGTTAAAAACGTCCTCCATATCACGGAAGGCTAACAATGTCAAGTTTTCAATTCCACATGTTCCTTTAAATGTGCCCTAGCACCTCATGTAGCGCCGTTCCTACTGACTTGTCCCCAAATGCACTCGTGCTGGTATTTACTGATCTTGTTGCTTGTTGTGTTGGACATAATTTTTTGCTCTACTAACTTTTTCATTGATTTCAATAGAAAACTAATCGACTTCTTAGATAGTATATTGCGAATTCTGGCCGCCTTGTTTACTCCTTCTATAGACATTCTTCCTGCCAATTTTGACATTAAAATCGTCAATAATAATTTTAATGTCATGTAAAAGTCCGAACCCCAAAAATTCTGCAAAATCGAAAAAGCTATTTGAAATAACCAATATTTTTGTATACTTTCATCAACACTATTCCCTTAACTATATTTAAATAAATGTTATTTAAACTCTCTCCCAGTATGCAAACAATATTTTATTTTACTTTTATTTTACAAAGTAAAATAAAAAATTGAGTCAATATGCATTTTCCTTGCTCCACTGCACACAAATAACGATACATTACAACAACGACGATAAGAAAATGAGTAACGGTTAATTAAGTCCATATATTCATCATCATCAGCAGATGGTTGCATTCCGACCGACATCATGAGCCACAACCGATGTAAGAAAATGAGAAAAATCCAGAGAATAAATATGACCTCTGGCCAAAAGAAGAAGTGCACCGACACGTAATCATGAGTAAGTGCTACAGTATTTAAAACTACGAAGAAGAAGAAGAAGTATTTAAGCAATGAAGTAGAAGAAGGAAACATTTTGAAGTACTATGTACTTCAAAACTGGTGAGGTGAACTGTGATAAGGAGAGGTGATGTTCAAAATCAATCTTGCTTTTATAAAACAGCTCAAAGCAACAACAACGAATATGGGAAAACGAAAAAAAAACATTTCAACGGAAAATACCATTGCAAATGACAGTAAATAAACAGCAATATGATGTTCCATGGTTCATGTTGTACTATTTTCCTTTTTGAAGAACACACCCTCACTCTTCGTCATGGCTTTTTTGTTCACATTTCATTGAAATGAAATTGAAATGGTTATGGGCAACACAATTATGGAAAAAGGGCTAAATTGAAAGATTTAACATCCACAATAGCTGATCTGGACCCTAACAATCTCTTTAAAAATCCACGATTATTGGACTGAAGGTGGGCCACAAAAAATTCTTTCAAAATCCACGTTTATTGGACTGAAGGTGGGCCACAAAAAATTCTTTAAAAATCCACGTTTATTGGACTGAAGGTGGGCCACAAAAAATTCTTTAAAAATCCACGTTTATTGGACTGAAGCTGGCCCACAAAAAATTCTGTAAAAATCCTCGTTTATTGGACTGAAGGTGGGCAACAAACAATTTTTTACAAAATCCACGTTTATTGAGCTGAAGGTGGACCACAAAAAAAAATTTTAAAAATCCACGATTATTGGAATGAAGGTGGGCCACAAAAAATTCTTTAAAAAATCCACGATTATTGGACTGAAGGTGGGCCACAAAAATTCTATAAAATTCCACGATTTTTAGACTGAAGATGGGCCACAAAAAATTCTTTAAAAATCCACGATTATTGGACTGGGCCACAAAAAATTCTTTAAAAATCCACGATTATTGGACTGAAGATGGGCCACAAAAAAATCTTTAAAAATCCACGATTATTTTACTGAAGATGGGCACAAAAAAACTTTATAACTTATAAATCCACGATTATTGGACTTTATAAATCCACGATTATTGGACTGAAGATGGGCCACTAAAAATTCTTTAAAAATCCACGATTATTGGACTGAAGATGGGCCACAAAAAATCGTAAAAAATCCTCATTTATTTGAATGAAGGTGGGCCACAAAAAATTCTTTAAAAATCCACGATTGTTGGACTGAAGATGGGCCACAAAAATTCTTTAAAAATCCACGATTATTGGAATGAAGATGGGCCACAAAAATTCTTTAAAAATCCACGATTATTGGACTGAAGCTGGGCCACAAAAATTCTTTAAAAATCCACGTTTATTGGACTGAAGGTGGGTCACAAACAATTCTTAAAAAATCCTCATTTATTTGGAATGAAGGTGGGTCACAAAAAATTCTTTAAAAATCCTCGTTAGCTGGACTGAAGTTGGGCCACAACAAATTCTTTAAAAATCCTCATTTATTGGAATGAAGGTGAGTCACAAAAAATTCTTTAAAAATCTTCATTTATTGGAATGAAGGTGAGTCACAAAAAATTCTTTAAAAATCCTCGTTAGTTGGACTGAAGTTGGGCCACAAGAAATTTTTTAAAAATCCTCGTTATTTGGACTGAATTTGGGCCACAAAAAATTCTTTAAAAATTCACGTTTATTGGACTGAAGATGGGCCATAAAAAATTCTTTAAAAATCTACGATAACTGGACTGAAGGTGGGCCACAAAAAATTCTTTAAAAATCCACGTTTATTGGACTGAAGGTGGGCCACAAAAATTTCTTTAAAAATCCATGAATATTGGACTGAAGATGGGCCACAAAAACTCTTTAAAAATCCACGTTTATTGGACTGAAGGTGGGCCACAAAAATTTCTTTAAAAATCCAAGTTTATTGGACTGAATGTGGGCAACAAACATTTCTTTAAAAATCCACGATTATTGGACTGAAGATGGGCCATAAAAAATTCTTTAAAAATCCACGATTATTGGACTGAAGATGGGCCATAAAAAATTCTTTAAAAATCCACGATTATTGGACTGAAGATGGGCCACAAAAAATTCTTTAAAAATCCACAAAAAATTCTTTAAAAATCCACGATTATTGGACTTAAGATGGGCCACAAAAAATTCTTTAAAATCCACGATTATTGGACTGAAGGTGGGCCACAAAAAATCTTTAAAAATCCACATTTATTGGACTGAAAGTGGGCCACAAAAAATTCTTTAAAAATCCACGTTTATTGGACTGAAGGTAAGCCAAAAAAAAATCTTTTTAAAATATTTTTAAAAAAATGTTTCTAAAAATTCCAACTTCAAAAATGTGTAAAAAAATCCACGTATAAAAATGTTTTTTAAAAAAATCCACGTATAAAAATGTTTTTAAATAATCAACGCTTAAAAATGTTTTTAAAAAAATCCACGGAAAAAAATTTTAAAAAAATCTTCGTTTAAAAAAATTCATGATTATAAAATTTTTTAAAAAAAATCAAATTTAAAAAATTTTTTTTAAAAAATTTAAATTTAAAAAATATTTTTAATACATGTTTAAAAATGTTTTAATCCACGCTTTTAATTCACATTTAAAAAATGTTTAAAAAATCAACGTTTAAAAAATGTTTTTAAAAAAAAATCCACGTTTAAAAAATGTTTTAAAAAAATCATATTTAAAAAATTTTTCAAATCCAATTTTAAAAATGTTTTTAATTCACGTTTAAAAAATATTTTTAAAAAAATCCACTATTCATTTTTTTTTAAATCGACTTTTCAAATCCACGTTCAAAGATATTTTTAAAAAATCCACGTAAAATTTTAACATTAAAATCCACGATTATTGGAATGAAGGTGGGCCACAAAAAATTCTTTAAAAAATCCACGATTATTGGACTGAAGGTGGGCCACAAAAATTCTATAAAATTCCACGATTTTTAGACTGAAGATGGGCCACAAAAAATTCTTTAAAAATCCACGATTATTGGACTGGGCCACAAAAAATTCTTTAAAAATCCACGATTATTGGACTGAAGATGGGCCACAAAAAAATCTTTAAAAATCCACGATTATTTTACTGAAGATGGGCACAAAAAAACTTTATAACTTATAAATCCACGATTATTGGACTTTATAAATCCACGATTATTGGACTGAAGATGGGCCACTAAAAATTCTTTAAAAATCCACGATTATTGGACTGAAGATGGGCCACAAAAAATTCTTTAAAAATCCACGATTATTGGACTGAAGATGGGCCACAAAAAATTCTTTAAAAATCCACACTTATTGGACTGAAGTTGGGCCACAAAAAATCGTAAAAAATCCTCATTTATTTGAATGAAGGTGGGCCACAAAAAATTCTTTAAAAATCCACGATTGTTGGACTGAAGATGGGCCACAAAAATTCTTTAAAAATCCACGATTATTGGAATGAAGATGGGCCACAAAAATTCTTTAAAAATCCACGATTATTGGACTGAAGCTGGGCCACAAAAATTCTTTAAAAATCCACGTTTATTGGACTGAAGGTGGGTCACAAACAATTCTTAAAAAATCCTCATTTATTTGGAATGAAGGTGGGTCACAAAAAATTCTTTAAAAATCCTCGTTAGCTGGACTGAAGTTGGGCCACAACAAATTCTTTAAAAATCCTCATTTATTGGAATGAAGGTGAGTCACAAAAAATTCTTTAAAAATCTTCATTTATTGGAATGAAGGTGAGTCACAAAAAATTCTTTAAAAATCCTCGTTAGTTGGACTGAAGTTGGGCCACAAGAAATTTTTTAAAAATCCTCGTTATTTGGACTGAATTTGGGCCACAAAAAATTCTTTAAAAATTCACGTTTATTGGACTGAAGATGGGCCATAAAAAATTCTTTAAAAATCTACGATAACTGGACTGAAGGTGGGCCACAAAAAATTCTTTAAAAATCCACGTTTATTGGACTGAAGGTGGGCCACAAAAATTTCTTTAAAAATCCATGAATATTGGACTGAAGATGGGCCACAAAAACTCTTTAAAAATCCACGTTTATTGGACTGAAGGTGGGCCACAAAAATTTCTTTAAAAATCCAAGTTTATTGGACTGAATGTGGGCAACAAACATTTCTTTAAAAATCCACGATTATTGGACTGAAGATGGGCCATAAAAAATTCTTTAAAAATCCACGATTATTGGACTGAAGATGGGCCATAAAAAATTCTTTAAAAATCCACGATTATTGGACTGAAGATGGGCCACAAAAAATTCTTTAAAAATCCACAAAAAATTCTTTAAAAATCCACGATTATTGGACTTAAGATGGGCCACAAAAAATTCTTTAAAATCCACGATTATTGGACTGAAGGTGGGCCACAAAAAATCTTTAAAAATCCACATTTATTGGACTGAAAGTGGGCCACAAAAAATTCTTTAAAAATCCACGTTTATTGGACTGAAGGTAAGCCAAAAAAAAATCTTTTTAAAATATTTTTAAAAAAATGTTTCTAAAAATTCCAACTTCAAAAATGTGTAAAAAAATCCACGTATAAAAATGTTTTTTAAAAAAATCCACGTATAAAAATGTTTTTAAATAATCAACGCTTAAAAATGTTTTTAAAAAAATCCACGGAAAAAAATTTTAAAAAAATCTTCGTTTAAAAAAATTCATGATTATAAAATTTTTTAAAAAAAATCAAATTTAAAAAATTTTTTTTAAAAAATTTAAATTTAAAAAATATTTTTAATACATGTTTAAAAATGTTTTAATCCACGCTTTTAATTCACATTTAAAAAATGTTTAAAAAATCAACGTTTAAAAAATGTTTTTAAAAAAAAATCCACGTTTAAAAAATGTTTTAAAAAAATCATATTTAAAAAATTTTTCAAATCCAATTTTAAAAATGTTTTTAATTCACGTTTAAAAAATATTTTTAAAAAAATCCACTATTCATTTTTTTTTAAATCGACTTTTCAAATCCACGTTCAAAGATATTTTTAAAAAATCCACGTAAAATTTTAACATTAAAATCCACGTCTAATTTTTTTAAATCTACTTTTAACATATATTTCTAAAAAATCCACGTCTAATTTTTTTTAAATCTACTTTTAACATATATTTTTAAAAAATCCATGTTTAAAAATGTTTTTTATTTTTTTAATCCACGTTTAAAAAATATTTTTAAAAAATCCATGTTTAAAAAATATTTTTAAAAAATCCATCTTTAAAAAATCCACTTATAACAAATATTTTCAAAAAATCGGCGTTAAAAATATTTTCAAAAATCTACGTTTAAAAAATATTTTTAAAAAAAGCACACTGTTGGAAAAGATATTTTTTTAATAATTAATGTTTTTAAAAAATCCACGTTGTTGGACAAGTACTCTTTATTGGTCCCCATAAAAAATATTCCTGGTAGGTATCTTGTTCATTCAACCACCTCCACCCCTTTTTTATTTATTTGGAAATTGTTTTCAACATCAATAATGTCACAAAATGGAAATGACGGGATTGAGATTCAAATATTGTTGTTGTTATTGTGGAATACATTCTGACAAACAGTATTGACGTTATCTTTCGCTGAAATGTAAAATTCACCTGACATGGTCAATTGTATCAGACTATCACACACACAGATCCTGATTTTTGTTGGCCAAAGGAAGGAAATCTGTGTTCAAGTAAATCAATGATGGTGTATTGCCCTGGTTTTTTAAGGGAGGTAATGATTGAGTGGCTTATGGTAAAGGACAAATATTTAAATTAACTGTCGACAAATTTGATTGAGCACGGATATTTACAAAAAATAAAACGGACTTTCACCTTTCCATGAGAGTTTGTATAAACAACACCTTTCGGAAAAGGCACTCTGGAAAAATGTTCTGCTAAATTAAATCTTATTTGAAAATTTTGTGAACCAGACAACCCTTCAATCTGCCAAGCCTTCACTCTGAATCATCAACAACATCTCCATTGCCCAAAAATTGACTCATGTTTAATCACAGACCAGTCAGTAATAACATTAAACCAAGTAACACAACTCTTCTGCTGTCAGTCACTCCGTCAGTCAGTCAAACTAACAAACAAACGAATGAGCCGAACGAAAAAAAACAGACAAGAACTGTTGCATACTTTCTCCATTTACATCAACAACAAATGATTTTTGCATACTTTTAGGAGTAACTCTTTCAATGAAACTGCTATAAAGGGCAACAGGAAGCAAAAAGAGGGCAATAAAACATTGCGTTTGGGAGTTCATTTCCAAAGAGTAGTTCGGGCGTGTAGAACTGAGCATATGAATAATTGATTTCATTTCAACAACAACATCACCAACCAACCAACCTGCAACCAGACATAAGCAGTCTGGTGAAGTGCTGATGTTGCTACTGTTACCCGCAGCCGCCACAACTCCTCCGCCACACACTGTCGCTTGTTTTGGCCTTCATCATTGACATTGTGACATTTTATGTGTCTAGCAAACATTTATCACCGCCGCCGGTGGAGTATTTGTAATAACTCCCACTTTTCATTTGCAAATACGGAAAAAAATGCGTTTTATTTATTTAAAAGTGTTGCATACTTTTCAGCTGCGACAGCATAGTACACATAAAAACCGTAACCATTTAAGTATGCTTCATTTTTCAAACAACAAATAAATACACCTTTCACTTGTATGGATGTAGGTAATGTTATTGTGGGTGTGTGGCAGTGACAAATGCTTTCGAAAGTGCGTACATATCTCTATTGAAAGTGATAAATGTTGCATAACATTGGGCATTAATCGAATTGGAGTATTCACATAACTCGCAGTAAGTGCGTATTATTTATATTAAAAATGACCTTAGGTGAGCTTCCCCCAAGGGTTATCGGATTTATTCGAGAACGGAGGCGAATCTGCCGCGCTATGCGCAGAACCAATGATCCCTCGCGAATTAATACTCTTAAAGCGGATGAAAGGAATCTCGATCACATTATATGTGATTCGATTCGCATTTTTGAACATGAACGTTTCCAAAACTTCTTGGAGGGTATAAGAGTAGATAACAGAACCTTCGCTAAGGTCAAGGCTGCGGCAGGAGTTTCCTCCAGGGACCCAGTTAGTGAGTTAATAGAAGGAATACACATCGTTGAAGACACTGCTAAAGCTTAAGCTCTAGCTGATCAATTGCAGAACGCCTTTGAGTCGGCTGATGGAGCGATTGACCATTCTTTCCACGATTCTGTTTCTAGGGCTGTGGAGGGAATGGATGATCGGACACCCTTGGAAACGTTCTCAAGCTCCTTTACGGCTGATGGTTCGGCAATTGATATCGATAGATGGAATCAAGCCGGATTTCTTCTACCCAACTGTGTAAGCGAGGCTCTTGCAAGTAGACGCGCCAAAAAGTCTAGTGGGTTAGACAGGATACCAGACATAGCATTGAAAAAGGCGGGATCAGCATTATTTGGTTTCCTTACTATTTTATTCAACCATTCACTGAACCTAGGGTACTTCCCAAAAGCCTGGAAGAAAGCTATGCTCGTACCCATTCTGAAGAAAGGCTCACCATCTAGTGATTGTGGTAGCTATCGTCCCATTTCCATGCTTTCAGCTTTTGGGAAGCTCTACGAGTTTTTCATACTCAAACGCCTTAAAAAAATGTTGAAGACAAACGAATCCTAAAGGACTGCCAGTTTGGTTTCAGACCGACTCACTCGACGTCCCATGCCCTTACGGTATTTTCCTCTTTTGTGATCAAGGGATTTGATCGGAGATTTGGGACTTTAGCTGTTGGGCTTGACTCCGCCAAGGCCTTTGACTCAGTGTGGCATGACGGAATCTTATATAAGCTGAAGCAATTTGGTTTTAATGCCCAGACTTGCAAACTAGTGGCTAGCTTTCTCAAGGGCAGAAGCTTTAAAGTTAAGGTAGGAGACTGTGTCTCCACTGAAAGATCTGTTCGAGCTGCAGTTCTCCAGGGCTCTCTTCTGGGTCCCATACTTTACAATATTTTTGTGACATACTTGAACCTCCCCAAAGAGGGCTGCTACTCATGTATGCTGACGATGTGATACTGGCGATGTCTGGCCCAAGAGCAAAGACTGTGGCTTCGCGCCTCAACGTTTTGCTTGAGGACTTACATAGATATTTTTCTAGGTGGGGCCTCAAGCTGAACGTGGACAAATGTTCAGCTATCGTGTTTAGAGGCAAACCGAAGGTCGTTTTTCCGAATTTTAGGTCTTTCTACCCGATTCTAAAAGTTGGTGGTGAGGTTATCCAACTCAAAGATTAAATCAAGTACTTAGGGGTAGTTTTCTGCGAAAAATTTGAGTTTGTAAGACACGTCGATTTTATCCTTGAAAGAGCCAAACGAGTTTATTTTGCCTATCAAGGTGTACTTCGGCATAATGGTGGGCTTTCTAATGCAATAAAACTCTTGATATACAAACAGGTGATCAGACCCATTGTCCCCTATGCTTTTCCAGTCTGGTTCCTTATCTCTTCCTGTCAAATGGAAAGACTTAGGAGATGGGAAAGATCGATACTGAACTACTGCTTGGTTCTAAAACCAACAGTTCAACGGGATGGATCGTATAAAAGTCCGTCATGTAGGGCAACTTATGATGGTGCGAATATTGAACGAATCGACAACTTTCTTATGAAAGGAGCTTTGAATTTTGTGGACAGAGCACAAAACCTTGAGGATTCCTTATATTGTCCGTATGACGCAGAGGCTCTACGTACCAAAAAACATCTCCCACCTGGGTCTCTATTGAAATTGCTAGATCAAGGGCTATTATATGATGATGATAACCTGTTATTTTACCACAGAAGGTATAACACAATGAATATTGAAAACACTGTACATATCACTACACAGTAAACATTATATTTCTAGTTTAAGTCCCTTAGTTTTAATATTTAGTCTTTAGTCTTTGATTGTAAAGAGAACGCGCCCTTTTTATATTAATGTTTTTGGGCCTTTAATAATTTGATGTTTTAGTTTGTATCCTTTAACACGTTGCTCGCAGTAAATCTGCAGTTTAAGAAATGATGTAATAGTAGATAGCGTATAGCCGTATGTTTATTTATTTGTTTATTAGCAGTAAGTCATGCTGTTAAATTGTAGATTTTTTTGGCTATGGCCAAAAATGTTAAAATGTTATATTAAAAAATCTACGAAGTAGAAAACTTTGTTAAAACTGAATTTAAGAGGATGCTCCGGAATGTTTAATTAGCGGGACAGCGTTAATTCATGTCTAACCAGAGCTCTTCCTTTTCATAGGTAGCTCCGAATTCCAATCTCTCTCTCTCTGCTGTGGCATGCTCCTACCTTTATTGACCTTCAGGCCAATAAACGTTAATTTTTTAAAGAATATTTTTCATCGACATTCAGACCAATTAACGTGAATTTTTTAAAAAATATTTTTTCATTGAATTTCAGACTAATAAACGTGGATTTTTGAAAACTAATTTTTCATATACCTTTCAACCAATATACGTCGTCGAAATAGCCATGTCTGTCTCTCCATCCGTCAGCCTCTCTGTTGAAATCAAGATACCCCTAGCAATTCTTAAGATAGAGCTTTATAATACTGTGTGTGATTTTTTGAGTCATGGTATATTAACCATATTCTGACACCGCAGCGGGATAGAAGACCAGAAGATGGACCACCAAAGACCTCAGGTCTTAATGCAAAAGCGATCATTTTGTCAGGCACATATCTTCTAAACCGCTAAGAATTTGGGTTTACTCGTAGAAGAAAAGTTGTAGCTCTCGTCTTAAAGACTAATAATTGTGAACACATAAAATACATTCAACCTCACCTTCAAAGTCAAAATCGTGAGGATCAAATTTCCCTTTTATTTTTTTCTCGGATTTTAGTCTACAGATATCAAACGGAAACCTCACCTTCAAAGTCAAAATCGTTAAAGTCAAATTTCCCTTTTATTTTTTCTTGGATTTTAGTCTACAGATATCAAACGGATCAAAATCAAAGGGATAGGACCTTTTTATGTTCTAGAAAGTTGTTTATTGAAATCGTAGGTACATTTTTGTAGTTGGCTGTATCCTTACTTTTTGAGCGGTTGGGTATCTGCGGACCAGAATCGGAGAAAAAAGTATAAAAATCTAATATTTTCAAAAGTTTTTGACTATTTTCACATTTAAGAACCGGTCATAGACATTTCGAAAGACATTCCAGAAAGTTGTTTGCTGGTATCTTTGCTACATTATTGCGGTCCATTGTTTTCTTGAATTTTGAACGGTTTAGTATCAATGGAGCAGGAACCGAGAAAAGAGGATACAAAATGCATTTGATTTGCTATTTTGACCATTAAGAACCGTTTCTACCGAGTTCGTATGTTCTAGAAAGTTGTTTACTAAGATCTAAGGTACATTTTTCTAGTTGATTGTTTGCTTCAATTTTGACCGGTTTAATATCTGTAGACTAAAATTCGAGAAAAAATTAAAAGGGAAATTTGACCTTGACGATTTTAACTATCAAAAGGAATGACTTTCAAAATTAGGCCCACTTCCAAAATGGTCTGTTAAGATCCACAAGAGTACACTTTTATCGAAGTCAAACTTATTAGCACAACATATGCATTTATTCGCAACGCCCATAATCGTGATGTTATATATTTTTCGGAAAGGTTTTACGTCCAAAAAAGACCACACAATTCTGAAATTCCATGAAATTCAATTCACATTGTAATTTGTTTACTTGGCCTTTGCAATGCGGAATTGATTAATTTGGGTGTTAGCTTACCCTTTAAGGGACCCATACAATATACCCTTATGTAAGAGGCAAAATCACAGTGGCCTTCAATTCCGCCTTCAACGCCAACAGCTCGATAGAGTCTTCCTTCTTTCAACATTTGTATACCATACAATAGTGGTGGCGGCTGCCAAATCAAAGTATTTATGTATTGAGAGCAACATATCCCGAAATGCCTGCTCAGTATTTTTTGGAACGAAGGAAAACTCAGGACAAATTTGGGTGTGTCCCGTTTGTCACATCCGCCGAGGTACACTTTCATCAAGCAAGTGAAAGCTTGCCATATACCAGCTGGTAAAATACCCGAAGTGTGATTAGCTTCATGGAGCCAGCCCTAGTGACCCCAGAGTCAAGAAGACGACATTGAAAGTTAACAAGTTGGTCGGCAAGCACAAGCGGAACAATTGGTTGGATAATCTGAAGAGTTGCAACATTGAAGCAGGCATAAGTGAATTGTGGTCATCGGTTAAGTCGCTCTCGAACCCTGGAAAGAAGGAAGGAAGAACCTCAGCCAGGTGGGGAGACGTTACGCTGACTGATCCGAAAAGGTGCGCAAGTTATTTTAATCGACAATTTACCGAGCATGAGTTGAGGCAAGGGGGACTTCTCTCACAAGGGGACCTTCTTTCACATCAATTAGTGCACGCCGACTCATATTGGCTCAACGACATTGGTCCTACTTTTTATAGCCGAGTCCGACCTACGTGTCACAAGAAACTACTTTTGAAGAAGTTTTTCATGGCTGACATAGCCAGGAAATATAAGCCAACGTTATAGTAATTGTTCCACAAACATCCCAGATGGGACAAGGGAGACTTCTCTCATATCAATGAGTGCACCCCGATTCATATTAGCTCAATGATATGGGACCTACAGTTTATCGCCGAGTCCGAACGGCGTGTCTTAAGACACCACTTGTAGAGAAGTTTTACATGACTGAAATACTCAGGAAATATCGCCAACATTACTGAGGGGTATTTTGCCACCGTTGAAAATTGTTTGATGTTGCTTGGCCGGGGAATCGAACCCACGACCTTCAGCGTGCAAGGCGGGTGTGCATACTATTGCACCACGGTCGCTCCCATAAGCCAACGTTACACTAAGAGAATTTGCCACCGCCGAAAATTTCGAAGTTCTGGTCAGGGATTGAACCGCAGAGGACAATCGGGACGTGCTTATCACTGCACCCTTGTCCCTTCGGGAATGTTGAGGGAACATATGTATGCATTTGCCAAGCACACCAGTGAGAGGGCGAAAACAAAAGTACTACGTCTTATTAGATCTCTTCATGCCGAGGACGATCGCCCACAATTTACAATGCGATAGGTATGAATAGGATAGGTACTGACGGTATATCCATCGTAATTCATAAACAGCTGGATGAACCGCGAGTAGAGTATCTCACCAAAGTTCTCAACCTATAGCTAGCCACCAACATCATTTCCGAAGTCTGGTAAATTGGAAGTGGGTGGTCCCACTACTGAAGCCAAACAAGGGTGTCGGCAAAGGTGAATTGTACAGGCCGATTTCGCTTTTGTCGCATAGAGCAACGGTTTCTGAGGCTTTACTTTCTTCCAGTGTCAGAAATAGCTATGCATTTGCCGACCATCAGCATGGGTTCCGTATGTAGCACGGCACTACACATTGATACACTCCATCAGCACACATATTGGTCGAAGCTTCACCCAGAACAAGCCTTGCGAAAGGACAGTGTTAGTGGTGCTAGACTTATCAAACACCTTTTATACTGTCAAGCACTCCACACTGTTTGAGGACATGGAGCGTACTACCCTCCACCCAAGTTTGAACATTGAACAATCTATTATGTGTGTGGACGCCAGTCGTACCTGGAATTTAGGAACAAAAAAGTCGTAGCCCCGTAGAGTGAAACTTGGAGATTCCCAAGGCGAGGTGATTTCGCCCCTCGGACTGCACTGAAATTGTTACGTATGCGGATGACAGTACGTTCATGGAGTCGGTTACATTCCCTAATATCATTTGTGAAAAGCTGAATGTCTATTTGATCGATCTTACTACCTTTTTCCATGCCATGAATATACAAATGACCACATGGACTGTGGAGATAAGCATAGGTCGAATTTCCAGGTAGATGGTAACAGAACTCAGACGTTCACGTCGTCCGCTAATGCCACATCTATCTGCGACAAGATGAAATGTAGGAATAAAGACCTCAAGTTTTCAGCCGGTAGCCCTTGGGGTGCAGGCAAAGAAAACTAGTTGGCTAACTAATGCGCTAGGTGGGTCTGTGGTAAGCTGTCATTGTGATCCGCGAACATATATGTAGAACGCGAGGGAAAAAAACTTGTTAGAACGCCACCCTGAGAACTGCAAGAGTATGCCTCATGTCACCAGTGGACCATCTGAATGGGGAACGATATAAGATAAAACCCTAGAAGGCTCGGTCTTCCATAAAACGGCCTAGTGGTCTTCCATAAGAAGGCCTCGTGGTATTCCACAAGAAACCTAGTGGTCTTGCACGAGAACATCTCATGGTCTTCTATAAGAAAATCTAATAGTCTTCCCAATGAAGAACTCATGCTCTTCTATAATAAGTCTCCACCCATAAAAAATAAATCTCGTAGTCTTTCACAATAAACCCCTTGATCTTCCATAAGAAGACCTCATGGACTTCCATAAGAAAATTCCATTGTATTATTAAAGAAAACGTCTTGTACGAGAATGTCAAATGGTCTTCTACAAGAAGATCTTATGTTCTTCTACAAGAAGACCTTATGTTCTTCTACAAGAAGACCTTATGTTCTTCTATAAGAAGACCTTATGGTCTTCTAAGAAGAAGACCTAATGGTCTTCTAAGAAGAAGACCTTATGGTCTTCTAAGAAGAAGACCTTATGGTCTTCTATAAGAAGACCTTATGGTCTTCTATAGGAAGTCCGCATCCATACAAATACCTATGGTTGTCTTCCACAAGGAACATCATGGCCTTCTATAGGAAGACCTCATGGTCTTCTGTAAGAAACCCTTATGGCCTTCCGTAAGAAGTTGTCATCCATCTCATCTTGGTCTTCCATAAAAAAATATCTCTTATAAGAACAACTGGTGCCCTTCTCAAGGAGACCTTTCCATATGAATACTTCCTGGTCCTGATGTCGTCTTGGGCATTAGAACACATGACGAGTGGATTGCAACAATGAAATAGTTAAAGGAAAAATCCATGACTACTTCAGCAACATATACCCATGTCCTATGAGGGTGATTGAGGCTACACCATTATCACATATCACAACAATTTTCCTAGCTTCGCTCCACCTCTCTCTACCATTACGCCTTAACAAATTAACAAACGAAATCATTAGCCAAAGCAATTACATTGTCTCTGCTGATTATCCTTTACTTTATGTCTCCAATCAACACAACTCTTGAAGGAAGCTGGCCTTTGGCATACTTACATTCGCCCTTTTGACCAGCTATTGAGATTAAAAACGTATTTGTTTTTATTTTTGTTACCTCATATCCTTCAATAAAAGTAACCAACTTTACGAATGTTAACCATTAACACCAGGACAACTGGACTACTTACCTGGTTCCCCCACCACCTCTCTCTCTCTCTCCAACATTTCATTTGTTTTTGTTTATTTAAGTCCTTCCGTTTGTTCCCGGTTGTTTGTTTATTTTTTGTCTAGTATATTTTAAATTCCTTTGTCCTTTAATCCTTGACAACTTGTATGGCTGGGAATGAAGATGGGTTGGTAATTTACCTCTTCATCTCACTTCAGCATCATAGAAACAACAATTGGAACAGCTACAAATAACTTCCAACATTAGAGCTGTCATGGATGGTAGATATCAGGTTGGGAGACTGCCTGAATTAAACTCTTTGGCAGAAGAGAAACGCAACAACAACAACAACAACCCAGGTATTTATGGCACAAAGGAACGGGAGTTCATTGTTAAGGCACCACACAAAACCCCCCACCCAAACAAAGAAGGAAACAAAAACAAAATCCCGTTGTCATGGTTTATCAGTCACTTGCCATACGTTAGCAATGTCCGTTGCATCAATCCATCCAATCAACCATCCATCCTCGCAACCAATGAATGAAACCATTTACCATTCACTCACTTCATTCATTCACGTTATGCTCCAACATTTATTCGTTTACCGGCAACAATTGTCGGGTTTTGGGGTAAACCCCATCACCTTCCTTCCCCAGTCTTCCTTTGTGTGAAACCGATATTGAGGGGAGAGGGTATGATATGGTTCTACGCTTTACCTCCACATGAAGCTGTCATGATGTCTGTTGGCTTTGGCCAGCTTGGTATTTATTTGAAGTCATTATTTTTGGCCGTTATTTGATGATGCTTTTGTCGCTGCTCATTTGTTGCCATGGCGATAATTATTCCCGAAGATTTATTTATGTTTTATTTTCAGCGAAAAACTTTCCCACTTCATTATAGAGTGCGTGTGCGTTTCCGGATCTATAATTGTTGTTGTTGCTGCTGTTGTTTGTGTCGATATTTAAGAGGAGAATTTAATCGCTTTTGATTTCTTGGAATTTTTTTTTCCTTTGTGAAAAAACAAAGCATAAATTGTAGGCGTTCATGTGCCAAATAATTGTAGCATATTTTAGGGATAATAAATGATTCCAATGATTTTCTATGGAGTTCTTATTGACAGCCATTCATTAATTTTAAAAAGAAATTTAATATCCTTGATGGGAATAATTAAGATAACCGAAAGACAATATATGTCGTAGGCGATAAGGGATAGAATAAAGACAAGGGAAAGGGACACGTGCCAATTTATAATATAAAAAATAAAATATTACTTTTTAAAATATTTTTGTGAACCTGAAACAAAAAAGATATAAGTATTTTCTATTTATGTAAAATAAAACATATGAAATATAAAATACAACATATAAAATTTAAAATATAACATATATAAAATATAAAATTTAAAATGTAGAATATAAAAAATATATAATATATAAAAGAATAAAATAATAATATATAAAAAAATAATATTTAAAAAAATTAAATATAAAATATTTGTAAAATATAAAATAAAAAATATAAGATATAAAGTATAAAATACAAAGTATAAAAATGTAAAATGTGAAATAAAATATTTAAAATATAAAATGTAAAAAATCAAAAATAAAATATAAGATATAAAATATAACATATAAAATTTAAAATATAAGATATAAAACTAAAAAAATAATATATAGAATATGAAATATAAAATATGAAATATAAGGTATAAAATATAAAATAGAACATATAAAATTTAAAATATAAAATATAAGATATAAAATTTAAAATCTAATATATAGAATATGAAATATAAAATACTAAATATTAAATATAAAATGTAAAATAAAAAATATAAAATATAGAAAAGTAAGAACGGCGTTAAGATCGGCCAGGCCGAACTTGTTATAGCCTCCGCCACGAGTTGTATTGAAGTAAAATGGAACAATTAGTTTCGTTTCGTTTATGAAGAAGACCAAGGCGAATTTAACAAGGTGATCCAAAGGCGAATTCGGGCGAATTCATGCCGAAGTCTTCATTTGTTGTCAAATTTTTTTGCGCGAAATATCCACAAAAGGTAGAAGAAAACGGTAAAATATTCTTCGCGAATTTTAAATAAAGATGTTGTACACAGATATTTTTTATAGAAGAGAAATATTTGTTATTTATTTTTGATTAAAAATTTGTTTTGACAGCAAATGAAGACATCAGTTGGTATTATTGTATCACCTTCTTTCTTGCACCAAGAAGAAGATTAAATACCAAATTTTAGCAACTTTGGTAGAATAATCTGGCTAACCTTCAAAATACCGAAATTCGGGAGATGCAGTTCTATGCGAGTTGTATCAAAATGTCGATCTATACCTACAAATTTTTGGCGGAATGTTATTAGAAGACTAAATAACAAATGTCCGATATTTCGGTACGATAATGTGCCTAAACCTTCAAAATACCGAAAGTCAATGGGGATATATGAAGACGTAGACCTATACTGATAATTCTCTGTTGGAATATTTTATACACCCATGTAAGACTAAATAAAAAATATCAGTCTTTCGGTGGGATATTGACGTCACAACCTTCAGAATTAAGGGGGCTATATCGAAATGTGGACCTATACCGATGAATTTCAATCAGAAAGGATCTTGCATCCAACAAAGACTAAATACCAAATTTAAGCCATTTCGGTGGTTGCTGTGGCCACAACCTTCAAAAATACCGAAATTGGTAGATATCGTCCTTAGGGGGGCTATATGAAGGCGTGGACCTGTACCGACAAGTTTCTGGGAGAAAATTGTATACCCCAAATGAAGACTTACTTCCAAATTTCAGACATTTCTGAATAATGTTGAGGCCACAACCTTCAAAACTCCGAAAATCGGGAGATACGTTGAATGGCGTATGAAGGCGTGGACCTATACCGACAAGTTTCATGGAACGTTTAACAACCCAAATCAAAAACCCCCAACGAAGACTTAATTCCAAATTTCAACCATTCCTGAATAATGTTGAGGGGGCTGTCTGAAGGAGTGGATCTACACCGTCAAGTTTCATATGGAACTTTTAATACCCCAAGTGAAAACCAAATACCAAGTTTTAAGCCATTTACCATCAAGTTTACCAATACGCCAAATGAAGAACAAATACAATTTCAGCCATTCCGATGGATTATTGTGGCCACAACCTTCTAAAGGATTCTATTTATGTAAAAAATTAAAGAAAATCGCAGTTTAATGTGCGGAATTGTCAAAATATTTTTTTGTAGATTTTTCTATATTCTAGGTATCTGTTTCGGTCGTTTTAGTAGATGGATTCGAACACGGAAGCACTCATTAGATCTGGCGCGTAAAAAAACTAAATTCGCGCGGGGTTCAGGGCTAACTGTATGACAGTTGTAATTTTTGAAGCCAAAAAATTGTTTTTTTTTTTAAGAAAATTTAGGCACTAAATTTTCGTCTTTGGACTCCTATTACTAGGGAAGCTGTACAGAGCACACTCATGAGATATACATCAAACGACGTGGAATCAGGAGTTCTACAATCGCATGAATTGTTTATGTCATTATCTGGTTGCACCCTTTAATTATAAGAAAAATTCAAAAAACGCCGAAATCAAAACTTCAAAATGTTAGGCATCGATTTTTGTGGGATGTAGCGTTTATATCGAAAAATCATACATTAAAACCATGTTGTCCAAGGGGTATTCTTTAATTGATTCTTTGAGCACAGGTCTGAATGTGGCGTGGTTTGGCCAGAAATCAAGAAAGAATACAAAAAACTCACATTTGAACATAAACTACTTTTGGACAAAATATTTAGAGATTCAAAGGTTTGGCCAAATCGGTTGCTACGTTTATGAAATATAGCGCGTACCGTTTTAGCAAATATTTTCGAACTTTTGTGGAAAGGTACCGGAAGTAGTGGACCTATAAGCACCACTTTCGAATTTTCATATAATATTCGAAGAAATATTACGATATCCAAATTGTGGACGAACGCAGTATTCAGTTCGAGCTCTCCAGCTACTACATATTGTGTAACCTTTCGGACTGTTTTCTGAAGAAGTATGGACTTGCCCTGAAAAACTTTTACCGTCGTAATTGAGGCAGCGAATGCAAGTTGCTTCAACAGAAAATCAAAGTGATGCGAGAACAGGTCTTAAAGTGAACTTATCCCGAAATTTTGTGTAGGAGGTACCCGAAGGAGTGGACAAATATAGTCCATATTCGAACCTCATCTATATCTGGTAGATATATAAGGATGTGTAAAGTATGGACGAAATCGGTCACTCCCTTCAAGAGTTATCGTGTGCACAATTTTCCGAACATTTTTGAACTTTTGTGGCGGAGGTACCTGAAGGAGTGGTCCAATATAACCCATCTCGGACTTAAACTTAGTTTGGACAAAATATTACGAAAGACAAATTTTAGGACCAATCGGTTCATCCGTTCTAGAGTTATCGTGTGCTCCAACCACTACACACGGTGTCATAGGTGTTTTTTTCAACTTTCATGCTATTTTCTCAAGAAGTATGGATTTGTCACTGATGAAACATGTACAGTCGTATGAGGGGCAGTGAATACAAGTTGTTACAACAAAAATTAAAGCGATTTCAAGAGCAGGTCCTGAACTGAAGTTATCCGAAATTTTGTGTAGGAGGTACCCGAAGGAGTGGACCAACAATTGGGTCTATATTGGAAACTCATCTATGTCTGGTAGAATTTAACGACGTGCAAAGTATGGACCGAATTGGTTACTCCCTTCAAGAGTTATCGTGCGCACAAATTTTCCGAATATTTTCGGCCTTTGTGGGGGAGGTACCGGAAGAGTGGACCGATATAACCCATCTTCGAACTTAAACTAAGTTTTGAACAAAATATTACGAAAGGCAAATTTATTCATAATCGGTCATCAGTTCGAGAGTTATCGTGCGCTCCAGCCAGCCAGACGGACGGACATTGATCAATCTGACTCCAAATTGTCTGAAACACATTTCGTCCAAACATACTTGGAGTCTAAAACCATTAGTTATTCTAATGGTCATAGAATAACTAGTAATTCAGTGTAACATGCCCTTGTAAAAATAATGGGTTAGTGGGGGATTTGTAAGTACTTACGGCTGCCAAAAATCCTTATAAAACCCATTATTTTGGGACGATTTTTTTGCTGGGTACCCCAATAAAAAAGCCACCAATGTTCTATTTGGGAAAGATTGGCACGGTTTGTATGGTTGGTTATGGCTGTGACAAGCTACCAACAACATTTTGTTATGTTGCCTTCGTTGAAATTCAACGACACAGAACAGTGGAAAAGGTTTGGTTTGTTTTGCAAACACTTTCGTCGGGGTTGTGTGAGATTGCCAAAGAAAAACATCTCATTGAAGTATTTTCTTTGTTCACCTTATACTTCGAGCTGACGATTGATGTTTGGGTATAAAAAGTTTTTTGTTGAAGAAGTTATTGAAAAATAACTTCGGTGGTGAAATATCCACAAACAAGAAACAAGAGAACGGATGAGATCCTGTGGCGAGGATCGAAACTAGTCTTCCCTGCCATAGCCCTTGGCGAACAATGCCAAACTTTTTCCACTAATAAAATAGTTGTTTTAAAATATTATAAACAACAACAATGGGATTGAGCAGACTGTTTTGCAAAAACAAAAAATATATATTTTTTGAATTCAAGTTCTTTAAAAAAATACATTTTTTAAATTCAAGATTTTAGACAAATATTTTTTTTAAATTCGCGTTTTTTGCAGAAATATTTTTTTTTAAATCCACGTTTTATGAAAACATGTTTTTTAAAAATCCACGCTAAAAAAGAATTTTTTTAAACATCCACGTTTTATGAAAAAATTTCTTTTTAAATCCACCTATTTTAAAATCCACGTTTTTTAAATAATTTTTTTTTTTTTTTTTGATAAAATATTTATTTCAAAATCAACTTTTATTGATCATTTTAATTCAAGTTTATTGATTTTTTTAAAATTTGCGTTTTTGATTTTTTAACGTTTAATTGCATTTCATGTTTAAAAAAAATGGTCTTTAAAAAAATTTACCTTAATTAAAAAAATTTAGGATGGTTGGTGTTTTTGTAATTCAAGTTTTTTGAATTTTTTTTTTTAAATACACATATTTTAGAAACAATTTTTTAAAATCCTCATTGTGTAAAAACTATTTTTTTAATCCACGTTTATTGTAAAAATATTTTTTTTATTTTTATTTTATTTTTTTTTTTATTAAAAAAAATAATAATAAAACATACCTTTTTTAATCCACGCTTATTGAAAAATTTTTTTTCAAACTCTAGTTTATTTAAAAAAAATGTTTTTCAATATATTTTTTAAGAATCGACGTTTTTTTAATATATTTTTCAATATATTGTTAAAGTTCCACGCATATTTTTTTTAAAGTCCACCTTTATTGAAAACGCATATTTTAAACACATATATGAAAAAAAATTAAATCCACGTTTGTTGAAAATATATTTGAAAAATCCACGATTTGATTTTTTTTTAATCCACGTTTTAAAAAATATGTTTAAACACCCACGTTTTCTGAAAAAAATATTTTTTTAATCAAAGTTTTTTTGAAAAAAAACCAGCTTATAATTTGCACAAAGTGCATACACTTTTTATGCGTATCCGATTTCACTATCATACATCAAAAAGTACATCGATATAAACCTATTTCGATAAAATCCATCAAGAACCGTGGATGCTCCCATGCCACTAAATTTTTTAAACCGCTGTTTTCGTAAAAACGCGAGTGATGTGTTAGTTTCTTCATTGAAAAGGAAGCGATCCACAGAAAACGCGATTTAATCCGCGATATTTTAAAAAATAGTTTACGGACATTTTTCGGTTTTTGCAGTTGCTGTTTTTGCCGTGGATTTTCACGATCTATGATTTATATGATAGGGGCCGTCAAAAAACGGTCAAAACGATATTGTAAGTACTGTACCCAAAAAATAGGGGTTTTCGAAAAAATATCGCACAAAATTTGCCATATCAAATTATCCGTAATCGCGAGTTCTTTAATACTATTATATGTTTTCTGAAATACCCGAATGCGCGTCGCAGTTACATCAAAAATTCAAACGCGATAACCAAACTGAGATACCATTTGTTTATCAATAATTTTCTGTAATCCTGAGAATTATAAATGTCGTAAACGCTTTATTCAAAGACATCATTTTTTTAACAAAAAAAAAAAAAAAGAGTAAGGAAAGGATCATAGTCGGGCGGGGCTGACTATATGATACCCTACACCACTGTGAATATGTAAAACATATAAAGGAGATATATATCAACTTGAACTGATTTCTATATAATATAGTACCCTTATTACTAGACAAAATTCCGTCTCACATTCCAAATTTCATCAAATTTAAACATATATAGGGTGTTTGGTGCAGCAATCGGTCGTGAAATCGGTCGAAAATATATATGGGAGCTATATCCAAATCTGAACCGATTTCGATATAATTTGGCGCACTTATTTCTAGAACGAATTCAGTCACACATTCCAAGTTTCATCTAAATTGGTCGTATATAGCGTGTTTGGTGCACCAAATACCTCAAATCGGGCGAAAATTTATATGGGAGCTATATCCAAATCTGAACCGATTTTCACCAAAATAAATAGCGTTCTTCCTATGGCTAAAAAAATTATATTTCCAAATTTTCAGCTGAATCGGAAAAAAATGCGACCTGTTTGTTGCGAACAAAAATACATGGACATACGGACAGACGGACGGACATGCATAAATCGACTCAGAAAGTGATTATATGTATATCACCATGCAGGGACGTAGCCAGGATTTCATTTCGGGGGGGGGCCCACCTGACCAAAATATTTAAAGTTAATGTTAGCGAAAATTTATTATTTAGCAATGATTTAAACTTTATTCTAGGCTTATTTTACTGATGAAATAATTTTCATTACTATTTTTTAATTAAAATGGCGTAAGATTTCTTGGCCAATTTCCCCTTGTTTCAGGCTTCAATTTTCCACTCCAGAGTATGGTCAATTTTTCAATTTCGGAAGTTTATGTGTCCAATTGTTTTTATTGTCATAAAAAAAACCAACTGTCGTTATTTCCCTAAATATATTTTGGTGTCCAATCGTAGATGTTATCACAAAGAATTTCTGAAGGCCGATAGTGGTTTTCTTGATAAAACAAATATTCTGAGCAATAGTGAGTCTATCAATCATGAAATTCTAGCACCTAATCGCGGGTATGTAAATGACAAATTCTATTGCCCAATCGTGCATGTAAATAGACTATTTTGGCGTCCAATCGTCGGACTTCTCTTATAGAAATTCTGGTTTCCGATCGTGGATCTTCTCATAAATTGATCAGGAACTAGGAAAACTCTGGCAACCGGTCTTGAATTCTTTTAAAATGAAATTCTGGCGTCCAATCCAAGATCAATACATGTATATATTCTTTTAGCAAAAATCCATGAACAAAATGTTTCCCAATCTACATTTTTTATACTCTCAGCCTTTAGTCAAAATACTCGTAAACCTCATCGAAATAATCGTTTTAGCGCCAAAGTGTGTTTGGAAGAAATCTGTTTCAGAAAACTTGAAATCGACTTAGCTATGATCGTCCTTCTTGGTGGAGGACACGATGATTCTCGAACAGATCGGTCCAAAATTTGGACTTCGTTTTATTTTGTCCAAATTTTGATCAACTTCGAAGATGGACCATATCAATCCATTCTTTCGGTAACCTTTCACAGAGTATTTCAAAAATGTTCAGAGATGTGCAGTTTAAGAACTCTCTCGACAATAAATAAGTGGATAAGTGTAAGCTGAAGGCCTAAGTAGTCATGGCTTTACTTCCTTTTTGCTAATAATTTAGTTATAAGTAAAAATATGATATAGATAAATTAATAAATAACAAGTAAAAAGTCGTTAAGCTCGGCCGGGCCGAACTTTTTATACCCTCCACCATAAAATAGTCTTAATTAAAATGGAATAATTAGGGTCCTTTCACAATTTTAGGTGGAACAATATTTCGACAATGGATAGACTCCTACTGCCTCCCACTATTGCTTAAATTACACCGTGAACACAAATGTTGGGGCAGAGATAATTCCTTTTGGAGATGAAAGCCCTTGGTGTGTGTATATTAAAAACCCCGAAGGACAGATGCGCCGTGAGTCGAACTTCCGCGTTATGGAGTGATGAAGTTTTTGCAAGAGACCCTGTAAGCCATCATGAATTAGCATTATATCTTTGTTTGTTGTTTTTGTAGAGCACTTAAGCAACAGTGAACAAAGATACAACGCTAATTCCTGATGGCCCACAGGGTCTCTAACAAAAATTTCATCACGCCATAACGCGGAAGTTCGACTCACGGCGGATCTGTCCTTCGGGGTTCATAATGAACTCACCAAGGCCTTTCTTCCCCAAGAGGAATTTTCCGTGCCCCAGACTTTCACCTCCATTTTGTTGCACAGTGTTATCTAATCTAATCTAATCTAATCTAAAAAAATGTGTTCAGCTAGGTGAAAGGTACCGGGGCTATATCAAAGAGTCAATATCTTTAAATTTTAATACCAAAACATGGACCTATATTGACGATGTTTCGTTGGAGATGTTTTATGACCACTGAGAACTTCAAATGTCAAATTACAGCTATTTCGGTAAAAAACTGTAGCTAAAATTCTCATAATACCGAAAATTGGGAGGTACCGTTATATGGGGGCTATACCAAAACATGGACCTATGTTGACGATGTTTGGTGGAGATTTTATGCGACCACTGAGAACCTCAAATGGCAAATTACAGCTAGTTCGGTTAAAAATTGTAGCTAAAATTCTCAAAATACCGAAAATCGGGAGGTACCGATATATGGGGGCTATACCAAAACATGGACCTATGCCCATATCCTCTGGGATATAAGTTTGTTGATCACTAGGAACCCTAAGTGCCAAATTATAGCTAATTCGGTCTCCAAATGTGGCGAAGAACGTCAAAATACCTCAAATCCGGAGGTACCGTTATATGGGGGCTATACCAAAGCCTATGAAACCTATGAAAAAATACCCTCGTGTGCAAAATTTCAGCACTCTATCTCAATTATTGCGGACGCTAGAGTGATTACAACAGACGGACGGACGGACAGACGGACATGCCTAGATCGTTTTAGAATTTTATCCTGATCAAGAATATATATATACTTTATAGGGTCGCAAATGATTAGTTCGATGTGTTACAAACGGAATGACAAACTTAATATACCCTCCATACTATGGCGTAGGGTATAAAAACAGTGCTGGAATATTAAAATATAATATGTTTAGAGAAAATTTGCTGAATTGTCGCAGAGATTTGCTGATATCGATTTTCCGATTTTTGTTGCAGGTTGGGACCACCGTTGCAACGGTGGTTGCGCTTCCGATCAAAAACGATATATTTAAAAATGTGTTTAAATGGTGAGGTTCAACGGTCCATCAGCCATGAAAAACTAAAGCATATAAGTCTCAATAAGCGGTAGAATTCGACTTAACCATTCTTTTAACTTTTATATTTAGATCGCTTTAGGATAAAGACAGGGAACATGGACGATAATAAATCTTAAACAGCATCAATGGGCGAAATAATTCGTATGAGAATAGAAATGTTACAGACAAAATCTGTAGATACATTTAAAATCCTCCTCTGTTTGACAATGGTCGGAAGAAGTGAGGTAGAAAATACCGATTTTTGAATGGTCAAGCATAAAATCCATAAAAAGTTGTCATTAAAACTCATTACGACTGGCCAGCAAAGCTGACCAGGGTCTGCTAGTAACACATAAAAATTGAAAAAAAAAAACTATAAAACATTTTTGTTAAATGTTTTGAAACACCATAACCACAAATATATTAATTTGTTTTATTATTCACAAAAGACTACCACAAATCATTACGATAACTCCACTTAATCTCTTGTCATCATAAGATATTTGTAAAAAAAAACATCCATGTTTCACATGTGTCACAAATCAAAGGACAGACCAATCACCGCAAGGCAATGAAGCAGAAACCAAAATTTTGTCAAGTTGTGAACACAAAGTAAAATATTTCATTTATTATTTATTATCTATTTTGGGCGCGTGAGTGGGTGTGTGAGCGAGTGAACAACATGGGGATTATATATTGACATCTATAACCCAAAATTGAAAATTGTTACGATATAAACACAAAAGGCCTACTACTAATAACAATTATGATGTTTATTATCATTGTTGCTTTTGTTGTTGTGCTATTATTGTGTGATTATTATTATTGTAGAGTAGAATAGCTCCCACTAATGTATCTAAAGTTTATTATATAAATCAGCTTAGACATCTAATCCCATTGGTAGACAATATTTCAATCATTGTGATTACTTGTTGGTTAGGTTTGGTCCCTGACTACTTCCTGCTATGCACAACTGACATTGTCATGCCTTACACAAAAGGCGGCCATATAAAGGCAAAGCGAAGCATGTTATTGCTTTTGGGTGGAGAAGTTTTGCTGTTTGTAGGGAGGTAGGCATCATATTGAATGCTGCTTTGAGTTTATTTGGAGGCTGTAATAAATGTGATTAGAGTGATTTTTAAGGTTTCTTTGATTTCCTTATTATATCGATGAAAAAAAATTAGATGTTTTCTTTCTTTCATTCTCTCTGCCCAGGTAGCACGTAGATGATTTGTCAATTTGTAAAGAAATAATGTGAATTTTTTCTTCCTCCAACAATTAGTCATCAAATTTCAAACTTTTAAGAGGGAACAGAAAGTTTGCTTATTTTCCAATTTTCAAATTAACAAAGCGTGAGTTTTAAGTTTTTAGGGTGCATTGAAATGAAAAGAAAACAAATTTGTTTTTTTTTTTTGTTTTTTATTATTTATTTATTTGGAGATTTTATTATTTATTTGGAGAGGCATATATTAAGGTGTAGGGAAAATAAGACACAATAGATAAGTTTAGATGTTAAAGTGAAAAATTAAAGTTGTTACTGTAATTAAACAGAGACACTTAAAGAAGCATTTGCCGGCAGATTCATAAAATGTCCAACTTATAACCGAAGAATCAGCGCATTTAAGACAAATAAAAATGAGTTTTTCTAGTATCTTATTACTTATTTTTTTATTCTTCACACCTGTTCCATAAAAGGGTAGTAACTAAAAATTTTTCTATTTTTTGGTAGAGGCAAAAAAACTGTTGATACATAAGTAGTTATTTTAAAGACCTAAAGTGCGAAATAACGATATATTTGACGAATTAGTACACAGCGGTCGCAGTTGATCGATGTGTATCGTTTTTAATATAAAGTGAAAATTACAAAATGTCGAGTTACTACCCTTTTATTGAACAGGTGAAATTTGTCCTTCGTCAACCTAAGAAAAGATTTCCATATGCACATGCCTATGTCAATACAGCCCATGTTTCATACGACGTAGATATGACCCGTCAACACTGATTAGCCGGTAGATCTTTCGAAAACGTTTTTCCTTAAATACGCATTGGAATAGCGATTTTGAATAAAAATGTTTAAAATATTTTTTCGAAAAGCTTGGATTTTTTAAATAAGTTTTTTTTTCAATAAACGTGTATAAAAAAATTCAAAAAACTTGGATTTTAAAAAAGGTTTTCTTTTCAAAAAACTTTGATTTTTTCAAAAAACGTGGGTTTTTAAAACATCTTTTTTAAAAACGTGAGTTTTTCAAGCACTTTTTGTTAGAAAAACGTGGGGTTTAAAAAATATTTTTTCAAAACGTATGGATTAAAAAAATTAAAAAAACGTGAATTAAAAAAATAAAATGCGTGGATTTTTTAAAAATATTTTTTCAAAAAACGTGGGTTTTTAAAACATCTTTTTTAAAAACGTGAGTTTTTCAAGCACTTTTTGTTAGAAAAACGTGGGGTTTAAAAAATATTTTTTCAAAACGTATGGATTAAAAAAATTAAAAAAACGTGAATTAAAAAAAATAAAATGCGTGGATTTTTTAAATATGTTTTTCAATAAACGTGGATTCGCTTTTTATCGAAAAGCGAGAGTTAAAAAAAAAATATTTTAAACATTTTTTTTTAAAAGCGTGAATTTAAAAAATCTTTTATCTTCAATTAAAAAAAATCAATAAACGTGGATTTAAAAAAATGCAAATAAAAAAAAGATAAAAAAAACGTTTTGTTTAAAAAAACTTAAATAAAATAAAAATTAGTTTGTTTAAAAAACTTAAAATATAAAATTATTTCTTCAAAAAACGTGAATTGAAAAAAAATCAAAAAACGTGAATTATAATTTTTTCTATTTTTCAAAAAACGAGAATTTAAAAAAGTTTGTTTTTTAAAAAACTTTGATTAAAAAAATATTTTTTTCAAAACACGTGGGTTTTTAAACGTGAGTTTTTCAAACACTTTTTTTTTAGAAAAACGTGGGTTTTAAAAAACATTTTTCACAACGTATGGATTAAAAAAATTCAAAAACGTAAATTAAAAAAAAAATAAAAAAAGCGTGGATTTTTTTAATACGTTTTCAATAAACGTGGATTCAAAAAAAAAATAAAAAGGGGAAACTATGATATTTTTTCAAAAAGCGTGAATTGAAAAAATATTTTAAACAATTTTTTTTAAAAAGCGAGAATTTAAAAAAATCAGTTAACTTCAATTTAAAAAAATCAATAAATGTGGTTTAAAAAAAATTAAATAAACGTGGAATTAAAAGAAAATGCAAATACACGTTACAAGATTAAAAAAACGTTTTGTTGAAAAAACTTGAATAAAATAAAAATTGTTTGGTTTAAAAAACTTAAATTAAAAAAATATTTTTCAAAACACGTGGGTTTTTAAATATTTTTTTTACAAACGTGAGTTTTTCAGACGCTTTTTTAAAAAAAACGTGGGTTTTAAAAAATAATTTTTCAAACCGTATGGATTAAAAAAATTAAAAAACGTGAATTAAAAAAAATAAAAAAGCCTGGATTTTTTAATATGTTTTTCAATAAACGTGGATTCTAAAAAAACATTTAAAAAAGTGAAGCTATAATATTTTTTCGAAAAGCGAGGATTACAAAAAAAAATATTTAATTTTTTTTTAAGCGAGAAATTAAAAGATCAGTTAACTTCAATTTAAAAAAAATCAATAAATGTGGATTTAAAAAAAAATAAATAAACGTGGAATTAAAAGAAAATGCAAATAAACGTTACAAGATCAAAAACCCGTTTTGTTAAAAAAAAACTTAATTAAAATAAAAGTTATTTTGTTTAAAAACTTTAATTATAAAACTATTTCTTCAAAAAACGTGAATTAAAAAATTTTCAAAAAACGTGAATTTTATATTTTTCTTTTTTTCAAAAAACGAGAATTTAAAAAATGGTGTTTACAAAAAAATATGAATTTAAGAAAACTAGTTTTTTGAAAAAAATGGATTTTGGATTGGAAAAATATTTTTTAAAAAACGATGCTTTATAAAAAATTTGTTTTTGAACGGTGATTTAAAAAAATGTATTTCAAAAAACCTGAATTTAAAATAAAACAAGTAAAAAAGTATTAGTCAGCCTGTGTGAATTGAATTGACAATATCGAATCTACGGATTACGGATTTTGTAGCCCTTTTTGAAATTTGCCGACAAAAATATATTTGAATTAATTCTCTTTCGAGTTGAGCTATTTAGACCTAATAGGTACATTGAAAAATTAGGAATCCACCGAAGTCCCACACATTCAACCACTATGCTACGTTTCACGGGTGGTTAGACCGATCATCAGGCATATTGAATGGTGTTTTTTTAGTGGGTGGACGAAGGCTAAGCTTGGAGACTAGCATTTATATCACAAATCATTCGAAATTTGTATATTCGAATTATTTATTTATTTTAATGTTAGTCATTTAATTCCAAACCTTTCCTATAGTCCGACTTGGCTGGTAACCCTATGATTTCAGCATGAGCCAGGCTGGGATTCGAACCTGGGACCCCAACAACCAAGTGACACGGTTGCAGGCGTCTTAACGTTCTAAGCCACCATCAACTTGTCATTCCGATGACAAATATTGATGATCAAAATCTTCTGATACAGAAGAACAAATAAAATAAAGGTGGAAAAAAGCTGCCTTAGTATTTGTAATAAAGCATTGAAAAATAGGGTTACCAGCCAAGTCGGACTATAGGAAAGGTTTGGAATTAAATGACTAACATTAAAATAAATAAATAATTCGAATATACAAATTTCGAATGATTTGTGATATAAATGCTAGTCTCCAAGCTTAGCCTTCGTCCACCCACTAAAAAAACACCATTCAATATGCCTGATGATCGGTCTAACCACCCGTGAAACGTAGCATAGTGGTTGAATGTGTGGGACTTCGGTGGATTCCTAATTTTTCAATGTACCTATTAGGTCTAAATAGCTCAACTCGAAAGAGAATTAATTCAAATATCACTCTAAAAATGACCTTCGCCTTAATAAGGCAAAACAAAAAAAAAAAAATATATTTGGTTTGAACCTGAAAAGTGTTGCGGAGGATATACTTGAAGGAATGGACCACTTCCATTTTGGAAGTGAATCTAATTTTGGGCCCACCAGTCATTTCAGTTGGTCTGAAAGCATGGACATGTCCACGAAAAACATAAAATCGCTTTCGGGCTATTTTCTGTGGAAGTAGGGACTTGCCCCAGAAAAAAAACTTGCACCGTCGTCATGGGGCACCAAAACAAGTTGTTACAATAATGATAAAAGCGATTCGAAAGCAGGCCTTAAAATGCATTTTCCGAAATTTTGTGTGGGAGGTACCTCAAGGAGTTAACATATATAGTCCATATTCAAGCCAGATCGATGTCTCATAGAAATATTACAATGTGCAAAGTATGGACCAAATCCGTTACTGCCTTCAAGAGATATCGTGGGCAAAAATTTTCCGAATATTTTTGAACTTTTTTGGGAGAAGTACCTAAAGGAATGGACCGATATGTCTCATCTTCGGACTTAAACTAAGTTTAGACAAAATATTATGATGGCCAAATTTTAGACCGAACCGGCTGATCCGTTCGAGGGTTATCGTGCCCTCCAACCACTACCCATTGTGCCATAGGGGATTTTTACAACTTTCTGGCAATTTTCTCAGGAAGTATGGACTTTCCCCTGATAAAACTTGTACCTTCGTAATGGGGATAGCGAATACAAGTTGCTGCAACAAAAATCAAAACGATCCGAGAGCAGGTCATAAACTGAACTTTTCCCAAATTTTGTGTGGAGGGTACCCGAAGGAGTGGACTGTTAGAGTCCGTATTAGAATCTCACCTATGCCTGGTAGAAATTTCATGATGTGCAAAGTATGGACCAAATACGTTACTGCCTTCAAGAGTAATCGGGCGCACAAATTTTCCGAACATTTTCAAACTTTTGTGGGAGAGCTACCGGAAGGAGTGGACCGATATAACCCATCTTCGAACTTAAACTAAGTTTGGACGAAATATTGCGAAAGCCAAATTTTGGACCGAATCGGTTGATCTGTTCGAGAGTTATCGTGCGCTCCAGCCAGCCAGACAGACAGACGGACGGACATTGCTCAATCGACTCAACATTGTCTAAAACACATTTCATCTAAACATACTTGGGGTCTAAAACTATATTTCGATGAGGCACATTTTGCCCGTATGAAAGTGTATATACCCTCGTTAGCATAAATGCTGAGGGTATAAAAATATGTTTTTGAACGTTGATTAAAAAAATTGCCTACAGACAGAACAAAAATTCCAGACCTTATTGACTTTTTTATTACCCGTAAGATTTCCCAAAATAATGGCATCAACAAACAACTACCACAAACAATTTCCCAACATATCCGAGTTACATTACAAAACAGGTAAAGATAAAAAGGAAGCTTAGAAAACAGTGGCAACTTTTCCCTTCCTCAGAAAACAAACGATTGCTTAATAATGCCACAAAAAAAACTCACCAGACTAATTAAAAGTCATAACAACCTAATGTTATCACGTCAGCTATCGACACTGACCTATGATAGCAAAACAAATTACTCACTGTGGAAAACTGTAAAACAAAAGGATAAGCCACTTGCCCAAAAATCTCCTATTCTACTTGAAAATGGCCAATGGGCTAAAAGTAATTTAGAAAAGGCTAATGCGTTTGCAGAATACCTACAAACAATATTCTCCAAACCACAAATAAATATCAACCACCAGTATCAAAGCAACACTACTACCCAAATAATCACAGAAAATGACAACACAAATGAAATAGAGAAAATTACATTCAAAGAAGTCTGGAAAAGTATCAAAGACTTAGAAAGAAAGAAATCTCCTGGATATGATTTGATCAACGGCGAAGTTCTTAAGCATTTACCATACCATGGCATTGCGAGGCTAACCACAATAATGAACGCCGTTTTGAACTTAAAAAACATTCCAAGCAGTTGGAAAGTCGCTGAAATTATCATGCTGCAAAAAACTGGAAAGGATCCCACTGTAGCGAACTCATATAGACCAATCTCCCTCTTACCAACCATCGGTAAGCTATTTGAAAAACTTTTCTGCAAACGTTTCGAATCATTTATATCATCGAAAAACATCATACCTGACCATCAGTTTGGTTTTCGGAAAAAAACACTCAACGATAGAACAAGTCCACAGAGTCACAAATAACATTGAAATAGCATTTGAAGGAAACCAAGTTTGTTCTGCACTGTTCCTAGATATATCAAAAGCCTTCGATGTGGTATGGCATAACGGCCTCATCCAAAAAATAAATCGCCTATTTCCTAAAACGTACAGCGACATAATTGAATCCTACCTCAGAGATAGATTTTTCAGGGTGCGCTACGAAAATGAATGTACTAGTCTTTATCCTATAACCGATCGATTTTATATCTTGTATACACCTATGATATGCCAGTAACCGAAAATTGCTTCATCGGTACCTTTGCTGATGACACAGTGTTGATGTCTATTGGTAGCGATACTACGAAATCAACTAATAAACTACAAAAAGCTTTAAACGATGTGTATAAATGGACCGTCGATTGGGATCTGAAATTAAATAGTAATAAATCGATACACGTGGACTTCACAAAGAAACGAACAACATATAAGCCATTAAAAATAAACTCGTGTACAATACCTTTTGAAACTGCCGCAAAATACCTAGGAATAACATTAGACTCAAAGCTAAATTGGAAAGAGCACATCAAGAAAAAACGTGAGGAACTGGATATAAAGTACCGAAACCCACATTGGTTAATCGGACGTAATTCAATATTATCCATTGATAAAAAGTTAATGATTTGTAAGCAAATCTTAAAGCCAATTTGGCTATACGGCATCGAACTATGGGGATGAGCAAAAAATACAACAATTGATATAATTCAACGTTTCCAAAACAAGGTCTTAAGGAATGCAGTTAATGCGCCCTGGTATATCCGAAATAGTGACCTGCACCGGGACTTTTGGAAGATATCAAAAAACACCATATCCGCCTTCAACAACATGTAAATATTAAAGCACAAAAACTCGTGGAGTATACTGAAGAGCCTAGAAGATTACGCCGCTACAAGCCACACGATTTGTTATCACGATTTAACTAAAAAATCTCACTCTACCAATACCAAGTAAACTATACCTATTAGATTATCTTAATGTTCAATTAAGCTAGTTTAATTAAGTAACTTTTTATTAATATCTCCTTTAACTGAACTACTAGTTAGTCACATAAATTAATTGAGACTAGTTGTAGTGTAAATTAAGCACACATTGTAACTGATAATGCTTAATAAAAAAAATTGAATTTTAAAAACATACAGAAAACGTCAAGCGATTTATAAAAAAATCTTCAAAAAGTGTGAATTTAAAAAAAATTTACTATTTTTCAAAAACGTGTATTAACAAGTAAAAAAGTATCAGTCGGCTTTGCCGACTGAGATATACCCTCAGCCTGTGCAAATTGAAACACTTTTTTCACTTATGTATTTAGCGGGTTTCAAAATTTTGGTCGTATGAACCGACAAAAATGTTGATTACGGTTAAAGTTCAAAAATTTTGCGGAAAAGGTACTTAAAGGAATGGACCGACATAGACCATGGGGGTGCCATAGGGGTTTTTACAACCTTCAGGCTGTTTTCTCACGGAATATGGACTTGCCCCTGAAACAACTTTTACCATCGTAATTGAGGCAGCGAATGTAAGTTGCTTCAACAAAAATCAAAGTGATTCAATAGCAGGTCTTAAAGTGAACTTATCCACAATTTTGTGTGGGAGGTACGGAATGGAGTGGACAAATATAGTCCATATTGAAACCTGATCTATATCTGGTAGATATTATGAGAATGTGTAAAGTATGGACCAAATCGGTCACTCCCATCAAGAGTTATCGTGTGCACAATTTTTCCGAATATTTTTGAACTTTTGTGGGGTAGGAGTGGACCGATATGGCTTATCTACGAACTTAAACTAAGTTTGGAAACAATATTACGAAGGCCAAATTTTGGCCGGAATCGGCATATCCGTTCGAGAATTATCTTGCGCTTCCACCCACATACATGGTGTCATAGGGTTTGTTTTTCAACTTTCAAGCTATTTTTTCAGGAAGTATTGACTTGCCCCTGAGGAAACTTGTACCTTCGTATAGGGGACAGTGAATACAAGATGTTACAACAAAAACCAAGGCGATTCGAGAGCAGGTCCTAAACTGAACTTTTCCGAAATTTAGTGTGGGAGGTACTCGAAGGAGTTTACCGATTGAGTCCATATTGGAACCTCATCTTAGTCTGGTAGAGATTTCATAATGTGCAAAGTATGGACCAAATCGGTTACTCCCTTCAAGAGTTATCGTACGCGCAAATTTTCCAAACATTTTCGAACATTTGTGGGGGAGGTACCGGAAGGAGTGGACCGATATAATCCATCTTTGAGCTTGAACTAATTTTGGACAAAATATTACGAAAGCCAAATTTTGGACCGAATCGGCAGATCCGTTCGAGAGTTATCTTGCGCTCCAACCACTGCACACGGTGTCATAGGGTTTTGTGTAACTTTCCGGCTATTTTCTCTGGAAGTATGGACTTGCCCCTAATGAAACTTACAGCGTCGTATAGAGGACAGCGAATACAACTTGCGTAAACAAAAATCAAAGCGATTCGAGACCAGGTCCTAAACTGAACTTTTCCGAAATTTTGTGTGGGAGGTACCCGAAGGAGTGGACCGATTGAGTCCATATTGAAACCTTATCTAAGTTTGGTTGAAATTACACGATGTGCAAAGTATGGACCAAATCGGTTATTTCCTACAAGAGTTATCGTGCGCACAAGTTTTGCGACAATTTTTGAACATTTGTGGGGGAGGTACCTCAATGAGTGGACCTATATGGCCCATCTTCGAACTTAAATCGAATCTGGACAAAATATTTGGATACCCAAAATTTGAACCGAATCGATTGATCCGTTCGAGAGTTATCGTGCGCACCAGACAGACAGACAGACAGACGGACGAACATTGCTAGATCTACTCAAAATTGTCTGAAACGGATATCGTACAAACATACTTGGGGTCTAAAACCATTATTTCGATGAGGCACATTTTTGGTCGTATCAAAGTGTAAATACCCTCTTTAGCCTAAAGGCTGAGGGTATAAAAAAAAATTTTCTACAAACGTGAATTTTTAAAAATATTTTCAAAACGTGCATTTTTAGTATTTTTTAATAGATTAATAGCGCAGATTTTAAAAAAATTTATTTTTAATAAATTGTGGATTTAATTTTGTATTTTCAAAAAAATTGGATTTTTAACGAAAGTTTATAAAAAACGTGGATTTGAAAAAGTTTTTTAAATGATTTTTTTTTTAACGTGGATGTTTTAAGAATTGTTATTAGAAAAAAAAACGTGGATCTTCTAAAAATTATCTGTCAAAGAACTTGCATTTTTTAAAAATTATTTTGAAATAAACGTTGGCTTTTTTAAAAGAATTAAATTAAAAGTATTCGAATACGTGGATTTCTTTAAATAATTAAATTAAAAATATTCAACAAATGTGGATTTTTTGAAATAATTAAATTAAAACAAGTAAGAAAAGTCTATAGTCGGACGGAGCCGACCATGGGATACCCTATACCACTATCCCTGGACAATCGCTCTCCACGGAACTTATTTTCAATGATTGCGAAAATTTAATTATCAAATATCAGAGATGTAATTTATAATACTTATGACCAAAACCAGAAAGTTATCTAGCATGACAAAGACATTTTTGTAGCAGGAAAGGAAAATTTAGTTCACACAAACTAAAATGTATTGAAACCCACTTATGTAGTACTACTACTTCCGTTGTTTAACCGCTACGTTATTGAAATTTTTACCAATTTCACACGTTTCAGTCCATTTAACCCGCTAAGTATTATCTGATCTTCACGTTGGTTTTTACGCTTCATCTTCATCATAAAGTCAAACTTTGTTTAAAATTTTGCGGGTTATTACTTTGACCTACAGAGCCGCTACAAAATTGGTTAAAATTTTGTTTTTGTTCCATTTCATCCCCTGAACATTTCACGATCATCACCAAAAACTAATCATTTCTATTCTGGCCCGAACACAACCTCCTTAAAAAATTCGTTACAATCGGTCCATAATTGCGGCCTTAAGCTTGTTTACAATTTTTAATGGACGGACACACATCGCTAAATCGCTTTATCTCGTCGAGATATGAATTTTGGCATACCAAATAAGGGGTCTAGGACGAACTTTTGGAGACAATATGTAGCATGGGATAAAAATGTGGTTCTCTACACAGAACCCATTATATATTAGGCAGCAGGGCCGTTATCTAGCAAACACTTTATTGCAATTTACATCAGAGGAAAGGTCAGTAGTTTTTTTCCATATGTAGGCTACTTTGCGAAATATATATGTCCTCAAGGAATTAAAATATCGACCAAAAATAAAAGTTTTATACTTTTCAAACAAAAGTAATGGTCCATTTCACTCGCTGAAGAATATCAGATCATCCTTCAAAATTGTATGCATCTTTTTCGAGCTATACTCTTACCCGGTGCAAAATTTCGTGACTATTGATGTATAATTGCGACTTCTAGCGAGTTTATTATTACACTACAAACAAATAACGGGATATATTAGGCTGTAACTCTGTTATCTAATCATGCACACCAACATAATTGGCATCAATTGAAAGGTCAAGCGTTCCACTTTCAAGTATATTTCACTTGTCCGGAATGTCACTTCCAGGAATTAAGATATAAGCTGTATATTAAAATGTTTCACAATTTTCACACAAAAGTTTTGGTCCATTTAACCCTCTAAATATTATCCGATCGCCATCTCAAATTGCAAGCTTCTCCTTTGTGATATACTCTTAAAAAAAAAAAAACATTGTTCAACAACATCCCATACGGGACAAGGGAGACTTCTCTCATATCAATGAGTGCACCCCGATTCATATTTAGCTCAATGACATGGGACCTACTGTTTATCGCCGAGTCCGAACGGCGTGTCATAAGACACCACTTGTGGAGAAGTTTTTCAAGGCTAAAATACTCAGGAAATGTCGCCAACATTACTGAGGGGTATTTTGCCACCGTTGAAAAAATGTTTGATGTTGCCTGGCCGGGGAATCGAACCACCGACCTTCTGCGTGCAAGGCGGGCATGCATACCATTGCACCACGGTGGCACCCAATGATATACTCTTACCTTATTTAAAATTACGCGTTGATCGGACTATTATTGAGACCTACAGAGCAGCTACAAAATTAGATAAATATTATGTTTTTGGTCCATTTCACCCGCTAAATATTTCACGATCATCACCAATAAGAATAGGGATCTATTCTGATCTGAGCCCGACCTCCATACAAAATTTCGTGACGATCGGTCCATAATTGCGGCCTGGAGCGTGTTTACAATTTATAATGGACAGACGGACGGACTGACGGACGGACACACATCTCAAATTGCTTTATCTCTTCGAGATATGAAGAATGGTATACCACATTGGGGGTCTCCGACGAATATTTCGCGGTGTTACATGAATTTTTATCAAAACAAACTTATAATACCCTTTTCCACATTGTGGTATAGGGTATAAATATTATAAATAGAATAATAGCGCAGATTTTTAAGAATGTTTTTTTTTTTTTTTAAACGGTGCATTTAATTTTTTTTTTTTCAAAAAACTTGGAATTTTAACGAATTTTTATAAAAAAAGTGGATTTAAAAAAGCGTTTTAAATGTTTTTAACGTAGAATCTTAAGGATTATTTTTCAAAAAACATGGATTTTTAAAAAAATTATTTGTCAAGGAACGTGATTGCTTAAGTCTGGAGTATGCCCCCATTGGCTTAACTTCATCATTACTTTCTATACAGAGAGCAATGTTTACAAAACGCACTGACAGCCTGCAAAATTTACTGATCCCACTTGTATGCAAAGGAGTGCCAAAAATAGTTCTACCCGAGTTAACGCCTCAAAAATTTTAAACATAGTTTTATAACGAGCCCAAAATGGAGAAAAACAAATTTAATGGATGTACATTGTACAATACACATTTGGGTGTAGCTCCCATATAAAGGTACCCCCGATTTTTTATATTTTGACGATTTTAGCCAAAATTTTTTTTAGCCAGTCGATTTGGCTGTAATTTTGCATTTTGTCTTCTGAGGGAACAATATACCACCTTGCAACAAATGTTCAATATAGGTCCACGTTTAGGTATAGCTCCCATATAAACGTACCTCCCTCTATTCGGTATTTTGACGATTTTAGCCAAATTTTCTAAACGAGTTGGCTGTATTTTTGTATTTTGACTTCGGCAGGAAGATCATACGTCAGTGCAAAAAATGTTCAATATAGGTCCACGTTTAGGTATAGCTCCCATAAAAACGTACCTCCCGATATTCGGTATTTTGACGATTTTAGCCAAATTTTCCAACCGATTTGGCTGTAATTTTGCATTTTAAGTTCTAAGGGAACATCATACCTCCTTGCACAAAACGTTAAAGATAGGGCCACGTTTCGGTATAGCTCCCATATAAACGTACCTCCTGATTTTCCGAATTTTGGCGATTTTACAGGCGTGGTATAAGGGGAATTACTTACAGGGTGGCAGATGGTGGCAGGTGGATTTCTTTATATCGTAAGCTGGACACTTTCCCCTTTTAAAAAAAATATGGACTTGCCCTTACGGGGCCAACATTAGTAAAACTCAACATAAATTTATAGCAATGATATTAAAAATAGCACAATAAGTCATTTACAAAGAATTTATGTTTAAGGAACTTAGAAAACGAATTTTGAATTTATTTTTTAGTAAGAATATTGTCAATGGTGTAGGTACACTATATGTTACTTTACAATAAATTATTTATATCGTAGTTCACATTGTTTTGACTTTTATAAGTTTTCAGTTTGAATATGAAAAATATGTATTCAGTCATTCATTCCAATTTTGTACATTAATAAAATACATTGTCTTTTTATAAAGAAATTGTGTGCCACAATTAATTGATATCATTGTGCATCAGACAGGGGCCACAATTGGCGATCCTGCCTTCGTCCTTTTTAAAAAAAAGCAATCCTGTGAACATTTTAATAGTCCTGAATACCCAAATTTTATGGAAAACAAATCGAGGATATTGGCCGCGATTTAAAATTGTGTTTTATAGAGAACGGATCGATAATTTTGAAATTGCATGTCCTGCGAAAATTCCAAAGGATACCCGACACATTCAACGTCAATTGGCGTAAGTCTATGAATGGTGAACGAATGATTCACGAAATATAACCTTGTGAAGGAACCAATACACCTCTAAGGAATATCGCTTTGTAAAGAAGAAAATTCTGTGGAAAATTCGAAGGATACTTGCTACATGTAGCATCAACTAAAGAAGGTTAATGAATTGTGAGAATTCCAGTTAAAGGAACATCATTCTGTGAACGAGTCATCAATACACTTCTTGGAAAGATATTTGAAAGCGGATAAGGATATTTATATCATTGGAATCGGACCACCAAGCGTATCAACCATCTACCATACGTAAGTTTGTAGAATCTGGAGGCAAGCACAGTATTATTAGTTATCATACGTAGTAATTACTTGGATTATAATTATTATTAGTATCATTATTATTTCTATTTGTCCATTACATATTCATTTCCAAATTATTGTGTAAACTCCTTCTCCGAAGTATCAACATGTTAAGGTCACCACAACAAGTAGGTCGGGGTCCGAACGAAAATGATTCAACGGCTAACGACGGTACATTAGCTTCTAATTCGAATGCACAGTCGGTGTCATCGAATAGTTCTAGTATGACGAACCAATCGAGTGGGTTTGAGGTTTCTGCCGCTTCTATAAAACTTCCGGGGTTTTGGACAAAGTGTCCAGAGGCATGGTTTATTCATGCTGAGATGCAATTCGCAACTAAAGGGATCACTTTGGATAAAACTAAATATGAGTATGTTGTTACAGCTTTACCTCAGGAAGTGATAATGTCTGTTTTAGATGTTATTCGCAACTCGAGAAATAACAACAGTTATGAAGATTTAAAGGATGTATTGATAAAACGACATACTTTAAGCGAGAGTAAACGCATCGACAAGATTCTATCTGATTTAGAAATGGGAGACCAGAAGCCATCCGAATTGTATAGATCTATGTCAGTAATGGCGGGCACACAGTTTAGTCAGGACGTTTTGAAAAGAATATGGATACGAAGATTGCCAAAAAATCTTAATGTTGCATTGATGGGATCAAATATTACTGACACGAATCAGCTTATTCAGACAGCGGATAATATTTGGGAAGTTCTACAGAGGGATGAATTATCTGCACTAGGAGTATCTGCATCGTCGGAAAAGACATTAATTCCAGACATGGGTAAAGTGGTAGAGGGTCTAGTTCAAGTTACTAGTAATATTTGCCAAGGATTTGACAAACTTTCATTGGAGGTTTCTGCAATGAAACGACAGTTCGAGGAGATGCAAGATCGAGATAGAAGAGAAAGATTTAGTGGAAGGATGTCACGATCGGGAAATAAAAAAAGGAATTGGCTGTGTAGGTTCCATTACAGATTCGGCAAGGATGCTAGAAATTGTGAACAGCCTTGCTCGTATTATGAAAACAATGGTTCAAAAAAACTAATTAGGCCCATTGTAAAAGCGACGGGCAATGGGTGCGCAGAAATATCAACACGTCGCCTATTTGTGTACGACAAATCGAATAAATTAAAATTTTTAGTGGATAGCGGGGCTGATATATCAATTTTGCCGGCATCGAAATTTAGAAATTATAAGAGAGTATCAGATGTGGTCCTGACAGCTGCCAATGGGACAACAATCCAGACGTATGGGAAAAAGTTGTTGAACGTCGATTTAGGTATGCGTCGTGATTTTCAGTTCGCGTTCACATTAGCAAATATTAGTAGGCCGATAATTGGAGCAGACTTCCTTCACAAATACGGATTATTCGTAGATATTCGGAATAAGAGTTTGGTGGACCCTATAACAAACTTGAAAGTGTCTGCATGTTCACAACTATGTAGTATTCAGTTGCCAAAGATCTTTGCTTACCAAAATCAATATACTAACTTACTGAATGAATTCCCCTCATTGACGTCGGAACCAGATTACACGAAAGCAGTGAAACATTCGACTGTACATAGAATAGTGACTAATGGCGCATTGCCCTATACAAAGCCTAGGCGTCTGGATCCTATGAAATATAAAGTGGCTAAATCAGAATTTGAATATTTGGTCAAATGTGGGATTTGCAGACCCCAGATGATTGGCGGCCTTGTGGAGACTTTAGGCAGTTAAACGCGGTCACAGTCCCAGACAGGTATCCTATACCACACATACACGACTTAAATATGAATATGAAGGGGAAACGAGTGTTTTCAAAGTTAGACTTAGTTCGTGCTTATCATCAGATTCCAATGGCACCAGAAGATGTACACAAGACAGCGATTACAACACCCTTCGGTATGTTTGAATTTGTTCGAATGCCCTTTGGGTTGAGGAACTCATCTCAAACCTTTCAACGTTTTATTAACGAGGTGTTCAAAGGTCTGGACTTTGTATTTGTTTACATAGACGATGTATTAGTTTTTAGCGAAAATGAAGAGGAACATGTACGTCACCTCAGAGTGATATTTACTAGGCTACAGGAATATGGGTTAAACATTAAGCCAGGGAAGTGTACATTCGGCGCAACAAATATTGATTTTCTGGGACATAATGTTTCAGAGGAAGGAATTAGACCAACAGATGATAAGGTCTCTGCCGTTCGAGATTTTGAGAAACCGACTACAGTTAAGCTTATGCAAAAATTTATGGGTATGGTCAATTATTATCATAGGTACATTCCCGGACTGGCGGAAATGTCGGGTCCTATACATGATATGATAAATTGCGCTTTCAGTGATAAGAAGAAAATTTTAACATGGGATGACAACGCTGAAAAAGCCTTCGTCGACATTAAAAAAGCTTTCGCATCTCGAATTATGTTGAGTCACTTTGATGGTAAGTCAAAACTAACGTTGACGGTCGATGCGTCTTGTACTGCAATCGGAGGGGTCCTACAGCAGGTACGTGGTAGTGTAACGGAGCCGTTGGCGTTCTTTTCACGGAAACTTTCCCCTACAGAATCGAAATATAGTGCTTTTGATCGCGAGTTACTGGCGATTCATGACAACATAAAGCATTTTAGGTATATGCTTGAAGGAAGATGTTTTACAGTGTTTACAGACCATAAACCACTGATACGTGCTATGGAGTCAAAGACAGAACGAAGTCCACGACAGATCCGACAATTAGAATACATTTCACAATTTACGAATGATATTCAATACGTTCGAGGAACTTCCAACGTCGTAGCTGATACGCTTTCAAGGTCGTTTGAGGTTGAGGTCCTGAATAGCTCGGAGTTGAATTTAAAATTATTGAGTGCAGAACAACAAAAAGATGACAAGCTGACAGAGATCTTGCAAAATAAGGATACATTCCATAATTTAAAGCTAATCGATATTCCGTTATTTAATATTAATCTTTGGTGCGAAGGGTCACAAGAGACACCGCGACCGTATATTCCACTAACAATGCGTAGAGTGGTGTTCGAAAAGTTGCATTCTGTTTCCCATCCAGGTGTTAGAGCTAGTCGTCGGATGATTTGTAAGAGATATTACTGGCCAGGTATGAGCAAGGAAATTAATGTTTGGGCTAGAGATTGTATTGGTTGTCAGAAATCGAAGATAACTAGGCACACAAAATCTCCTGTAATGAAAATAGATATTCCGAAGGGCAGGTTTGAGCATATACATGTTGATATTGTAGGACCATTGCCACCTTCACGCGGTCATCGATATCTACTGACTGTCATTGATAGGTACACACGTTGGCCAGAAGCATACCCACTTAGGGATATTACGGCTGAAACAGTCGCTCGGACTTTATTTTCTAGATACGTGTCTCGTTTTGGGGTGCCACTCACTATAACAACTGACAGAGGAACGCAGTTCACATCAAAGATGTTTACGGAATTAACCCGGTTACTCGGCAGCCACAGAATTACAACTTCTGCATATCATCCCCAAGCAAATGGCATGGTTGAGCGGTTTCATAGGCAGCTTAAAGCTGCAATTATGGCAAGCAATCAGCAAGCAAATTGGTTCGAGGTGCTTCCGATGGTGTTGTTAGGGCTAAGGTGTACATTAAAGGAGGGTTTAGGCCATACTCCTGTTCAGATGGTGTATGGACAGGACGTACGTTTACCTGGTGAGTTAGTAGTTCCAAGTACAATCGATTACAACTCTGAATTGGTGGATAAATTGAAGGGTTATTTCAAAGACATTCGATCCAATTTATCGCATCACAAGAACACTACTAAAGGGGTATATATATCCAAAGATCTTTCTAGTTGTAAATATGCATTTGTACGCGTAGAAAATGGGCGATCTTTGCAGCAACCATATGAGGGCCCATACAAAGTTATAGAAAGAGATAAGAAATTTTTCAAGCTAGAAATCGATGGAAATATTAGAACTATTTCGATAGATAGAATTAAACCTGCATTTGTCGAGACCACCGAGTCCCAAAATGAGGACAAAAGAGTACAGCGAGTAACTTTTAATTTGTTGGACATTGATGCTTCAGGAGGGGGAGTGATGTAGGTACACTATATGTTACTTTACAATAAATTATTTATATCGTAGTTCACATTGTTTTGACTTTTATAAGTTTTCAGTTTGAATATGAAAAATATGTATTCAGTCATTCATTCCAATTTTGTACATTAATAAAATACATTGTCTTTTTATAAAGAAATTGTGTGCCACAATTAATTGATATCATTGTGCATCAGACAGGGGCCACAATGGCATCAACTATAAGTTTGATTTTGGAAATTGTACATTTACCTCTTAATTATACCCTACACCACTATGTGGGGAGGGTATTATAAGTTGGTTTAGGCCAAAAAGTTTGTAACGCATCGAAATAATGGTCGTAGACCCATACTTGTATATACCAAAATGAATGTCTCGACGAGCTGAGTCGATCTGGCTATGTGTGTCCGTCCGTCAGTCCGTCCGTCCGTCCGTCTGTCCGTCTGTCCATCTAAACCTTGTAATCACGCTACAGGTCGCAATTTTGATCGGATCGTCACGAAATTTTGGATGTTGATGGGGGTTCCGGAGGGGAAGAAGCCTACTGATTTTGGTGATGGTCGGATAATATTTTGGGGTCGGAAAGGGCAAAAAACTTAGGTGGATAAAAAGACAACGTTTTTTTCCAAAGCGAATATCCTGACTATGAAAGCAAAAAATACCACCTTTCCATTGATGTAAAGTAGGTGCTCGTAGGTGTTCAAACAACGAAGATATCACAATAGTAGCAAATAAAACCCCAATTTTCATTTTTGCGATTTTAATTATATTGACGAATATCACAGCTTTGGTTGAAAATTTTCCAAAAGCAAAGCCTGACTATGAAAGTAAAAGATCCCGTCTGTACAATGATGAAAACTAGGTCGGCGTAGGTAACTAAATGACGGAGATATCGCAATAGTCGATAATGCATCCCATTTTCCGATTTTTTTGTAATCACGCTACAGGTCGCAATTTTGATCGGATCGTCACGAAATTTTGGGGGTTAATGGGGGTCCCAAAGAGAAAGAAGCCTATTGATTTTGATGATGGTCGGATAATTTTCAGGGGTCGGAATGGGCAATCACTTATTTGGAGAAAGGTCAACGTTTTATTTCAAAGCCAATATCTCTGTTTTTTTAAGAGGTATATCAAAAGCAAAACCTGGAAAGGGAAGTAGAAAATATCACCTTTCCAGCGATGTACATTAGGTTGTAGTAGGTGGTCAAATAGTAGAGATATGGCAATAGTCGATAATGCATCCCATTTTCCGATTTGTTTGTAATCACGCTACAGGTCGCAATTTTGATCGGATCGTCACGTATATTTTGGGAGTTGATGCGGGTCCCACAGAGGAAGAAGCCTATTGATTTTGGTGATAGTCGGATAATATTTAGGGGTCGGAATGGGGAAAAACTCATTTGGAGACTAATTCAAAGTTTTATTCTTTGTGAATATATTGGCTTCTAGTAGGGGTATTCCAACCGCAAAATCTGTCATTTGAAGAAGAAAATATAACCTTTACATTGGTGTAAAGCAGGTTGGCGAAGGTGGTCAAGCAAGGGAGATACCACAATAGTCGGTAATGCATCCAATTCTTCTATTTTTATAATCAAGCTACAGGTCGTAATTTTGATCGGATGGTCACGAATGTTTGGTTGCTTATGGGGGTCCCAGAGAGAAAGAGGCATATTATTTTTGGTGGTAGTCGGATTATATTCCCTAAAAGAAATGTTTACCAGTGAAAATCTTATGCACAGGGGTAGTGGTGTAGGGTATCACATGGTCGGCCCCGTCCCGACTATAGCCTTTGCTCACTTGTTAAAAATAATTAAATTAAATATATTCAAAAACGTGGATTTTTTTTTTTCAAATAATTAAATTAATAATATTCAACGAATGTGGATTTTTTGAAATAATTAAATTAAAAATATTCTCAAAAATTGGATTTTTTTTAAATAATTAAATTGAAAATATTCAAAGAAATATTTTTTCAATAAACCTCTATTTTTTTACCCTCAGCATTTATGCATACGGGCAAAATGTGCCTCATCGACATAATGATTTTAGACCCCAAGTATGTTTGGACGAAATGTGTTTCAGACAATTTGGAGTTGATTTAGCCATGTCCGTCCGTCTGTCTGTCTATCTGGCTGGAGCGCACGATAACTCTCGAATGGATCAACCAATTCGACTCAAAATTTGGCTTTCGATATATTTTGTCCAAACTTAGTTTAAGGTCGAAGATAGGTTATATCGGTCCACTTTTTCCGGTACCTCTCCCACAAAAGTTCGGAAATGTTCGGAAAATTTGTGCGCACAATAACTCTTAAGGAAAGTAACCGATTTGGTCCATACTTTGCATATTATGAAATTTCTATCCGACATAGATGAGGTTCCAATATGGACTCAATCGGTAAACTACTTCGAGTACATCTCACACAAAATTTCGGAAAAGTTCAGTTTGGGACCTGCTCTCGATTCGCCTTGGTTTTTGTTGTAACATCTTGTATTCACTGTCCCCTATACGAAGGTACAAGTTTCCTCAGGGGCAAGTCCATACTTCATGAAAAAATAGCCTGATTGAAAAACAAACCCTATGACACATGGGTGGAAGCGCAAGATAATTCTCGAACGGAAATGCCAATTCCGGCCAAAATTTGGCCGTCGTAATATTGTTTCCAAACTTAGTTTAAGATCGTAAATAAGCCATATCGGTCCATTCCGTCAGGTACCTACCCCACAAAAATTCAAAAATATTCGGAAAAATTGTGAGCACGATAACTCTTGATGTGAGTGACCGATGTGGTCCATACTTTACACATTCTCATAACATCTACCAGATAAAGATAAGGTTCGAATATGGACTATATTTGTCCACTCCATCCCGTGCCTTCCACACAAAATTTTGGATAAGTTCACTTTAAGACCTGCTATTGAATCACTTTGATTTTTGTTGAAGCAACTTACATTCGCTGCCTCAATTACGATGGTAAAAGTTATTTCAGGGGCAAGTCCATACTTCTTGAGAAAACAGCCCGAAGGGTGTAAAAACCCTCTATGGCACCCTCATGGTCTACGTCGGTCCATTCCTTTAAATACCTTTTCCGCAAAATTTTTGAACTTTAATCCTAATCAACATTTTTGTCGGTTCATACGACCAAAATTTTGAAACTCCCTAAATACATAATTTTTTTGTGAAAAAAGTGTTTCAATTTGCACAGGCTGAGGGTATATCTCTGTCGGCAAAGCCGACTGATACTTTTTTACTTGTTTTTCTTAAACTTGAATAAAATAAAAATTATTTATTAATTTTATTAAAAAGACTTGAATTTAAAAAAATATCTTTTCAAAAAACTTGAATTAACAAAAAATAGGGTTTTCAAAAAATATGAATTTTTAGAAATATTTGAAACAAACGTTGGTTTTTACATTTTTACATTTACATGTTAAAAAAATATTAAAAATAGAATAATAGCGCAGATTTTTAAGAATGTTTTTTTTTTTAAACGGTGCATATATTTTTTTTTCAAAAAACTTGGAATTTTAACGTGGATTGCTTAAGTCTGGAGTATGCCCCCATTGGCTTAACTTCATCATTACTTTCTATACAGAGAGCAATGTTTACAAAACGCACTGACAGCCTGCAAAATTTACTGATACCACTTGTATGCAAAGGAGTGCCAAAAATAGTTCTAATCGAGTAAACGCCTCAAAATTTTAAACATAGTTTTATAACGAGCCCAAAAGGGAAAAAAACAAATTTAATGGATGTACAATACACATTTGGGTGTAGCTCCCATATAAAGGTACCCCCGATTTTTTTATATTTTGACGATTTTAGCCAAATTTTCCAGTGGATTTGGCTGTAATTTTGCATTTTGTCTTCTGAGGGAACAATATACCACCTTGCAAGAAATGTTCAATATAGGTCCACGTTTAGGTATAGCTCCCATATAAACGTACCTCCCTCTATTCGGTATTTTGACGATTTTAGCCAGATTTTCTGTTGGCTATATTTTTGTATTTTGACTTCGGAGGGAAGATCATACGTCCGTGCAAAAAATGTTCAATATAATTCCACGTTTAGGTATAGCTCCCATAAAAACGTACCTCCCGATATTCGGTATTTTGACGATTTTAGCCAAATTTTCCAACCGATTTGGCTGTAATTTTGCATTTTAAGTTCTAAGGGAACATCATACCTCCTTGCACAAAACGTTAAAGATAGGGCCACGTTTCGGTATAGCTCCCATATAAACGTACCTCCTGATTTTCCGAATTTTGGCGATTTTACAGGCGTGGTATAAGGGGAATTACTTACAGGGTGGCAGATGGTGGCATGTGGATTTCTTTATATCGTAAGCTGGACACTTTCCCCTTTTAAAAAAAATATGGACTTGCCCTTACGGGGCCAACATTAGTAAAACTCAATATAAATTTATAGCAATGATATTAAAAATAGCACAATAAGTCATTTACAAAGAATTTATGTTTAAGGAACTTAGAAAACGAATTTTGAATTTATTTTTTAGTAAGAATATTGTCAATGCCATCAACTATAAGTTTCATTTTGGAAATTGTACATTTACCTCTTAATTTTTTTTATAATTTCAGTCATAAGCTACGAATGCTTTGCGGATCTTTTTTTTCGTTTTTAATGTACCACATACAAATGTCAACTTCTTCGACTTAACTTGGCATATTATCGCTGTAAATTGGCAAAAATAATACTGGAAAATAAAAATTTAATGTGTTTATAGAATACTTATTTCAATCGCAATCAAATTGGTCGACATAAATTTTTCGATTTTTTTCCACGGGCGGAACCACAGTGCGGCGAAGGGAATTATCTATTGGTTTTTCAGTTTTTGAAATGATGATTTTTTAGTGAAAACCTGAACTCTTTAAGCATGGAGTATTCCGGCTTTCCCAAAAAACACCAGAACAAAATATTTGCAAGTTGACATCGCGATTCAACAAAGAAATCATCGATTTCTGTAAGCTGAAATAACATCAACAAAGTTACCTGCGAGTATGTTGTTGTTTTGTAAACATTAATCTCTGTATAGAAAGTAATGATGAAGTTAAGCTAATAGGGGAATACTCCAGACTTAAGCAATCACATGATTGAATCTTCAACTAAAGCAAAACAAACAAAAAAACTGCGTTAAGCTTGATGATCGGAAATTATTTGCAAGTGAAAAGGGAAAGCCAAGGACTCGAACCCACATAGTCACCAAATTACGTTACCTGGTTTCACTGGTGGTAAAGCAGATCTTCAGACGTATCGACTATGCAATGGCTTCTCTGCCCTAGAACTTTTCGTTTTTCCAATGCGAAAAATGTTGTCACGGCGTGTTAGCGTTCAAAGCCAAAACTCATAACTTCAAAGGCAGCGCAAAAAAGCGTTTGTCGTGAAGAAAATATATTTCAGCGGCCAAATATCCGCGTAAATGTATAAAACACATTTGCATTTGAGAAACGAAAAGTTCTAGGACAGAGAAGCCATTACATATTCGATACGTCTGAAGATCTGCTTTACCACCAGTGAAACCAGGTAACGTAATTGGCTTTCCTTTTTCACTTGCAAATAATTTCCGATCATCAAGCTTAACTCTAAACGAGAAAATTAATAAAAAATCATTAAACAAGTGAGCAAAGGCTATAGTCGGAACGGGGCCGACCATGTGATACCCTACACCACTACCCCTGTGCATAAGCTTTTCACTGGTAAACATTTATTTTAGGGAACATAATCCGACCACCACCAAACATATTATGGTTTTTAATCAAAAGAAATATGCCTCTTTCTCTCTGGGACCCCCATAAGAAACCAAAATTTCGTGACCATCCGATCAAAATTTCGACCTGTAGAATGGAAGAATTGGATGCATTACCGACTACTGTGTTATATTCCTTGTTTGACCACCTTCTCCAACCTACTTTACACCAATATTTTCTTCTTCCATTGAAGGCTTTGCCGTTGAAATAATCCTACTAGAAATCGATACATTCATAAAGAATAAAATTTTGAATTTGTCTCCACATGAGTTTTTCCCCATTCCGACCCCTAAATATTATCCGACTATCACCAAAATCAATAGGCTTCTTCCTCTATGGGCCCCCATCAACCCCCATAAATTCGTGACTATCCGATCAAAATTCCAACCTGTAGCGTGATTACAAAAAATGGAAAAATTGGATATATTACTTACTTTTGCGATCTGATCAAAAATGCGACCTGTAGCGTGATTACAAAAAAAAAACAAATCGGAAAATGGGACGCATTACCGATTATTGCGATATCTCTGTTGTTTGACCATCTACGACAATCTACTTCCACCAAAATCAATAGGCTTCTTCCCCTCCGGGACCCTCATCAACACCCAACATTTGGCGACGATCCGATCAAAATTGCGACCTGTAGCGTGATTACAAAGTTTAGATGGACAAACGGCCGGACACACATAGCCAGATCGACTCAGCTCGTTGAGACATTCATTTTGGTATATATGTATAAGTATGGGTTAAACGTTTTTTAAATGTTTTTAATGTGGATTTTTTAAGAATTATTTTTCAATAAAAATGGATTTTTTAAAAATTATTTTTCAAAAAACGTGGATTTTTTCAAAATTATTTTTTCAAGGAACGTGGATTTTTAAAAATAATTAAATTAAATATATTCGAAAACGTGGATTTTTTTTTCAAATAATTAAATTAATAATATTCAACGAATGTGGATTTTTTGAAATAATTAAATTAAAAATATCCAAAAAAGTGGATTTTTTTTAATAATTAAATTAAAAATATTCTCAAAAATTGGATTTTTTTTTAAATAATTAAATTGAAAATATTCAAAGAAATATTTTTTCAATAAACCTATATTTTTATACCCTCAGCATTTATGCATACGGGCAAAATGTGCCTTATCGACATAATGATTTTAGACCCCAAGTATGTTTGGACGAAATGTGTTTCAGACAATTTGGAGTTGATTTAGGCATGTCCGTCCGTCTGTCTGTCTATCTGGCTGGAGCGCACGATAACTCTCGAATGGATCAACCGATTCGATTCAAAATTTGGCTTTCGATATATTATGTCCAAACTTAGTTTAAGGTCGAAGATAGGTTATATCGGTCCATTCTTTCCGGTACCTCTCCCACAAAAGTTCGGAAACGTTCGGAAAATTTGTGCGCACAAAAACTCTGAAGGGAAGTAACCGATTTGGTCCATACTTTGACATCGTGAAATTTCTACCACTCCTTCGGGTACCTCCCACACAAAATTTCGGAAAAGTTCAGTTTAGGACCTGCTCTCGAATCGCTTTGATTTTTGTTGTAGCAACTTGTATTCACTGTCCCCCATACGACGCTATAAGTTTCATCTGGGGCAAGTCCATAATCCCTGAGAAAACAGCATGAAAGGTACAAGAACCCCTATGACACCGTGTGTAGTGGTTGGAGCGCAAGATAACTCTCGAACGGATTTGCCGGTTCGGTCCAAAATTTGGATTTCGTAATATTTTGTCCAATCTTAGTTCAAGTTCGAAGATGGATTATATCGGACCACTCCTTCAGGTATCTCCCCAACAAAAGTTCAAAAATGTTCGGAAAAATTGTGCGCACCATAACTCTTGAAGGTAGTGGCCGATTAGGTCCATACTTTACACATCCTAACATATCTATCAGTTATTGATCAGGTTCGGACTATATTTGTCCACTCGATCCGGTACCTCGAACACAAAATTTCGGATAAGTTCACTTTAAGACCTGCTATCGAATAACTTTGATTTTTGTTGAAGCAACTTATATTCGCTGCCTCAATTACGATGATAAAAGTTTCTTCAAGGACAAGTCCATACTTCTTGAGAAAACAGCCCGAAGGGTGTAAAAACCCCCTATGGCACCACAAAACTTTTGAACTTTAATCTTAATCAACATTTTTGTCGGTTCATACGCTCAAAATTTTTAAACCCCCTAAATACATAAGTTTTTTGGGAGAAACGTGTTTCAATTAACACAGGCTGAGGGTATATCTCTATCGGCAAAGCCGACTGATACTTTTTTACTTGTTTAAATGCACTTGTATTGAAAAAATTCACTTTTAAAGATTTCGAATTAAACTTTTTTTAAAAAATCTTTTATGAGAAAACACTACGGTCGCCTTCCTTTGTGAGACACGGAGTTCCTCCACAAAGCATTCCACCAATCAAAGCATTTCACCACTCCATAGCCAAGATTTGGGGCTGTAAAAATCCAAGGGATGACCTGTGGTCTCAGTCCCCAGCTTTTACCCATGATATTGTTATAGAAAACAGGGCTATCTATTTGCACGTTTCTCAAAATTTCTTTTCAATGTTAATTGGTGGTCCAGAAAGATGCCTAGGCGTTTAAATAAAGCAGTAGGGTAACCCCAGCTATCATTGGTAAGGTGAATGGCATGATTTGTGTCTTTTTCGTAAGTATATGCGGGATCAATGGTCCGGGTGATTTAAATGGTTTAAAGGTGTTTGTCACCGATGCAATTTGCGGAGTAAACAGTGTCTTAGTATTGTCACATGTCAATACTACATGGTTGTCATTCCCTCAAACTGTTTATCATCTCTTAATTATTTTCAAAAAACAGCAAATTTGAAACATTTCCTTAATTAACTTTTTAACAATCCCAAAAATCTCTACCACATCCCGTCAACATTTCAATATCAAATTTTCACATTAACCCCAAATTTGCTGTCAGAATTTAACCGACAGATTACTCCGTAACACAGACATACATACTCAACCGAACAACCCAACCAACAACATCAAAGGGTTTGAGATGATTTATCAAAATCATTCTCTGCTTAACCGACGACAAGTAAGCCAGCCAGTCAAACCAGCGACCAAGTCAGACATCACTCTTTGAAAATCAAATTCATTTAATTACGTACAATAATGAATGCCCTAAACTATGCAATGAATTCCAGCAATGAACCACAAAACGCATTAGACGCCTAACTAAAGGCTAAAGTTTAACCAGGCGTTAATAGGTTTGCTGGCTCTGGGGAAAGCGAGGCGGCTGGCCTTATATAATACCAATTAATTACCATGAAATAGGCCGGGCTAAGTCTGTCAGTGGCTGGCTGGATGGATGGCTGAATGAATGGAATTTTTGGCAAGTGGTTTGAACATAAAATATTGGCGCGGTTATAACGATTACAATTACAACAATGATGTTATTAGCCATAATAAATTAAATGGGGAAAATGAAGTATGCTTTTAGGAGTTGGAGTAATAAATTATTTTAAAAAAATTCCAGGCAACAAATCTGTGGAAATTTTAAAGTTTGTGCATAACAAATTGTTTGCAAATCTGTTATAAATTAAATAATGCAAATCAGGCATACTTTTAGGAGTAATTAGAGAGAGAAAAGTGAAGCATACTTGTGGGCGAACAATTGTGGTGCCTTAAATTCCTTTCAAAAAAGACCATGCGAAATGTTTTGAAATTTAAAATCATGTTGTACATTGTGAAGTTGATTGCCTTTTTGTTGCTATTTTGGTTTCTGACAGAACTTCAACCATCGTTCTCCTCGAATCAAAACCTAACCAACCACTTGTGTGAGTTGCAAAATTCAATTGAACGGCGTTCAACTTTGATTTGTCCATTCTTTGCTTTCATTCATTGATTGCCAACTTTGCCAAAGCCATGGCAAACAGCAAAACCAGTGCAGTTCCGTCCGTTTATGCGGCGGCAAGTGTGATGAATCTTGTTTGTTCGTTCGTTCGATAAGCAATGAATGCCTAAAAGTATACTTTAACTTGTCTATTGTTTCATAATAATCCAATAACACTTGAAATGCCAAGTTGGAGTAGGAGTTATTACAACCATATCTCTCTCGAGATTTTTATATTCAATGTTTGCAGGACCCAACGAAAACCAAAAACTCATTGAATTTTGAAGGCCAACCATCATCACACCAAAGGCCAAATAGATTCTCTATTAGACACTATGTTAAAATCTGGTCTGGTCTGTAACTAGAAAACTTTTTCGCAATGATGTCCTAGTATTCTTGTGCCAGACATGATGTCTAGTATCTGTCAACATCTTTCCTTTGCAAATCATTTCAAGCCATCATCAGACACAAAAAGACAATATTATCGAACGGTCATAGTTATTGTTTGCAAGATGTACTATTGAAGGGAATCACTCACATTCATTCCCCATCTATTTGCTTCTCTTGTAGACAAAAGGACCTTGTTTCCCGTTGCAAATTATGTTTGTATCTTTTTGTGAGGTTAGAGTGCAACATGTATTGCTTTGTGGTTTTCTCCATTCCTTTGACAACTACAAGGAATGTGCCTAACTTTTGTTTACAAATACGAAACGAAATTTAAAGTGAAAACAAGTTTTGTCGGTCTGAATTCCAATTTTTGTTGATTGAAAACTTAATTAGGAATTTTTCTGTTTTTCGCATACCAAAGAAATGTTCGAAATTTTTTTGCTTTTGAGCACTAAACATAAAAACTTCATTTTATTGCAGCATACTTTTGGGGTTAATAAAAAGTGAAAGTTTTCTAAATTAGAAAAACAGTTTTTGTCACAGATTTAAGGAATATTGTTTAAATAAACGTAATTTTTAAGGAATATTTTCTCAATAAACGTGGATTTTTGAAAGAATATTTGTCCGTAAACGTGGATTTTTTTCACAAATATTTTTGCATTAACTTGGATTTAAAAAAAAATTATTTTTCCATAAACGTGGATTTTTTTAAAAATATTTTTCCATAAACGTGGATTTTTTTAAAAATATTTTTAAATAAACGTGGATTTTTAAACAAATATTTTTAAAGAAAATTTTTCCATAAAAGTGGATTTTTTAAAAAAATATTTTTCCATAAACGTTGATTTTTTAAAAAAATATTTTTCCATAAACGTGGATTTTTTAAAAAAATATTTTTCCATAAACGTGGATTTTTTAAAAAAATATTTTCCCAATAAACGTGGATTTTTTAAAGAATATTTTCCCAATAAACGTGGATTTTTTAAAGAATATTTTCCCAATAAACGTGGATTTTTTAAAGAATATTTTCCCAATAAACGTGAATTTTTTAAAGAATATTTTTCCATAAACGTGGATTTTTAAAAAAAAAATATTTTTCCATAAACGTGGATTTTTAAAAAAAAAATATTTTTTCATAAACGTGGATTTTTTAAAAAAATATTTTTCCATAAACGTGGATTTTTTAAAAAAATATTTTTCCATAAACGTGGATTTTTTAAAAAAATATTTTTCCATAAACGTGGATTTTTTAAAAAAATATTTTTCCATAAACGTGGATTTTTTAAAAAAATATTTTTCCATAAACGTGGATTTTTTAAAAAAATATTTTTCCATAAACGTGGATTTTTTAAAAAAATATTTTTCCATAAACGTGGATTTTTTAAAAAAATATTTTTCCATAAACGTGGATTTTTTAAAAAAATATTTTTCCATAAACGTGGATTTTTTAAAAAAATATTTTTCCATAAACGTGGATTTTTTAAAAAAATATTTTTCCATAAACGTGGATTTTTTAAAAAAATATTTTTCCATAAACGTGGATTTTTTAAAAAAATATTTTTCCATAAACGTGGATTTTTTAAAAAAATATTTTTCCATAAACGTGGATTTTTTAAAAAAATATTTTTCCATAAACGTGGATTTTTTAAAAAAATATTTTTCCATAAACGTGGATTTTTTAAAAAAATATTTTTCCATAAACGTGGATTTTTTAAAAAAATATTTTTCCATAAACGTGGATTTTTTAAAAAAAATATTTTTCCATAAACGTGGATTTTTTAAAAAAATATTTTTCCATAAACGTGGATTTAAAAAAAAAATATTTTTCCATAAACGTGGATTTTTTAAAAAAAAATATTTTTCCATAAACGTGGATTTTTTAAAAAAATATTTTTCCATAAACGTGGATTTTTTAAAAAAATATTTTTCCATAAACGTGGATTTTTTAAAAAAATATTTTTCCATAAACGTGGATTTTTTAAAAAAATATTTTTCCATAAACGTGGATTTTTTAAAGAATATTTTTCCATAAACGTAAATTTTTAAAAGAATATTTTTCCATAAACGTGGATTTTTTAAAAATATTTTTAAATAAACGTGGATTTTTAAACAAATATTTTTCCATAAACGTGGATTGTTTAAAAAAATATTTTTCCATAAACATGGATTTTTTAAAAAAATATTTTTCCATAAACGTGGATTTTTTAAAAAATATTTTTCCATAAACGTGGATTTTTTAAAAAAATATTTTTCTATAAACCTGGATATTTTAAAAAAATATTTTTCCATAAACGTGGATTTTTTAAAAAATATTTTTCCATAAACGTGGATTTTTTTAAAAAAAATATTTTTCCATAAACGTGTATTTTTTTAAAAAAAATATTTTTCCATAAACGTGGATTTTTTTAAAAAAAAATATTTGTCCATAAGCGTGGATTTTTTAAAAAAATATTTGTCCATAAATGTGGATTTTTTAAAAAAATATTTGTCCATAAACGTGGATTTTTTAAAAAAATATTTGTCCATAAACGTGGATTTTTTAAAAAAATATTTGTCCATAAACGTGGATTTTTTAAAAAAATATTTGTCCATAAACGTGGATTTTTTAAAAAAATATTTTTCCAAAATTTGAATATTTAAAAAAAAATATTTTTCCAAAATTTGAATATTTTAAAAAAAATATTTTTCCAAAATTTGAATATTTTAAAAAAAATATTTTTCCAAAATTTGAATATTTTAAAAAAATATTTTTTCAATAATAGTGGACTTTTTCAATTATTTTTTTTAATAAGCGTGGAAAGTATAGTTTTCTATAAAAGTGTTTTTTTTAAGAATATTTTTTCCATAAATGTGGATTTTTTAAAAAATATTTTTCCATAAAAGTGGATTTTTTAAGAATAATTTTTCCATACTGATTTCAATAACAAAAATATTTTTCCATACTGTTTTCAACAGTAAGAATATTTTTCCAAAATCGTGGATTTTTTTAAGAATAATTTATTCATAAACGCGCATTTTGTTAGTGATAGTTTTCCATAAACGGGGATTTTTTTAAGAATATTTTTTATACATGTGGATTCTTTAAAAAACAGGTTTTCTAAAATGCGGATTCTTTAAACAAATTTGAGTTCTTGAAAAATATTTTTCCAAAATGTGAATATTTTAAAAATTATTTTTCATAATAATCGTAGATTTTTTAAACATTATTTTTCATAATAATCGTTGATTTTTTAAAAATTATTTTTCATAATAATCGTGGATTTTTTAAAAATTATTTTTCATAATAATCGTGGATTTTTTAAAAATTATTTTTCATAATAATCGTGGATTTTTTAAAAATTATTTTTCATAATAATCGTGGATTTTTTAAAAATTATTTTTCATAATAATCGTGGATTTTTTAAAAATTATTTTTCATAATAATCGTGGATTTTTTAAAAATTATTTTTCATAATAATCGTGGATTTTTTAAAAATTATTTTTCATAATAATCGTGGATTTTTTAAAAATTATTTTTCATAATAATCGTGGATTTTTTAAAAATTATTATTCATAATAATCGTGGATTTTTTAAAAATTATTTTTCATAATAATCGTGGATTTTTTAAAAATTATTTTTCATAATAATCGTGGATTTTTTAAAAATTATTTTTCATAATAATCGTGGATTTTTTAAAAATTATTTTTCATAATAATCGTGGATTTTTTAAAAATTATTTTTCATAATAATCGTGGATTTTTTAAAAATTATTTTTCATAATAATCGTGGATTTTTTTAAAAATTATTTTTCATAATAATCGTGGATTTTTTAAAAATTATTTTTCATAATAATCGTGGATTTTTTAAAAATTATTTTTCATAATAATCGTGGATTTTTTAAAAATTATTTTTCATAATAATCGTGGATTTTTTAAAAATTATTTTTCATAACGTGGATTTTTTAAAAATTATTTTTTTTTAATTTTTTCCATAAACGTGAATTTTTTAAAAAATATTATTCCATAAAAATGGATTTAAAAAAATATATTTTTTTACTAATGGTTTCAATTAATTGTTTTTTAAAATACGTGAATTTAAAACAAGTAAGCAAAAGCTATAGTTGGACAGGGCCGACCATGTAATACCCTACACCACAACCTTTAGGAATAAGCTATGTGCAATCGCCTTGCACGCTGAATGTCCGGGTTCGATTCTCATTAAATTGTCAACCGTGGATGTTTTTGAAAAAATATATAAATTATACGTTTCTAAAAAATATTCGAAACTTGGAAAATTCACATTGATTAGCCCCTCCTGCTACATCTTCAATTTGTCTTTGAATATCAGGTTCCTTTTTGGAATACACCTGAAATAAATAAATATATACATATATACCATGAAATTTGGTAGATTTGATAATTGGAAAAATTGCGACTTTATTGAAGATCTATCGTCCACAATTGTGCACTTGTATCTCACATATAATATATAATTGTTCCACAAACATCACAAATGGGACAAGGGGAATTCTCTCATACCAATGAGTGCACCCCGATTCATATTAGCTCAATGATATGGGACCTACTGTTTATTGCCCAGTCAGAACGGCGTGTCCTAAGACACCACTTGTAGAGAAGTTTTACATGGCTGAAATACTCAGGAAATGTCACCAACATTACTCAAGGGTATTTTAAAGCCGTTGAAATTTTTGATGTTGCCTGGCCGGGGAATCGATCCCATGACCTTTAGTGTGCAAGGCGGGTGTGCATACCATTGCACAACGGTGGCACCCTCACATATGATTCGAAAATAGTTCATTGTGGGCATATATTGTGATATCTAAAATATATTTTTTACCAGTAGAAAAAACTAACAATGAATAGAAATTCAAAAATTTTGCATGCAAACAAATTTATAAATCCCTAAATTATTCATATTCAATTCACAGCGAAGAAGATAGTATAAGTCAGCTGCACTAACGGTGATATACCCTCAGCCTCTGCCGTATAAAAATATATTTATTTTGTAACACGAGTTTGCTTCAAAATACGTGGAATCTGTATGTATCGTGATATGGGGCTATACCAAATCAATTTTAATAAGCTAACTTCTGAGTTTTGGAAAAGTTTGAGAATTATTTTTTCAGATTTGTAATTTTAGTTGGAGCCGGCAGGGGTTTTTGGAACTTCTGGACTATTATCTCAGGAAGTATGACTTACCCCGGGAAAGGGACAATAGGGACCGTGAAAAGAACCTTCTACAAAAAAAAAAACATTCTCAAACTGCACTTTTCCCAAATTTTGTGTGGGAGGTACTCGAAGGACGGAATATATGGAATATATCATATTCCGACCTGACACATGACTGGATGAAATAATACGATGTGTAAAGTTTCGACCAATCAGACAATCCCCTTGAGAGTTAACTTACGGATTGGCGGCGCAAGTACAATCTGCTGAAAAAAATTCAAAACGATTCGAGAGAACTCTTAAATTTCCCTTTTCCGAATTTTGTGTACCCTAAGGACCGATATAGTCTTATCCGATCTATATCTGGAAGGAATCTATATATATAAAAGAGCTTAGTGAGTGAGTGACTGAGTTACTGAGTGAGTGACTGACATATCATCGCCCAGACGAAACCGCTGAAGCTAGAAAGCTGAAATTTTGACTGTAGGTTGCTGTCGGTGTGTAGGGGTGAGATAAGGCTGGGTTTTTGGAAATTCGACCTAGAAGGGTACGAAAAGTACTAAAAGGTACTAAATATGGTACCCTTTGTATTAGGCAAACGGGAAGAGCTAGAATTCTGAAATTTGGAATGAGGGTAACTGATGGAGAGTTAGAAAGATGTACCAAAGGGTTTTTGGAAAGTCGGCCTATAAGTGTACGAAAAGTTACTAAATTTGGTACCAATTGCATATTTTGAGCAGATATAGCTACAATCTTCATATTTGGTGTGGGAATCAAGGTTGGGAAGTGGAGTTGATATAAGGAAATGATTTTGGAAGTTCGTACTTATGTGTACGAGAAGTACTAAATGGTACTAAATTTGGTACATTTTGGATTTGGGTGAACGGATAGAGCTGAAAACCTGAAATTTGGAATTTAGATTACCGTAGAAGTGTACGATTGAGATATGGGGGTAGTTTTGGAAATTCATACTTATGTGTACGAAGAGTACTAAATGGTACTAAATTTGGTACAATTTGGATTTAGATAGACATGGAAACCTAAAATTTGGAATTAAGATTACTGATGGAGTGAAGGATTGAGGTAGTTTTGGAAATTCGTACTTATGAGTACGGAAAGTACTAAATGGTACTAAATTTGGTACAATTTAAATTTAGTTGAACGGATGGAGCTGCAATCCTGAAATTTTGATTTAAGATTACTATTGGGGTGTAGGATTGAGCAAGTTTTGGAAATTCATACTTGTGGGAACGGAAAGTACTAAATGTACTAAATTTGGTACAATTTATATTTGGGTGAACGGATAGAGTTGGAATCCTGAAATTTCGAATTAAGGCTACTGATGGAGTGTAGGATTAAGATAGTTTTGGAAATTTATACTTATGGGTACGGAAAGTACTAAATGTACTAAATTTGGTATAATTTATATTTGGGTGAACGTACAGAGTTGGAATCCTGAAATTTCGAATTATGGTTACTGTTGGAGTGTAGGATTGAGGAAGTTTTGGAAATTCGTACTTATGGGTACGAAAAGTACTAAATTTGGTACAATTTGGATGTGAGTGAACGCATAGAGATGGAATTCTGAAATTCAGAATTAAAACTACTTTTGAAGTGTAGGATTGAGGTAATTCTGAAATTCGTACTTTTAAGTACGGAAAATACTAAATTTGGTATAAATTGCATTTGGATGGAGAGATGGCGCTGGAATCCGGAAATTATAATAAATAGTAAATAATAAATCATAAATAATAAATAATAAATAATAAATAATAAATAATAAATAATAAATAATAAATAATAAATAATAAATAATAAATAATAAATAATAAATAATAAATAATAAATAATAAATAATAAATAATAAATAATAAATAATAAATAATAAATAATAAATAATAAATAATAAATAATAAATAATAAATAATAAATAATAAATAATAAATAATAAATAATAAATAATAAATAATAAATAATAAATAATAAATAATAAATAATAAATAATAAATAATAAATAATAAATAATAAATAATAAATAATAAATAATAAATAATAAATAATAAATAATAAATAATAAATAATAAATAATAAATAATAAATAATAAATAATAAATAATAAATAATAAATAATAAATAATAAATAATAAATAATAAATAATAAATAATAAATAATAAATAATAAATAATAAATAATAAATAATAAATAATAAATAATAAATAATAAATAATAAATAATAAATAATAAATAATAAATAATAAATAATAAATAATAAATAATAAATAATAAATAATAAATAATAAATAATAAATAATAAATAATAAATAATAAATAATAAATAATAAATAATAAATAATAAATAATAAATAATAAATAATAAATAATAAATAATAAATAATAAATAATAAATAATAAATAATAAATAATAAATAATAAATAATAAATAATAAATAATAAATAATAAATAATAAATAATAAATAATAAATAATAAATAATAAATAATAAATAATAAATAATAAATAATAAATAATAAATAATAAATAATAAATAATAAATAATAAATAATAAATAATAAATAATAAATAATAAATAATAAATAATAAATAATAAATAATAAATAATAAATAATAAATAATAAATAATAAATAATAAATAATAAATAATAAATAATAAATAATAAATAATAAATAATAAATAATAAATAATAAATAATAAATAATAAATAATAAATAATAAATAATAAATAATAAATAATAAATAATAAATAATAAATAATAAATAATAAATAATAAATAATAAATAATAAATAATAAATAATAAATAATAAATAATAAATAATAAATAATAAATAATAAATAATAAATAATAAATAATAAATAATAAATAATAAATAATAAATAATAAATAATAAATAATAAATAATAAATAATAAATAATAAATAATAAATAATAAATAATAAATAATAAATAATAAATAATAAATAATAAATAATAAATAATAAATAATAAATAATAAATAATAAATAATAAATAATAAATAATAAATAATAAATAATAAATAATAAATAATAAATAATAAATAATAAATAATAAATAATAAATAATAAATAATAAATAATAAATAATAAATAATAAATAATAAATAATAAATAATAAATAATAAATAATAAATAATAAATAATAAATAATAAATAATAAATAATAAATAATAAATAATAAATAATAAATAATAAATAATAAATAATAAATAATAAATAATAAATAATAAATAATAAATAATAAATAATAAATAATAAATAATAAATAATAAATAATAAATAATAAATAATAAATAATAAATAATAAATAATAAATAATAAATAATAAATAATAAATAATAAATAATAAATAATAAATAATAAATAATAAATAATAAATAATAAATAATAAATAATAAATAATAAATAATAAATAATAAATAATAAATAATAAATAATAAATAATAAATAATAAATAATAAATAATAAATAATAAATAATAAATAATAAATAATAAATAATAAATAATAAATAATAAATAATAAATAATAAATAATAAATAATAAATAATAAATAATAAATAATAAATAATAAATAATAAATAATAAATAATAAATAATAAATAATAAATAATAAATAATAAATAATAAATAATAAATAATAAATAATAAATAATAAATAATAAATAATAAATAATAAATAATAAATAATAAATAATAAATAATAAATAATAAATAATAAATAATAAATAATAAATAATAAATAATAAATAATAAATAATAAATAATAAATAATAAATAATAAATAATAAATAATAAATAATAAATAATAAATAATAAATAATAAATAATAAATAATAAATAATAAATAATAAATAATAAATAATAAATAATAAATAATAAATAATAAATAATAAATAATAAATAATAAATAATAAATAATAAATAATAAATAATAAATAATAAATAATAAATAATAAATAATAAATAATAAATAATAAATAATAAATAATAAATAATAAATAATAAATAATAAATAATAAATAATAAATAATAAATAATAAATAATAAATAATAAATAATAAATAATAAATAATAAATAATAAATAATAAATAATAAATAATAAATAATAAATAATAAATAATAAATAATAAATAATAAATAATAAATAATAAATAATAAATAATAAATAATCTTCTATATATATAAAAGAGCTTAGTGAGTGAGTGAGTGACTGAGTGACTGACATATCATCGCCCAGACGAAACCGCTGAAGCTAGAAAGCTGAAATTTTGACTGTGGGTTGCTGTCGGTGTGTAGGGGCGAGATAAGGCTGGGTTTTTGGAAATTCGACCTAGAAGGGTACGAAAAGCACTAAAAGGTACTAAATATGGTACCCTTTGTATTAGGCAAACGGGAAGAGCTAGAATTCTGAAATTTGGAATGAGGGTAACTGATGGAAAGTTAGAAAGATGTACCAAAGGGTTTTTGGAAATTCGACCTATAAGTGTACGAAAAGTTACTAAATTTGGTACCAATTGTATATTTTGACCGGATATAGCTACAATGTTCATATTTGGAATGGAAATCAAGGTTGGGAAGTGGTGTTGATATAAGGAAATGATTTTGGAAGTTCGTACTTAAGTGTACGAGTAGTACTAAATGGTACTAAATTTGGTACAATTTGGATTTGGGTGAACGGATAGAGCTGGAAACCTGAAATTTGGAATTTAGATTACCGTTGAAGCGTACGATTGAGATATGGGTGTAGTTTCGGAAATTCATACTTATGTGTACGAAAAGTACTAAATGGTACCAAATTTGGTACAATTTGGATTTAGATAGACATGGAAACCTGAAATTTGGAATTAAGATTACTGATGGAGTGAAGGATTGAGGTAGTTTTGGAAATTCTTACTTATGGGTACGAAAAGTAGTAAACGGTACTAAATTTGGTACAAAATTGGATTTGGGTGAACGGATAGAGCTGGAATCCTGAAATTTGGATTTTAATTACTTTTGTAGTGTAGGATTGAGTTAGTCTTGGAAATGCATACTTATGGGTACGGAAAGTACTAAATTTGGTACAATTTAAATTTAGTTGAACGGATAGAGTGTAGGATTGAGGTAATTTTGGAAATTCATACTTATGGGAACGGAAAGTACTAAATGTACTAAATTTGGTACAATTTATATTTGGGTGAACAGATAGAGTTGGAATCCTGAAATTTGAAATTAAGATTACTGATGGAGTGTAGGATTGAGGTAGTTTTGGAAGTTCATACTTATGGGAACGGAAAGTCCTAAATGTACTAAATTTGGTACAATTTATATTTGGGTGAACGGATAGAGTTGGAATCCTGAAATTTCGAATTAAGATTACTGTTGGAGTGTAGGATTGAGGAAGTTTTGGAAATTCGTACTTATGGGTACGAACAGTACTAAATTTGGTACAACTTGGATTTGGGGGAACGAATAGAGCTGGGATCCTGAAATATGGAATTAAGATTACTGTTGGACTGTAGGATTGACTTAGTCTTGGAAATTCGTACTTATGGGTACGGAAAGTACTAAATGGTACTAAGTTTGGTACATTTTGGATTTGGGTGAACAGATAGAGCTGGAATCCTGAAATTTATAATGAAGATTACTTATGGAGTGTAGGATTGAGGTAGTTTTGGAAATTCGTACTTATGGGTACGGAAAGTACTAAATGGTACTAAATTTGGTACAATTTAAATTGAGTTGAACGGACAGAGTTGGAATCCTGAAATTTCGAATTAAGGTTACTGATGGAGTGTATGATTGAGGAAGTTTTGGAAATTCGTACTTATGAGTACGGAAAGTACTAAATGGTACTAAATTTGGTACAATTTGGATTTGGGTGAACGGATAGAGCTGGAATCCTGAAATTTGGGATTAAGATTACTGTTGGACTGTAGGATTGAGTTGGCCTTGTAAATTCGTACTTATGTGTACGGAAAGTTTGGGTGAACGGATAGAGCTGGCATCCTGAAATTTTGAATTAAGATTACTTATGGAGTGCAGGATTGAGGAAGTTTTGGAAATTCGTATTTATGTGTACGGAAAGTACTTAATGGTACTAAGTTTGGTACAGTTTGAATTTGGGTGAACAAATAGAGCTGGAATCCTGAAATTTATAATTAAGATTACTTATGGAGTGAAGGATTGAGGTAGTTTTGGAAATTCGTACTTATGGGTACGAAAAGTACTAAATGGTGCTATATTTGGTTCAATTTGGATTTGGATGATCCTAATATTTGAAATTAAGATTACTGTTGGAGTGTAGGTTTGAGGTGGTTTTGGAAATTCGTACCTATGTGTGCGAAAAGTTCTAAATGGTACTAAATATGGTATAATTTGGATTTAGGTGAACGGATACAGCTGGAATCCTGAAATTTGGAAGTTAGATTACTGTTGGAGTGTAGGACTGGAATAGTTTTGGAAGTTCGAACTTGTGGTTATACAAAATGGTACTAAATTTGGTAAAATTTAGATTTGGGTAACGGATAGAAGTTGAATCCTTAAAAATTCGGAATTACTGTTGTAGATAGTAATTGAAATTCGTGCTTTCATGCGAAAAGTATTAATGGTATTATAAATAGAGATAGAATTCGGAAATTTGGTATTGTAGCCGCTGTTGGTGTGAATGGTTGAGATACGAATGTAGTTGTGGATATACGTACAATAAGTGTACGAAACTTATGAATTAAATGAAACTGACACAGAATTTGCATCAAATTGTTATTGTGTAAAGGGGTAGATCTGACATTGCGAAATTCGGTATTAGTATAGCAGTTGGCGTTTATAGTGGAGATAGAGGGGAAGTTTTGGAAGATATGTATACTGAAAATATAAAATCGCGGTTTGGATATAGTTTTGAATATGAGGAAGAAATTTTTTAAAACTTATACATATTATAAGTACTAAATTTGGTACCACTTTGGTGTTGCATGAAGGGATATAAATGGAATTTCGAATTGATATATGAGGGTTTGTGTTGGAGTTTAGATAAGGATTTTTTGAAATGCATACAAATCCTGAAATGAGGCTGAAGGCTGGCAGATTTATTGAGAAATAGGAAATGTACCAAATGGTATTAAATTTGACGTTGAGTGTAGCATTGAAGCTGGAATTATAAAATTAGTGTGTGAAAAGTACAAATTGCAATAAGTTAGGTATTGGGCTAAGGAATAGAAGTGGAGTTCCGATTTATTATTTATTTGTCAGGTCCATTATTGGAGGTGGTCGTACAATAAGTGTACTAGAAGTATTTAATAATACTAAATATTGAAGCACTGGTATTGAGTGAATCGATAAATGAAATTTGTTATGAGAATCACTGTTGAGATCAGAGGATCAGGATCAGAATGTTTATTAAAATCCACTTTTAAATGTATGAAAGGTTCCTACATGTAGTACCATTGGCATTTGGTGAACAAGTAGAGTTAAAACTGAACAAGTAGAGTTAAATTGTTGCCTGTTCTGAACGTTATAGTAAGTTCATTTGAAAAAGGAAAATCTATGGGGCTAATGTTTTACAAGAATGTTCTTACACCCTGAGAACAAAAAGGCCTAAAATAAAATGTCTCAAAAATTAACTGTGATATATAGGGTAACATATTTTGAATAAAGGTTTTCTACATTTTGATATCACAAATTCCAAAATTCGGTTG